>NC_059113.1:95410464-95762964 GCF_020740685.1 Jaculus jaculus | reverse complement strand
GGGCTTCCAGCCACTGCTAACGAATTCCAGACACATGCGTCCCCTTGTGCATCTGGCTAACGTGGGTCCTGGAGAGTCGAGCCTCAAACCAGGGTCCTTAAGCTTCACAGGCAAGTGCTTGACCACTAAGCCATGTCTCCAGCCCCATTCTCCAGTTCTTCTTGTGGTGCATGAACTTATTCTTACTTCATCCCACTATATGGCAGTAACTAAACCCCCAAGCTTAAACAAAACCCAGGAAGACTTCAGTTAGATCCAAAGCAAAAAAAAATAGTGGATTAAGTAAGATATTCTATTATTTGGGATACTTTGGTGGCACACTTAAATTTTTTTTTAAGCCAGTGCAAACTGACCTCAGTCGTAGGCAATTTGACAGGCTCAGCTAATTGGCAGTGCTCAGAGAAGGCAGGTGTCAGGCCTGATGATTAGAGCATAGCAGTGTTAAGATTCCACTCTGCCCAGCTCTGTTCTGCTCTTTAAGTAGCTTTTGAGAGACAGAAAGGTGGAGATGGAGGTGAAGAGGGAGAGAAAGGAACACTTTGCTTTGCTTTCCCCTAATTCCTAGAAATTTTGACTTAGAGTGAAATGGCCTCTGTGAGCAGTCACTAATTAGGCAAGTGACTGGTACATCCCTGGAGGACTGGGCATTTGCCTGGAGCTGACATTGGACTCAGCTCTCTTGATACATATCAGCTACGTGGGAGGTGTGGGAGGGGACGGATGTCCAGTTCTGTGGGGAAGAAACAGGAGTCAGGTGGCAGGTGGTGACAATAATGTCAACCACAGTGCCTCTTCAACTCCAAACAATTTCTGAAAAAGTACATTTTGTTCTGGCAATGAAAATTGGCCCATTTGGCCAACGATCACCCAGGTGACTTTGATGTTGGTGTAGTTGTGTGTTGCTGTAGCATGTCTTGGGACCTGATGACCTGGATGGACATCACAGGTATCTGTGTAGTCTCTTGTAGACTGAGAAGGTCAATTCCCTGACCATACCTCATCTCTTACATCACAGGAAAGCCAGAGACCAGTTACAATTTGTTTCTTTACAATCAAGGCCTGGGATTGACCATCTATGCCCAGGTCTATATAGTCATTTGCTGTGGTCTTCTTCAAACAATAAACTACAAGATGGCATCTTGGCCTGGCTCTTGCTTTTTTTTTTTATTCTCTCTCAGTCTTCATGCAGCCTTGACAAAATGCTTGTCCTGGTCACTGGCTCTTTCATGATAGTAGCTAATGTCCTCTGTGCCTCCACTGCTTTTGTTGGCATCAAGCCGAAGTTTGGATGGTGCCCTCTTCTTTCTGTCCTGCCAACAGTTGGACAGCAAGGGAGAGATGCTGTCTGGCTCCCCAAACACTCTCATTACATAAGTAAGTGGGAATGCGAGGTTGCCTGAAGTACACTACCTTGATTTTTGTAGGTGAGACACCTCAAGTAAATAGGTGTTCAAATTCCACCATCTCCAACATTTTGAAGTTATCTTTTGCTTTACTATGTCAAAAGATGAATGTGAAAATAATCGGACTCATCAAATTTTTTAATTTTGTTCATCAAAATACCATCAAGAAAACACAAAAGAAAGTAACAAATGAGTTACATACCTCTTTTGTCCTCCCCCTGCCCCGCCCATTCCACTAAGAACCCTCCTCTTTCTAAGTAGTTGTCCCTCTGTATCAGTGTCTCATCCTTTTGCCATCCTCCATCCGTGTCAAATGTCCATGGGCTCAGAACAGTGCAGGTCTCGCGGGGTCACAACAATCGCTATGATATTATGAATGCACCAATTGGCTTATGGCCCAAAACATTGACCCAAAGTACTCCTTTTGCCTCCTCTCTGTAATGTTTCCTGAGCTTTGAAGGGTATGATAGATAGTTATATACCTCTAAAAGCTTTATGAATAAGATTTATAGATAAACTAATTACATTGTCTCACAGTTCAGTGATAATTAAATTATGGTCATGTAATTTATTAACATTGTGGGAAGCAGAGTAATGAATGCATCAGTTCTTTGTGTTTCTTCAATTTTTTTGTTATTCTGAAATTATTTCAAAAATCAAAGTGACAAATTTTAGGGAAGGACTTAAACAAGTATTTACACAAAGACACCTGTTCATAAACATGTGAAAAAAAAATTCTCAGCATCATAAGTAGTCAGAGAAACTAAATTCAAACTTTAAGGAACTGTGTTATACTTAACAAAACTAATGCCAGGGCTGAAGAGATATCTCAGTGGTTTAAAATGCTTGCTTGTAATGCCCGATGGCCTGAATTTGATTCCCTAGTACCCACATGAAGCCAGATGCATAAATTGTCACATGCATTTGGAGTTCATTTGCAGTGACAAGAGGCCCTGGCTTGTCTTCCCCCACCCCCAACCACCTTGCAAATAATTTTTTTAAAAATTAATGTCAAAGGGCTGGAGAGATGGCTTAGCGGTTAAGCACTTGCCTGTGAAGCCTAAGGACTCCGGTTCGAGGCTCGGTTCCCCAGGTCCCACGATAGCCAGATGCACAAGGGGGCGCACGCGTCTGGAGTTCATTTGCAGAGGCTGGAAGCCCTGGCGCGCCCATTCTCTCTCTCTCTCTCCCTCTCTCTGTCTTTCTCTCTGTGTCTGTCACTCTCAAATAAATAAATAAATAAAAATATTTAAAAAAAATTAATGTCAAAGATTGGCAACGTCAAATACTAGCAACCTATCAGTTGAAACTATCATGCATTCCTGGTGACAGTGAGAGAGGGCATGATTTGACCAGCAGTTGGGCAGTGTCCTATGAAGCTGACAGACACACACACACATGGTCTGCCTCATACCTACCTAAGGACCCAAGTATATTCCAGGTATTTGTCTTCAAAGAAGATGATACACAGTCACACAGATTCATGCAGTGACTATTCATGGTATCTGTATTCATAAAATGGATAATTTGCATATTTATATGCCTTCCCAGGGCTATAAAGAGTAATCTGCATATAGTACAGGTTGGACTTTAAATTTTACATTTGGTTCCTATTGTAAACTAGTGATACGCAGTCGCCTCCTCCCACATGGTGCTAGGTGGTGGCGGCCAGCTACAGCCACAGCTCCTGCTCAGCTCTGTGGTCTCAAGGGAAGCTGTCCGGGTTCTCTGGATACAGCCAGTCGACACATTACATGAACTATTTTTTAATTTTTTAATTTTTTATTTTTTAAGCTGGAAGATGGGGTCGGGTGAGCAAAGGGCAAAAGGTCACATGTGACATATATGAACTACTGTGCTTGATTATAAAACAGGCTTGGTGTGTAATTTTGTGCAAATGTAGGCTAACATTAAGTATTTTGAGCACCATGAAGATATGCTTGGCTAAGCTAGGAAGTTTAGTAGGTTGAATGTTTGAATTTCAAACATATACTCTTTTCAACTTCGATATAACAACCCCATACACAGTGTAAATCATGGAGCTAGTATAAGAGACTATTACTTTGCAATGAGAGGGCAAATTGCTTATACAATTACAGGGATGTGCTTTTCAAACTTTATGTTGAGTAAAAGAAATCAGACCTAACATAGTGCTTATGCTATAGCTCCGTGTAGAAGACATCCAAGAAAAGGCAAAACCAGGGCTAGAGAAATGGCTTAGAAGTTAAGGTGCTTGCCTGCAAAGCCTAGGGACCCAAGTTCAATTCCCCAGTACCCAGGTAAGCCAGATGCACATGGTGGCACATCTATCTGGAGTTTGTTTGCAGTGGCTAGAGGACTTGGTGCACCCATTCTCTCCATCTCTATCTCTGCCCTTCCCCCCCCTCAAACAAATAAATAAATAGAGTAGAAAAAAAGAAAAGAGAAAACTCAAATTGATGGTGACTGAAATTAGAATACTGCTCGCCCAGTAGAATGTAAATAAAGAAATATTCTGTGTTTTGCTTTGGTGTATTTTAGCTTGTATGTTTATCCAGACATAATTATGCAGTAAATTTGCTCTCAGTTAAACATGGTGCTTCAGATGAAGCAGAAGGCTTGGCATTAAATAATCTACTAATAACTTTTGAAGTGTTCTTACTCACCCACAGAAAGTTTTCAATAACTCTTCCCCAGTAGATAACTCAAGAAAATTTTATCATGTATCATTTTCTAATTAGAGATCTCTTTGAAAAAAACAATGAAGATTTATAATTTATCTAAATTTTATTAATATAATTTACATTATGGACTATAGACATCGAAGAACATCTATGCTTAAGTAGACTTCTGTGTAAGACTAGGGTAGCTATTATAAGTAATAAAGTCCCTGTCAGGGGGATAAAAATGACCCAGTAGGTATCTAGCAGAATGCCAGATGTTTGAGTTCAGTCTAAGTAAGAATGCCAAAATACTGAGATTATAATCTCCTATAAGAGTCTGATGTTGCACATCTTGCATTCAACTCATTTCCTAAAGAGAGTGGATTTGTTAATACAGTTTTTAAAATTTATTTCCAAGTAGAGAAAAAGAGAATAAGGATGGGTGCACCAGGGCCTCATGCCTCTGCAAACTCCAGACAATGCACTGCTTTGTGCAACTGGATTTACGTGGATCAAACCCAGGCCTTCAGGCTTTTCATGCAAATGCCTTTAATTACCAAGCCATTTCTTCAGCCCAATACAAATATATTTTGAGAGTTATTTGTGTGTGTGTGTGTGTGTGTGTGTGTGTGTGTGTGTGTGTGTGTGTAAGAGAGTGAGAGAGAGAGAGAGAGAGGGAGAAAGAGAGAGATTTGTAGTGGGTTGTTTTTGTAACTTTTTTTCTGGAACTAAGTTTTCTACTAGTCTAGAAAAGATACTGAAAATTTCTTTTCCAAAGAGCTCCAATTATATCAAAATTAGTCAAGTTTTAATATTCACAAATTACATGTAATTCATTAGATGATGGGATGACTATTTTCTAAATGAGTATTTGCTTCCATTTCAGCAGAGAAAAATTAAACTCCTACAGAAATCATAATATTGTTATGTATATACTTTTGTAAACACAATTCTGCAGATGAAGGGATTTTTATTTTTATGTCTATGTTTACATCGTTCCATAGTGAGTTATGTCAGCGGACATGAGCTCATGCTTCCTGACACGTAGGCAGGTGAACTCTTGGACAGGATCACATAGCATTTTAGAGATTATTGTTTAATCTCTCTCTCAGCAAAAAGCCTCCGTAAGATTGTCAAACCTCAACAGTGTGCTACGGTCCCCCAAAGGCCACGTAGATTTGAAGACAGGAGTATTGTGTCTGCTGGAGTTGGGAGTTGGTAAGGCTGGGTACCTGTTAGCCAAGGAAACCTATCAGAGAATGAGAGATAATGTTGGCTCATTTGTACCATGTTCATGGCTCTGCCTTCCCCAGGGACGATGGCAGGCTTGTTCTCTGCAAGATGTCCTTGTTGGAGTTGGAGTTCCTCAGTACTGAATGCTAGGAGGAAACTCTTCTCTGTTGCCCTGCCTGGGTTTTGCCTTGCTTCAACAGAAAGCAAAAATACTTGAATAAAATGGAAGTGAGGTGCTAAAATCTCCTGGTTTTCTGAATGTCATTTTCATAAGAGGAAAAATGAGCATTGGTCAGTGTCCTTCATTTAGTCATATTTTATCACAGGGAATATCACTTTTAATCCTCAGAACAATCCTCTTTGTTACACGTCATTAGCATTGTGGCATTTTATTTATTTATTTATTATTTTGCAGTGCTGGGGATGGAACCCATGATAAACACTTTACCACCAATCTAATTACCTCCCCAATTACCATTTAAAAAAAAAATGAGGACATTTAAGACATTACTTCCAGAAGCTTCACATTTTCCAAAGAAATAGCAGAGCTAGGGTTCTGACCATAATTGTTCTAGTCTAAAGTCCAAACACATTTTTCCATCTGTGGAAAGTTAGGCTCTGCTGGAGTTCTAAAAACATGAAAAAAAATAAAATTTTCTTCAGCTATGAAACAAATGCTAGCTTTGTAATAGAATTGGGGGCTGGCCTCATTTTCCCTTGTCTCCCCAATATAATGCTAACTCACTATGTCTGAGTGAAGAAAAACATTTCACATGTTTATGTGATGATTTTTTTTTCCTACGCATACTTTGAGGTCTACTGTGTATTAAAGCTGAGGAGATGATAGAGACAAAATTGTGTGTTTTGTCATAAAATGTGAAACACATTCTTTCATGACTAATAAGTATTCTTCTTTTTAAACAAAAATTTAACTTTCCATTTCCCTTTATTCATACAATGTTGGACCATTAATCTCATTTAATTTACTACAAGAAGATAGCTTTCTCTTCCAGAGATTATAAACTCCCATGTTGTCTAAATTAACTCACTTTTTTTTTTTGCATTTGGATGTGTAGAATATGTAGCTGTAGCCATGTTTGCATGTGTGGTGGTGCATATGTGTTTGCACATGCACATGTGTATGAAGGCCACAGATTAACATCAGGTGTCTTCTAGAATCTCTTCCATCCTATTTAGAGACAGGGCCTCCTACCTGAACCCAGAGCTCACACATTTGGCTATTCTAAATAGCCAGCTTGGCCCCTGCCTCCACCTCCCAAGTGCTGGGATGCCAGGTGGGTGATCACAGCTGCCTGGCATTTATAAATGTGAACGTGAACATCTGGACTCAGGGCTTCACACCTGCATGGCAAGCACTTCACCAAACGAGCTGTGTCTCCAGCCCTTAGTTCACTCTGTCCTCGGGCAGTTTTCATGCATATTCTCCCTGATTCACACACATACTACCCTCCTCCTTTTAGGTCCCTCACTCTGGCCATTTCTCCATTGCAATGTGTGCCTTCGTGCATGTTCAGCAAACATGTACTTGTGACCACCTCCTAGATCAACTCTCCATCTTTAGTCCTTAGCCTCCCTGGGGTTTGCCTGTCCACAGAATCTTTCTGGGCTTATAGGTTTCAGAAGCCTATAAAATGAAACAGATTAGGGCTAGAGAGCTGGCTTAGCAGTTAAGGCACTGCCTGCAAAGTCAAAGGACCTTGGTTTGATTCCCCAGAATATACATAAGCCAGATGTATCAGGCAGTGCATGCATCTGGAGTTTGTTTGCAGTGGCTGGAGGCCCTGGTGCACCCATTCTCTCTGTCTCTCTCCCTCTTCCTCTGTCTCCCTCCCTCCCTCTTCCTCTGTCTCAAATAAATAAAATATAAAACTATAAATAAAATGATGACCCATGAACTTCCCAGCTTTCCTGCACACTTGGCAGTTTAACTTCCATTTGACTGTTCATGATAATGCCGTATTTCAGATGCTTAAAGTTCATTACCTCGCAGTCATTTGTGATTCCTCTCTTGCCTTTGATCTTCGGGTAAGAACAGTCTCCAACTCTTAGTAGCTTTTCACTCAAAATTGGCTCTGACCCATCTTGAGAGCCAGTTCTATTTTTCCCCCCATCACTTGACAGCCTCTTTTCCATCTTCAGCGACTCATCCTGACACCCGGCGGGAATTCACTGGCGCTTGCTTCTTTGTGCTTTCCTTTAATAAGAGCCGATCATAGCTCAATAAAGGCTGAGGTTGTCTTTCGCTCCAATCAGCTCCCACTGTAATCAGCTGTCAAATCCCGGCTGATGGACTGCCAGGCACTGTGGGGAATCCATAGATCCACCTAACACACGGTCTGTGGCTCAGCCTGCTTCGGTCTCGCTGGAGAACGGAATCTTGTGAACACAGCATAACTGTCTGTGGCAGTGCTCAGTGAAGCTCAGGGGAGCGATTGCTTGCAGAGCTTCTGCTGCGTCGTGTGGATAGAAGCGTAGGGCTGCACTGGAGCCTGGGCCTGAAGACTGAGCAGAGACTGCAGTGGGGTGCCTAAGGAGCACCTCTGGAACTTGATGCATAGCCCCCCACACCTTGCTGGAGGAGAGGGACACGCTGAGACAGGGGAGGCAGTAAGGTGGGATCTTGCGGCTCAACGCAGAATTCTTCTCCTCTGCCTGTCCTTCTCTGTCCTCCTTTTTAATTTCTTTGTGTGGCATGTGTGTATGCGCTGTGTGTTTTGTGCATGTTCACGTGTATAGTGTGGGCACACAGCGGAGAGTTTTGAAGCGTTGCTCCCCACTTTCTCCCTCATTTGAGGCAGGTTCCCTTATGATTTGTGGCTTCATTCACCAGGCTAACTTGCCTACAGGCTTCCAGAAGATTCTCCTTTCTCTGCCTCCCTTCTCACCGTAGAAGGGCAGGGATGACAGATACCTCCTACAGCGCCCAGCTCTATCTGGGTTCAACTCAGGTACCGACATATGTGAGGCTCGGCCTTCTTCCACTGTGCAACTCCCCAGCTCCTGCGACCGTTTTATTTAAAAAAAAATTTATTTATTTATTTATTTATTTATTTATTTATTTATTTGAGAGAGACAGAGAGAGAGAGAGAGAGAGAGAAAATGATAGCGCCAAGGCCTCCAACTTCTGCAAACAAACTTCAGACATGTGTACTCCCTTGTGCATCTGGCTAACGTGGGTCCTGGGGAATCAAGCCTTGAACCGGGGTCCTTAGGCTTCACAGGCAAGCGCTTAACCGATAAGCCATCTCTCCAGCCCCTGTGACCCTTTTTAATATTCTTTCTAATACATATCTTAAGAATTCCATTTCATATTATTTGATCCCTGTTACTCAATTTGCCATATCATTTTCTTGATATCTTTCTCTTCTACACGTCCATACTTTTATGTTTCTAGACCTGATCACATCCACTGTATTCCACTAGGCCCCAAGAAGATAAAATGTAATCTGAAACATTTTTGTAATCTTGTAGCATCTAAAAAGCTGGAAGGTGCATAGCATGTGATCAATAAGTCGTCGTTGATTTGCATCACTGTAAATAACAAGTGTTTATTCTCTCTGCTCCTTCCTTGTAAACATTCTGAGTTGTAAGCTCTAAAGTGATCTACTTTAAATAGAAATCTCAAACAGAATGTATTACCTGCATTTTAAATTGTGTTGCTTTTATGTTTTGTTAATTTCCTAAATGGTACCATTGGTAATGAAAAAAAAAAAAAAAACAGAGTACTGAGATGTTTCCAATCATCCAGTCATTAATAAATCAGCATATGTATTATGAGCTACATGACTTCTCCTTTCACTATCATCTTTTGAAAATCTCAGGAATTATTGCCACTTTTACAAGAGTAAAGTTGCTGCTGAAGAAAATATGAAATTTTCTGTCTTCTTTTTAGTAGCATTCAATAAGCAAGGTGAATTTCTCCCAGGCACATTCTGGCTAATGTTTGCTTTGCGCTCATTTATTAGATCAACAGATTTTTGAGTACATAGCACATGCCCTTCTCCTAAGTGAGGAATCCATTGAGAATTCTAATTGTTCATAATATCCCATAACTGCAAAGAATAGAAAATTTGTCATCTTACATGGTGTTTTATGACTCTTTTATATGGCGTTTTATGACTTCTCATAAGATAATGTTCTAATTCCAATGGGGTTTCATTTAATTTCAAGGCAATTTAATGATGATATTCCATAGATTTAAGGAACAAATAAAATCTTGCTGGGTGTCAATGACTTGTTTCTTCAGAATCAATACCAGCCATAGTTAATATAGCTTCTGCCTGCTAATTATCATGTATGAGATATATATGGCACTCATATCAATTTAATTCAGAAACATACACCCAAATTGTAGAAGAGTGTAATTTTTTAAAAAATTGCTTTAAGACTGGACAGATGGCTTAGTGGTTAAGGCACTTGCCTGCGAAGCCTAAGGACACATGTTCCACTCTCCAGATCCACAAAGCCAGACACACAAAGGTGAGGTAAGTGCAAGGTCACACATGCCCACTAGGTAGCACAAGCATGTGGAGTTCGATTATAGTGGCTGAGGCCCTGGCACACCAACTAACACACTCTCTGTCTCTCTAAAATAAAAAAATATAGATTTTTTTAAAATTTTTTAAAAAGAAATGTTGTCTCACAAAGAAATCAATATGTGGTTTAGCTTTGAATGAGATCCTACTGTTCTCAGAGGTTATGTTCAGTTCTAGTCTCACTAGACAACACGCAAGAAAATCCTTTGTTTTGAAAAAGCTTCTCTAATCTTTTCTGTCATTTCCTCTTTCATGTTCTATCTTCAGTTTCCTTTTTCCCTGATAAGACTGCATGACATGTCATGACCAGCAATAAATAGCTCCGTGGTGTGTGAGAATTAACTATGATGAGTTAAAAAGAATTCTTCTACACACAGTGCATCCATTTCATGTGACTTTATAGTGCTATGACTTTGGAACTCTTGTTTGAGCTTGAACAGGTATGCAATTATCGGAAGGCTCACAGGTTACCATTTACCTCCCAAAACGTTGTCCTCTCTTTCCTGACAACAGTGTCCCAAGTGGGGTGCTGTGAATGAAACTCAGTTGCTAGAGTGTCCTCCTGGCGTAATCAAGCCTGATCTTAACCCTGCAATGCCACATAAAACCGGGAGTGGTAGGACCTGCCTGTGATCCCGGCACTGTAGGAGGAGGGGCTGGGCTCACAGTCATCTTTGGCTGTGCAAAGGCCAACCTGGGCTACATGAAACGGCTCCTCACAAAGTCCCCGAGGTAGATGATTCACCTAACTTTGCCTGTCTGGTTTACACTCTTCTGATGCCCAGAGTTGAACAGATGGTTTTCAGTAATCCCGTCAGAAATTTGGCCCCCACTCCTGATCTTTGGACAGACTTTCCCATTGCTAGCATCTTCGTTTAACCCCTCCACATGTGATGGCAAGGGCCTCAAAGGCTTCAAAAGCATCACGTCTCCCCGTAGTTCATACCATAGATGCTCCATCTCCAGTTGGGTTCCATGAGGAAGCAAGTGCACCTTGGACTTTTAAGTATTGTTTGCCTGACTTTGGCAAATAGAAATCCATCCAGGTAAGTATTTATCCAATAGAAATCTAAATATTTACCCCCACAAAAATTATAGGCAAATTTTCATATGAGCATTAGCCAACCTGAGAAAAAAATAAGATCATGGAAATTATTTAATGTCGATTAACTGGTAAATGTATAAATATATATGCTATATCTACATGATGGAATATTATTCAACAATATAAACCCAACTATTGATACATGCTATAATGTTGACGAACCTCAGTGTATTGTGCTAAGTGGAAAACATTAAAAGCAAAATACTATATCTAGCCTGGCGTGGTGGTGCATGCCTTTAATCCCAGGACTCAGGAGGCAGAAGTAGGAAGATTACCATGAGTTCCAGGCCACCCTGAGACTCCATAGTGAATTCCAGGTCAGCCTGAGCTAGAGGGAGTCTCTACCTCAAAAAAAAAAAAAAAATGCTGTATCTATGATTCCATGCCTATGAGATGTCCAGAAAGGTTATTTTAAAAACACAGAAAGCAAATTATTATATGGATAAAATATACGAACAAACATCGACCACACATGGTCACCAGAGATTTTTTTTTTTTTGAGATAAACACAAAATTGTGGTGGGTTCACCATTCTGTAAATGGACTAATAACCATTGACTTCTACACTTGAAATGAGTGGTGAAAAACATAACTTCTGCATTTTGTCAACAATATGTAATTGAAAAATAAGTCAGAGGAAATCCCTCAAAATGTTAACCAAGCAAAAACAGAACAATTAAACCGCTGGGGAAAGACTGAATTCTTGTCACCAAGGACAAGATTTATGGGTCTGTCCTGCAGCCTGTGAGATCTCTCAGGACAGTAGGACTTCCTGTGAGGATGAAAGGTACATCACTTGCCCGATGAACTTTTCAACTGGTTTTTGCGTCATTCTCCAATTTGGACCACGCTCTCTCAGTGTGTTTCTGTTTTGCCTTTTTTTTTTTTTTCTGGTATTAAAATAATGTGTTCTCAACACTACACTCTTGTTTGTATGTCTGTCCTCATTTATGTAAAAAAAGATTAGCTATGGCTGTGCTGTTTTCGATGGGCTTTGTTCTTAATAGCGAATTCATACACTTAACACCATGCAGGCTCCTAATGTTTCTCAGACATGCAAGAATACATTGTTGGTCACTTTTTTGTGTGAGAGTGTGTGTACCATCCTGTTATGTGGTTCTTTTTGAAAATGAAAACAAGGCAACACAACGATCTTATTGAGTCAGCCTCCCAGCAAATAAACACATGTAGCTTAAGAGCTTTTCGCTGCCTTTTTATTTCAAGGTACTCATGAGTAAAGCTCTGGCTGGTGGCTACATGTGTTCACAACCAGGGCTGCCGTAGCTTGGCCCACATGGGTTCTGTCTCTGATTACACGTACAGCTCTTCTGCACATCTTGTTTTTCTCTTTATAGCTCTAGGCTCCCCCTGAACTTGATTTGCAACGAGCATTCAAGTCCAATCAGAGGGTGGAAACTTTGAATTCTTCTTGGTCAAAGAGCTCTGAATACACATGTGCTGTCAGGACTATGTCAAGGGATGAGAAGAGGGAAAAGGCAAGATAAACTAGTCAATTGAGACATCAGCCAGCACGCTAGTGCTAGTCCTCAAACAGAAAAAGAGAGAGCGCAAGGAAAGGAGAAAAGGGGAAGATAACAGGAAACAGAAACTGTTTTGGTAGCATAAATTCACATTAGCTTGATAGATGTTGTGAGAAGATTTAAATAGGGACAGTCACATGATCCCGGTGAATTTCAAACAATGACTGGCCTCTTACATGGGGAAATTAAGGAAGACAGGGCTTATCCTGTCGCCACCCCAGAGAATCTCTGAAATAGAAAAGTACCAGGTGGGGGTTTGTGGGTCCTGAGAGCTTTCTGTTCTTGTGTTCAGAGATAGAAGCTGTGTTCTGGGGAGACTGCCTTCCCATGTGGCTTCTGCCAGGTTAGATCCAGTGAGAAGAATCATAAAAACTTCATGTGATGAGTTTTATGCCAGCCAAAGCGTTGAGTTCACCCCAGAGCTAGAAGGAGAAATTCTGACTGTCGGAAATGCCTTACAGTTATATGGTGTATACTGTGCCACAAAGCTGGTTGATTTCAGCTGGATAAGTTTAAAAAGTGCTATTTACAGGTTTGCATCATCTCTGTAGCCCTTTCCAGCTCTCCTGCCACATTTTGCTGTTGGTCAGTAAGTTGATGCCTTTGAAGAACTTCCACAGCATCCTGAGCTTTAGCCGAGTTATAACGCATCACAACCACAACGACAGGGCATCCGCCCAGCCTGCAGACCGAGTTCTTTGTTAGTAGGACCGTATCTGATAATAAACAGTCCCACAAAACAAAGGTGTGAGCACAACTAGAAATATCTGCGTTGAACTTATTTACTTTGGGGGCACATAGATATCTGGGTACTATGCCAGGTGATTCTGATTTACTAGGATAAAGAAAACCCAATATTTTTCTTTAATTTTTAATTTTTATGTATTTTTAAAATAGTTATTTATTTATTTATTTTTACTTATTAGGGAGAGAGAATGGGCATGCCAGGACCTCCAGCCACTGCAAATGAACACCAGACACATACACCATCATGTGCATCTGGCTTATGTGGGTTCTGGGGAATCAAACCTGGGTCCTTAGACTTTGCAGGCAAGTGCCTTACTGCTAAGCCATCTCTCTAGCCCAGAACCAGATATTTGATATAACGAGGAAAGGTGTTGTTACCCAGCCACTCTGTAGATTTCCCCCCCGGATGTGGGATGGAACCCAGAGCTGGCTCACCCAGGTTCATTAATCATCTGCATTCACTTAGGCACGTTACTTGACTGACCCAAGCTTCAGTGATCTCAGAGACAGAATGGAGACGATAATATTTCCACAGAGCTGCTGTCACAGTTTGAAATGACCTAAGAGAGGGCTTAGCATGCCTTGATATGTGGCTATTAATCAGGAAATCTGTTTGCAAGTATTTGGACATTATTATAGATTGGAGATCAGAGCTAGCCTCCGGCTGATTTTTATTTGTCCTGGGAACTAAATAGTTAGGATAGAAGTAAAAAGAAAGATAATATTTGTGATACATTAAAAATACATGAAAATCATATTCAATGTCCAGAAATAATGTCATTTTGGAACAGAGCCAAACCCATTTATTAGCTTATCATCTCTGTGTGCTTTCATATTCCAAGAAATATTGAGGAATTGTGACAAAAACTTCATGTCCCACGAAGTCAGGCATGAATATGACAAAAAATAAAAATATGATATATCAAATATAATAAAATAATTAAATGTCATAAAATATTTTACAGCTGGGCGTGGTGGCACACGCCTTTAATCCCAGCACTAGGGAGGTAGAGGTAGGCGGATCGCCACGAGTTTGAGGCCACCCTGAGGCTCCCAAGTGAATTCCAGGTCAGCCTGAGTTAGAGTGAGACCCAACCTCAGAAAAAAAATAATAATAATAATTGACCCCCTTTCTAGAAAGTTCTGTGCTCCAACTGTGTAGGTCCCATAAGGCTAATCGTGCCTCTGTGAAGTGGAAGAAAGAATGAGGAAGTCTTTTTTTCCGTGAAGTTCTCATTTTCGGGTGCTATGTGACTTTCCAGGGTTTATCAAAGGAAACACCAGTTCCTAGCTGCTTCGGCCCTGATGTCACAACTCAGCTCTCTGGTGGGTCACATGCGGCACTGCCCCGGCCTGGTACGTTCGCTTTATTACCACGGCCTGCGCTTTCTCACAAGGGAGGCCCCGTGTGGCTTCTATCAGTGTACCCAGCACAGTGGCCACCAGCATAGAACATTTCATGGGTAAATGCCTCCAGGGCATTCAAGACCATTTACAGTTTAGTGAACTGGAATGGTTTTCCAGAGAACTGAGAATTATTTTGAATGTTTGCCATGATGCTGTATGAAACACCAACCAGCATGTGGCTGTGAATCCCAAGGACAGGGAAGGGCAGGTCAGGGGCATGCCTGTATTCTAGAGCCTTCTCCATCATTTTCATGTTCCATGGACTTTCTGTGATCTGTCTGAATGCCAGAATCCTGGATTTGTTCTGCGTTTTTAAGCATACCAACGAAGGTGCCAATGCAGAGCCTTTTTCTGTGCAGATAGATGGGGTGCCCCTCTCCCCAGCCCTCACCCTCCTCCTCGCCCCCACCATCCAGCTCCTAAAGACAGAAGCCCATTTCCTGTCTCCCCTTAGCCTTTCTAGACTCTTAATCTCATTTCTCCAGACCAAAATCCAGCCTGCCAAAGTGTTGTTTGGACTGTACAGATTAAAAAAAAAAAAAAAAAACTTTCCATTAGTTGCCAATATTTAAAAGCCAAGAAATTTCAAATTCAGCCCGGAAGTCCAGGCTCTCCTCAAGCCATGGAAATTCTGACAATGCCAAGTGTGCATTCCATCATGCCAGGGGTTGGCACGGCTTGCGTGGCAGCTGCAGCAACTGCTGTTCCCTGAGCCAGACCCGGCCATATCCCATAACGTGCTCCTTTCAGTAATTCCTGGCTGGGGCCTTCCAGAAGTTTCCTGAGCCGGTGATTCCCACTCCTATCAAGTAGCTCCTAAGAGCCAGTCTGGTCACCCTGTAGGGACGGGTAATTTTTGACTGTCCATCTAGAAGGATAAGTAGTCACAGGGCCACATGTGGTCACCGTGACCCGGTCTGTGATTTGAAAATCCTCTCATTTTGCTCTATTTTGGTTCTAGGTCTGAAGAAATATCCCAAGGCTGGGGAGAATAGCTTAATGGTAGAGCCCTGAGCAGACACATGTGAGGCCCTGGCTTCTGTCCCCAGCACTGTGGGATGTTACACATGCACGCATGCGCACACACACACGCACGCATGCACACACGCACACATGCATGCATGCACCTTCTCAAACGCAAAGCAAAATCACAAATTCCTAAACAATATGATGATTTGGACACACCAACAGCTATTTTCCTTCTTTCTTTGTTAGCTTTCTTAATTGTCTTTTGTTCTTTTTCAGTACTGAGTGGACTCAGTACCTTCTGCATGCAGAGTAAGCACTCTGTCACCGAGCTAGATCCTCAGAGTTCAACTTCATAGTCAATGTTAGCAGCTAATCCAATTTGGGACCTTTGACACCTATTCTGCTAAATACTGTCCTTTGTTCCTTAAGTGTGGGGTTTTAATTCATAGTAATCTAGCAGACGGATTTGTTTTGAGACTATGATAGCCTTGAACTCACGATCCTCCTGCCTCAGCCTCCTGCGTGATAAGATTACAGGCAGGGGCCCCCACACCTAGCTGTAGGTGATTTTTTTATAATTATGCAGATGAGAAAATTAACCTAAGCCTCCCAGGCTCAGGAGATGGCTCAGTGGGTAAACGACTCGCCACACAAGCATGAGGGTCTGAGTGCAGATCCCCAGCCTTCGGGTAAAGAATAAACCCAGACATATAGTGCCCACCTGCCACCCCAGGGCTGGGGAAGCAGGGACTTCCGGGAGTGACCCTAGGGTTGGCTGACTCGCTAGACTGGCCAAATACATGAACTCTTAGTATAGTGAGAGACCCTGTTTCAAAAGGTGGCTGAGAAAGACCCCTGACATCCCCCTGTGGCCTCTATGTATATATGCAGACACATGCACACACACCTCCACACATACATGAACACATGTACATCACACACGCACCCTCACATCACGTCTTCAGCTCTGTGACTAGGGTAAGCTCTAGGTTGGATTGACTTTGTGTCTGTCCGTAAAGCCATAAACTTTCTAAAATGTAAACACAGAATGAACAAGACTCCTTAAGCTGGGCGTGGTGGCACACGCCTTTAATCCCAGTACTCGGGAGGCACAGGTAGGAGGAATGGCATGAGTTTGAGGCCACCCCGAGACTCCATAGTGAATTCCAGGTCAGCCTGAGCCAGAGTGAGACCCTACCTCGAAAAACCAAAAAATAAAAATTAAAAAAAGAAAAAGGCACCTTATTTTCGTAGTGAAGAAACAGAACTTTCCGCTCAGTAATTAAGGTATCCATAATATTCAAAGTCCGGGGAGACCTTTGCACCTTTTTTCTTCTGCCTTTGTTTTTTTCAACTCTACAAGGATACTATATGCCAGTCAGGCTGGCAGGTTCCAGGCGTCTTGTTCTGTGTCTTCACTGGATGGGACAGAATCAGCCCATGAGGATTTTATTTGCAAATGTCCTAAGAACCTTGCATGTGCCCTCTCAGAGAAAATTTTATTTTAACTTTAATCAAAATTCAATTTAAATAATTTAGAGTGCTTTTAGGTGGGATGGCTGTCTCGAATATAGAGCCTTCTTAAACCATCAGATTGTACAACTTAAAGGTTAAGAACGAGGGAAACCATGCCTCTGGAAACTCATGCATTCATTTCAATGATATAAACAAATTCTGTTCAGAATACTATGAATATTAAAGTGGAGAACAGATTCCTGACCAAGTTATCATTCAACTCCAAAGACACATAAGAATTTCACCATTCCTGGGAGGAATGGCGGTCGGTTTCTCACCCATCTGACATTCCTTGGGCTCTGCCATCATAGCTAATAATTTCTACATTGTTAGTTGGGTCATCAGATTGTCTTTGATCAGATTTATTTTTTTATTAGTTATGTACATAGTGTGTACACAGCCATGTTGGCACCATTGTTAGCCTCCTCCCTGCCCTCCCCCTCCACAGGGAACCTCTCATTGGGGACTGTGGGTCGTGCATTGTGGGAGTAGCCATCAGTTATGGGGAAGAGGCAATGTCTCTGTGCATAATGTCCCAACGTGTGGCTCTTAACAATCTTTCCTCCCCCTCTTCCACAATTTTCCCTGAGCCATGTTGGGTTTGTTTTATGTCTGCTTCAGTGATGAGGTCTTGGGAGCCTCTGTGTCTCTGCATCTCTGGTTTGGTAGGAGTTGAGTGTTCTCTGTGTCTATCTCCTTTACCCTTGTGCTGATACCAGGTTCACCAAGAAAGCAGCACTCTTGCTCATTTCCCCAATTAATCTATGGTTTTAGCTGGGGCCCTGGTGTTTGCTCGGAGTTTAAAAAAAAATTTTTTTTTATTACACTGATTTTCAGATGAATTGCCTGATGTTTCTGAATTATCTTTCTAAAAATAATTTTACTATGTGAGAGAGAATGGGCACTCCAGGGCCTCTAGCTACTACAAATAAACTCTAGATGTATGTGCCACCATGCGCATCTGGCTTATGTGGGATACTGGGGAGTTAAACCTAGGACCTCAGGCTTTGCGGGCAAGCACATTAACCATCTCTCCAGCCCATGTTCCTGAATTATCTTGAATTGAATTATTTTTTGTTGTTTATTTATTTATTTATTTATTTAAGAGCGACAGGCAGAGAAAGAGGCAGATAGAGAGAATGGGCGCGCCAGGGCTTCCAGCCACTGCAAACGAACTCCAGATGCGTGCGCCCCCTTGTGCATCTGGCTAACGTGGGTCCGGGGAAATCGAGCCTTCAACCGGGGTCCTTAGGCTTCACAGGCAAGTGCTTAACTGCTAAGCCATCTCTCCAGCCCTGAATTACTTTTTGTGTGTGCAAGCAGAAGATTGGGACTTCAGTTGAGAAGGAACAGAGATTCTGCCCCAAGCACTGCCCTCTTGAAGGACTGCACAGCTGGGCCCAGCTCTGAGCTGACTTCTTTTTTTATTGTATCTATTTGTTTCCAAGGAGAGGGAAAGGGGAAGAGAGAGAGAGGAAGAGAGAGAACGGACACATGTCAGGGCCTTTAGCTGCTACCAACGAACTCCAGATGCGTGTGCCACCTTGTGCTTTTGGCTTTATATGGGTACTAGGGAATTGAACTCAGATCATTAGGCTTTGTAGGCAAGCACCTTAACCACTGAGCAATCTCTCTAGTTCTGTGCTGACTTGTTATAGAAAAGGGAAAACAGGGCTGGAGGGATGGCTTACAGGTTAAGGCATTTACCTGCAGAGCCAAAGGACCCAGGTTCAATTCCCTAGGACCCACATTAGCCAGATGCACAAGAGGGCGCATGCATCTAGAGTTCATCTGCAGTGGCTGGAGGCCCTGGCACGCCCATTCTCTCTCTCTCTCTCTCTCTCTCTCTCTCTCTCTCTCTCTCTCTCTAATAAATAAATAAATAAAATAAATAAATAAATAAATAAAAATAATTTAAAAAAAAACACAAAAGGCAAAACACATGAAAGTGCCAATGAGGCAGCGCCAGTGGCTCTGGTGATACATAAAAAGACAATCCCCAAACTGAAGATGTTCTGACATAGATAATAAATAACATGTAGGGCTGTAGAGGTGGCTTAGTGGTGAAGTGCTTGCCTGTGAAGCCTAAGGACCCCGGTTTGAGGCTCGGTTCCCCAGGTCCCACGTTAGCCAGATGTACAAGGGGGTGTATGCGTCTGGAGTTTGTTTGCAGTGGCTGGAGGCCCTGGCGCGCCCATTCTCTCTCTCTCTGTTTCTTTCTCTCTCTGTCTGTCGCTCTCAAATAAATAAATAAAATAATCAAAAAAATTAAAAAAAAAAAAAGAAATGACATGTAAATAGCCACACTTCACGTGGGGAAGGAAGCCATGGTTGCTTGCAGGAACTCACAGGGGCACTAAGAACAACACGAAGTAGGGATCACTCTAATAGTAGTATTCCAGCAAAGCTTGCATAACATAAGGCAGTGCCCAAGTTGTCCTAGTGTTCTTGATGCTTACTGGCTCCCTGACGTTTAAATAACATGGTGGGGGTGTTTCAGAAAGAGGCGATATTTCTTTTTTTTAAATATTTTATTTATTCATTAGACATGGACAGGATGGGTGCTCCAGGGCCGCTAGCCACTGCAAATGAACTTCAGATGCACGTGCCACCTTGTGCAACTGGCTTACATGGGTATCGAGGAATCAAACCCAGGTCCTTAGGCTCTACAGGCAAGTGCCTTAACTGCTGAGGCATCTCTCCAGCCTGAAAGAAATTATTTCTGTTGCAGACTAAGGAAGATTTTAGGGAAAGCTGGGCCAGGGTCTTGCACTTCTAGAGAGAAGACATGAATGTTTCTGATCCTCCAGGACAGAATGGAAGGTCAAATTCGCTGACTAATGTGGCCGTGGGAGCTTCCGTTACGTAAACATTTATACGAATGTCACGAACTGATGGTTGGCTATTCTGATGGATGATAAAACCAACTCCATCCGAAAACTATTGCATCTGTCCAGCTACACACATGCATAGCTGGTATCTGATGAATGCCATCCACCTTGTTTTGACAGGTGGAAAGCAGAGCTAGGGAAAACGAGGCTATTTTTGGCCTACAAGCTGTATTTTGTTTATCTCCAGCCCGCTTCATAAGGCACATTATTTCACGTAACTTGATCTGAGGTGTTAACCAGGGTCCTTCTTTCTTTCATTTTCTTCCAGAGAAGTCCCAGCTTATCAAGTATAATGATCTCCTCCCATTTTTCTCTCTCTTGAAAATATTTCCAGTCCTTTCCCTAGTATGTTTTGTTTTAAATTTTATTTCTTTATTTATTTGAGAGAGAGAAAGGAAGAGGCAGAGAAAAAGAGAGAGTGGGCGCACCAGGGCCTCCAGCCATTGCAAACGAACTCCAGATGCGTGCGCCCCCTTGTGCATCTGGCTAACGTGGGTGCTAGAGAGTCGAACTGGGATCGTTTGGCTTTGCAGGCAAACCCCTTAACCGCTAAGCTATTTCTCCAGCCCCCATTGTTTTGGTTTGTTTTTTTTTTTCAGTTTCATAACTGTAGCATACAAATCCATAAACAAGTAGCTTCCTTAAAAACTTCCAGGACTGAAGAGAGCAGAGAAAAGAGGAGAGCGACCCTCCCTTTTCTGCATGTTATCATCTTAATTTGAAGTATGTAGTGAAAAAATCTAGATCTGTTTGCGATTCTAATGTGATTGCGGCTTAACTTTTGATGCTGTGGGAGCTGTTTAAATGATGTGATGCGTAAGTTTCTGTATACATGTGTGCATGATTTTAAATCCTTCTGTTTTTAATCCCTTGGAGTGTGTTCCTTGGAAGTATTTAAAAACAAATAATTCCCCTTATCATTGACAGCCTTTCTCTTCAAAGGCTACAATGACTGTTCATGAATGCTTTCTGCTAATTTACAATGCTAAGACTTTTCTGTAGGACAGAGACAGCAGTTACAGCTCTCTGTCTCCTGCAGTGAGCAATTGGCTCATAGTTCTGGCTCTCCTCTCCTGGCTCTGCCTCTGGCTCACAGTTGGGCTTTCCTCTGTACAGGGAATATTTACATAGGACACGGGTACAGCACTTGATTTATTGCCTAGTCATTCTGACGGTGACAGAGAAAGAGGAACAGAGACGACAGGCATCACCTAATCTCTCTGACAGATGAGAGACACGTTGTTATTTGGCCAAGATGACCCAGCAAGTTAGTGATTTTTCTGACTGTACAGGAATTCATGTATGAAAAAAATGCCCAGTGTACTAGCATACTATTTTATTGGCATCTGATAAGCATTATGACTTCATGACTACTTTGTACTTAATATATCTCAGAATCACCTCGTTCTTACCGCATGTGACTGGACATGCAACAGATTTTTAAGACAAACTGATTCAGGTGTCAAGGTAAAGGGACAAACAATTTTCCAGCTGCATTTGAAGGAAGGTTGGCATGTCCCCTGAAGGGTGACAGGGCAGACAGACAGGACATAAGGACGTCAGTCCAGGTAGACGGCCAGCCTGCTGCCCTTTTACACCACCATGGATTAGGGTGCTAAATAATAATTGCAAAATATAGGGATGCAGGGGGAAAATGGTAAGGGTAAACCAGAATATAAGTTTCTGGAAAAGAAATTCGGCATGAAGGACAGAGGCTAAACTCTGCCTCTAACTGTAGCTTTTCTTTTCCATTCAAGAATATGCCTGGGGAAGACCATGTGGCAAGGGGCGAGGGTGTTAATTCCCTGCTCACAATGCACTTGGGCTGGGGTCTAGTTCCAACTAGAGAATATGAGGGTTAACTAAGTGTCTACCCGAAAGCAAGCCTCTCTCTGTCCCTTTCATCCTCCATCAGAAATAAAAGAGGGGAGAGGACCTGACCTATACAATCATCCAGGCCCTCCTTCAAGGAAAAGATGACCTCGTGGCCTCATGACCTGGAACCAAACCCAGCAGGGAGACTTGGGTCTGAGAAACCCCTGCACAGTCAGAGAATGAAGGATCAAGATAATTAGCGGGACAAACTAGATGGATCAAGCCAGCTCACAAAGGCTGGACTATATGTGAGGTGCGGGCAGAGAAGCCACAAGAAAACACAGGCCAGAACGCAGAAACCCTTCTTGGGCTGGGCAGAACTTCATGACAGTCTTGTGGTGTAGGAATCCATTGCATTCAGACATCTCAGCAGCTGGCTCTTAAGAAGGGCAGATATCGGGCTGGAGAGGAGGCTTAGCGGTTAAGCGCTTGCCTGTGAAGCCTAAGGACCCCGGTTCGAGGCTCGATTTCCCAGGACCCACGTTAGCCAGATGCACAAGGGGGCACACACATTTGGAGTTCGTTTGCAGTGGCTTGAAGCCCTGGTGTGCTCATTCTCTCTCTATCTGTCTCTCTCTCTCTCTGTCACTGTCAAATAAATAAATAAAAATGAACAACAACAAAAAAAAGGGCAGATATCAGGGGCTGGAGAAGATGGCTTAGCAGTTAAGGCATTTGCCTGCAAAGCCAAAGGACACTGGTTCAGTTCCCCAGGACCCACGTAAGCCAGATGCACAAGGAGGCACATGCATCTGGAGTTTGTTTGCAGTGGCTGGATGCCCTAGCGTTCCCATTCATTCTCTCCCTCCCTCTCCCTCTCTCTCTCTCTCTCTCTCAAATAAATAAATAAAATATATTTAGAAAGAAAGATAGATAGATGTCAGAGTTCCAGTCTTGGGTTTGGAGTTTGGAATTCCTGCTAGGAATTTTTTTTTTGGGGGGGGGGGTAGGATTTGACAGACAGATGAGAGACACGTTGTTATTTGGCCAAGATCTGACAGACAGGAAAGCCAGTACAGGGCATGGGAGTGAGATGCAAAACTCACCCACAGAAGCAGGACCTGGGCCACAAGCATAATTCCTAGGAAACTATCTCAATGCAGAGGCCCCTCCCCAAGTTCAAAATTGAGGTACCAGATCCTGGTGCCTAACATCGAGCACTTCCTGCTGCCATGGGGAAACACATTCTTGCAGTGCCCATGTTGCAGGGAAGCAAGAGCATTTATGCCATGGACTAAGTCCGGCCTTGTCCACCAGAGATGGTGGATCCAGGTAGCACCAAGCCCTCTGTTCCAAAGACGGAGCTCCACCTGCCTTGAGGTACTTTCCACATCTTCAGGGCTATGACCTCAGAAAGGGCAGATGGTTTGTGGAGAACGTGTGTTCTATTCCAGATGTGGAACTGGGCACTTAAACTACGCAGTTACACTTAATCTTTATACGAGGTATGCTTGGTGATACTGCCTCTGCAGGTGACAACTTTATAGATGGTCAATGGTTTGCTCAGTGTCCCATCTCTGATAGGGAGGTTCCGGGGATCACCTGCTGTGTCTCACCCCAAAGGCCACTAGCACATCATGAGCTCAACTGGGAATTTCTCTTATCCTGAGCTCTAACTAAAAGTAAGAATTAAGCTGTTTCTTAGATGGAAAACTCTTCGTTTTAAGCAATTTAGTTAAGGAGTCCTAAATGCAAAGCCTTCTTTCAAAGCAAGAACTGGGTGTCTCCATATTTCCGAGTGGTGTGCCAGGTGATTTTCCAGGGCTTTAGTCAGACCTGGGTTTGAATGCTGCCATCACCACTGGCCCAGTGAAACTCTAAAAGCAGCTATGCATTTCATTGTTCAGGAGAGATGGGTGACATCACCTTTCAGCAAAGCTGGGATGATATGAATATAGTCAGAGTGCAACTTCCCTAACCTAACGGCCTGGGATGCAGTTTATACTCAATGCATATGTGTCCTCTGATTTCTGTCTCATGTCAGCTGTCTTATTACCATGGTTACTGCACGCATGCGTGACCTGGTCCTTCACTTCGTCCATAATGCCCATGCTCCTCATTCTCAATAGACAGTGTGTCTCTTACTCTACAGCCATACTAACCTGAATGTGCCTGATCTTGGAAGGTAAGCAGGATCAGGCCCGGATAGTCCTTGGATGGGAGACAATGTCATGTTCCACAGAACGCAGTGTGGTAGGCACAATTTTCCACAGCTTCTCTCCCTTCCACAACCTCTCCACTATAATTTACGTTTAGAATGTCCCATCTATTCAATGCTTATCCCCAGCCTGCGGTGCTATTGGAAGGTGATGGAACCCTTAAGAGATGAGATCTTAGTGGGAAGAAGTGAGGTCATCAGAGGTGTTCCCCCAGAGAATATCTTGGGACCTCAGCCCCTTACATTCCGCTTTGCACCTTCTGGCCACTATGAAGTAAATGGCTTTCCAATGCCATATCCCCACAGACACATAGCTAGAGTCAAGTGACTATGTACTGAAACCGCTGAAAGTTGAGCCAAAATAAAGCTTTGCTCCTTTTCTTAAAATTTTTAATATATTTTCAAGCAGAGAAAAAGAGAGAAAATAAATGGGCGCGCAGGGCCTCCAGCCACTGCAACGGAACTCCAGACACATGTGCCACTTTGTGCATCTGACTTTACACGGGTCCTGGGTATTTGAACCCAGGCACTCGGGCTTTGCACACAAGCCCCTTTAACCACTGAGCCATCTCTCCAGCCCCCTTTATTGCTTTTAAGTTGATTGCCTCTAGTATTTTGTGAAAGCAACTGAAATCTAATACACACTTTCTTTGGTTTCTAAGTCAACTGCAAGTTAATCATACTGAAGGTTCTAGTATACGCAACTAGGACTGTTGAGCCACATTTTCTTCACAAGCACAGAAACTTGCTCTTCTTTGACAAGCCAAGGAGGAGGCAACTCAGAGGTGGCCCTTCTCAGCTCCAGCACCCACAGTGTCTGCTTCTTCAGGAGAATGGTGGGAAAAGGAAGCTGAGGTTCACCACATTGAATTATAAACTTAGAGACATGTGGGACATCTGCGTGGAGGACCAGGAAGAGGTGAGGTAGGATGGCTTCAGCTTTTCTCACTTGAGTAATTAATGGATCTTGAGGCAGTTAAGATACAGGAAGACGAGGACTGGAGAGATGGCTCAGCAGTTAAGGCACTTGGCCTGCAAAGCCTAATGACCATGGTTTGATTCCCCAGTATCCACGTAAAGCCCAATGCACAAAGTGGTACAGGCAGCTGGAAGTTATCGCCATCAGCCAGAGACCCTGGCATGCCCATATTCATTCTCTCTCTCTCCCTCTCCTCCCCATCTCCTTGAAAACAAGTTTTAAAAAATTGAAAATAGGGCTGGAGAGATGGCTTAGCGGTTAAGCGCTTGCCTGTGAAGCCTAAGGACCCCGGTTCGAGGCTCGGTTCCCCAGGTCCCACGTTAGCCAGATGCACAAGGGGGCGCACGCGTCTGGAGTTCGTTTGCAGAGGCTGGAAGCCCTGGCGCGCCCATTCTCTCTCTCTCTCCCTCTATCTGTCTTTCTCTCTGTGTCTGTCACTCTCAAATAAATAAATAAAAAATGAACAAAAAATTTTTTTTTTTTAAAAATTGAAAATAAAGACACAGGAAGATGGGTTTGGGGCTGGCTAGAGAGGGCACAGGTGAGGCTGCTTAATTGGGGGTTAGCTCTCCTTGCCACCTTTCGGGGGAAAGAGTGGGCTGGATTCTCGGTTGAACCAGTCCCTCCGACATTGTCCCATGAACTCGGCCTGTCAGCTCCCAGAGTGAGCTTGGGCTACACGCGGTAGACCTGGAACAGTTTGCCCATGTCTCAGGGTTCACACAGCCGACCATGTGGCCCTGCTCATCATGTCCCCACACCCTTAATAAGTACACCCTCCCATCGCACGGCTCTGCCTCTCATCATCCCTGGTGCCCCCATCTCAAAATTCAGCATGTCTTTTTTTTATTAGATTGTTTCTGTTAGAAAGCTTCTCTTGACTCTCTTTTCCGATCCACCAAATAGCCTTCAAGGTGCAAATCTAATGTTCCTCCTTCTCCACGGCCCTTCCTGACGTCCGTGAGGAAGCCAGTTCATGTGCTGTTCTTGTCCCTGGATTTAATCTGTTTAGAGCGCCCGCCCCACACTAGATCTCTTGTCTCCTGAGGACAAGCACCTCATCCTATTCACCCCTCCACCCAGCGCTGATCACTGCAACTGTTGTGTAATAGCCACCCAATAATTATCTGTTGAATAAGCAGACATATTGAATCAATAACACCTAGCTTCACAAACAGAACATATTTACTGTGGTTAAAAAGCATGTATCCTAGAAAGACCTTAGGAAGGCTACAGAAAAACTGATGGTAGTGGCTGCCTTGAGGCAAATAGAGAATTACGTGGCTGGAGGATAGGCAAGGAAGAGGGAAACTTGGCTATATGGCCACATAAATTTTGTTCCCTGTTGTGGTATAGTGTCATATCCCCCCTCCAGACTAGCCTAATTTAATGTGGATGTGCAAACCATCCTGTGCAGCGAGCTCCATCGTTTCTTTTCTAGCAAAATTTGACATCGCAGGTAGAAGTTTTTGAGACAGTTGTCCTTTGTCACTAACATTAGCTCTCATCTGATGGTTATTTTGCCCCAAGCCCATGCTGCTATTCAGAAGCCAAGCTGTGCCTGAGAGGGCAAGTAAGGACCCACCAAACTGTTAAAATCTTCAAGCCTTCACAAATAGTTTGAAGCCAGGCTGGCTAAACAAGAATCCCTTCTCTTCACCCTGGCCTCGTTTCTGCTTTGGAGATCTTGGAGAGATTAGCTGGTTGGGAGGGCCGGGGAGAATGAATTCTAATCGTGGAGAACCCAGCGCCAGGATTTTTCCATTCTTTGCACACACTCTTCAGAGTCTGGGATATCGAGGTTCTTTGTGAACAGGCAGCACAAGGCATGTTGAGCAATATTTAAGATGTGCATCTTGTACGTGGTGTCCTTAAAACTGCAGGTAAAGCTGAGTTCTTTCTTCCTTTCCCTATGTTAGTGGCTGGTAATGGTTTGGTCTGACTCCTTTTTTTTTTTATTTGAGAGAGTGAGAGAAAGAGACAGACAAAGACGGAGACAGAGAGAGAGAGAGAGAGAGGGTGGGCACACCAAGGCCTCCAGCCACCTTGTGCATCTGGCTTACATGGGTCCTGGAGAGTCAAGCTGAGAGCCCTTGGCTTTGCAGGCAAACACCTTAATCACTAAGCCGTCTCGCCAGCCCTAGTCTTAAACTTTATAAAGCATCCTTTCTGTCCAGATCATGTCTGTGCCATTTTGCCCTCTAGGTTTAAGTATCTTAAATGTATTTCTAATATGGATGGACCAAAATCAGAAAGGGGGCACTGGAGAGAAATGGCTCAGCAGTTAAGGCGCTTGACTGCAAAGTCTTGGGACCCAGGTTCGATTCCCTAGTACCCATGTGTGCTAAATGCACAAGGTGGCACATGGAGTTCATTTCCAGTGGCTGGAGGCCCTGGTGTGCCCCCCTCTCCCTCCCTCTCCCTCCCTCCCTCTCTCTCTCTCTCTCTCCCAAATAAACAGATAAAATGTACGAGCTTGACTGAAGAGATGGTTCAGGGTTAAGTGTGTTCCCTGCACAAGCATCAGAGCCCAAGACTACAAGAATTCAAATATCCATATCCCTCATAAACAGCTGGGCATGGCCATGTGTGTCCATAACCTCAGGGTGGCAGAGACCCAAGAATCATGGAAGCCTCATGGGCTCCAGCATTGCTAAAAAAGACTCTGGTTCAAACCAAGATGGGGCAGCAGTTTGATGGAGTGGGGCGACTCATATTCCACTACGGCCACCGTAGGTAAGCACCCCCCACCGCAGGCAAGGGTATGGGCCACCACACCATGCACATGCGCGCACACACCACATTACATGCACATGCATAAGCAAAGAAAGAGCTGGAGCTGTCACAGAGCTGTAAGTGAATCCCAGCAAAGCCAACCGCATGATCACACCTCTCTTCATGGGCAAAATGCGGGTAAGGTGTCTTATCTCATAACCCTCAACATGTTTAAAGTCACAAATTATGCGATTGGGAAAGCACCTGTCACATAATGGGAATTCAACAAATGTTAGTGTCCTGCCCGCTGCCCTGAATGACTTATCTAGATAGCAGATGTTGCACAGTGAAGTCCAAGTATGTAAAATCCCTACTCCTGAAAGTGTGTAAGAGAGAATTCAATCTTTCTTTGAAAATAGTGTTATTTTGTGATAACGTACTATTTTTATGGTGTGCCACAGTGTTTCTTGAGGTTACAATCTAACGGTACTTGGATTTTGTCATGTATTTTCTTTATCATTAATAAAAAATGCTTTAAATGTAATATATATTTAATGAAATTTAATGATATAAGGAAATTGATAAAAAATTAGTATCTCTCACACACAGAAGGATGTTTACTCAGGAATTTTGTACCTACCCCCATGGGAAGAAAAACTCCTGAAACTCAAGTGCAATCTGACTAACAGATGAAAATGGTAAGATCCTAAAGCATAACTAGGAAAGGCTTGTGCATCAAGGTGGCCGAAGCAGCTCATCCTCCTCTCCCTGCATTTTAAAGCATGTTAATCCGGGCTCAGTCATAAACCACAGCAGTAGGGGATCATTGTTCCTTGGTTTATTATGGGCAGGCCGGACTGGTTTTAACTGAGCAGAGGAAGTTAATTATCAAATGTTTTAGTTGGCCCTGACAATGAGTAACCAGTTTTTCTTACACACCATCCTACTCACTGAACAACCTTCTAAAATGGCATGGCGGGGGGGGGGGGGGAGCGGGGAAGAAAATCACCCATCAGAATCTGCAATGCGGGAATTTGCTGGGACTGCCCTAATCTGTTTAGCAGGTTGTTTGAACCAGTTCAAGAGCAGTTAAACAAGGTTATGTAAGTGACATGTGATGTAGCCCAAAATAGTGACTGCAAACACAGGCTGCTGCCGTTGCTGCTGCTGGGCAGTTGTCAACTGCTTTGGAAAAAAAAAAATCGTACAGCAGGACAACAAATGGACTTTTCAAAGTGAAAATTAGATTCAGGCCAAAAGTGAATTTTAAAAAGGATTTGGTAACATTGCCTGGTGTTGAAAATGAGTTATTATTTTGAAACAGGGAAATAGTGTGCACAGAGTCTGATCAGTCCCTGTCTCCATCGGTAATTGGGGGAAGCGGAGTTCTTAAGACTGGAGCCTCACTACAACACTTAGCTCTTGTGTCTTTAGTGAATACCACCATCAGCCAAACCCTCAGATTTGCTGACTTTGGACATATGACAAATTATTAAGCAATCTATCATTTGGCCAGTCATAAGTATTCAATTACATTAGCCAATTACATTACAAATTTAGTTAATCTGTCTTGTAGCTTCAAGATACGAGAAAGGCAATTCTATTTCATATAACATGGTAAACATAAAGATACTGTTGAAAAAGCAAACAAGATTAGTGGTAAAATTTGCCAAAGATTGTCTTTTAGAAAGAAAACCAACACAATAGCCAAAAGAGAGAGAGAAAAAAAAGGGGGGGGGGGCTTAAAATCTGCTTCGTCCATCAAGAGGTTCGTACCCCAGCATTTGGATTCCAGCAGTGACCACAGTCTGTGGGTCTCCCGATTCTTAATGGCCTCCACATCTGGGGAGTGAGGAAGCAAGGGAGGGGCAAGGTGAAGGGGGCGGGGCTGAGGAGGAGCCCCGGGGCCCTGTGGCCTGATTCAGGCTCAGCACACATGACATCGGGGGCTCGGGTTGCTTGCTCACAATCTCTAAGGGACCTGTTAAGTAGTTCTGTTTCCCCACCTGGATCCTGAGCAGATGGAAAAACAAAGGAGTGGTTTGTGGGAGATGAAATATCAGCCCTTTTTTTGTTTGTTTTTGGTAAAGAAATTAAGGGATATAATTTTGTGCTAAGAGCAAAAAGGGCCTGAAACTTGAGCCTCAGAATTAGTTACAGGTCTGGGCACCTCTAAGTGAGGGCAGGCTTCTCACCCCCATGCCAGGGAGGTTATGAGCCTGCTCGCTGACAGGATTTTCTCCTTCCATAGGGAACAATGTGCACTGAGGCAAGCATGCCACACTCATTCCTCTCGAAGCTACTCATCAAAAGCACAGGGAGCAAAGAGGACAGAGGCATGAGGTGTGACATCTTGGAGCTTGCTTCCCCTGGAAGTATCCTGCTCTAGGGGTGTGGTGTGGGTGTCCCGGTACTTCAGTGGTGTGGGCCCAGCCTTAGGGTTCGCTCATGCTCTTGCTTCCTGCATCCAGGCCAGATGTGTTCAGGACAGTGTCTGTGTGTGTGTGTGTACATACATACGTACATACATACATACATACATATATATGAATGGATGACAGAATTTGGGGCATTCTGACCAGTCTGGGGATCACTTCAGCCCCTTGCCTGGCCCCATTGCAGTTCCTAAGATCTAGCTCAAGTACCTCCTGCTCTGTGAATCCTTCCTTAAGGATTCTCAAAGGTATTCGTCGACATTCACTATGGTGTTAGGGCTTCTAGAAGCTAATGCTTTTCATAGCTCATTTTTCCGGAGGAATTTCAGGCTCACCATGATAAAAAAGCATGCCGCTCCTGTTACGAGCTGCGCTTGCTGCGGTGCCTTCACGCGTCTTGCTCGGCTTGGCGTGCTCTAGCCCTTAATCCCTCGCTGGTGGCCCTGGTCAGGATGCTTGGGAGTAGTGCGTTGCTGAGGGAAGGCCTCGTTCACTGGAATACTTGCTCACTCTCTGCTTTCTCCATGATGATGTGAAGATGTGATCCTCAGCTCTCTGCTCCTGCCCTGCCCCACCATGGTGGAAACCAAAAGTGTAAGCTGGAAATAAAACCCTTTCCCTCCACAAACTGCTCTGGCTGGGTGATTTGTCCCAGCAGCAGGAAAGTCACTGCACCACAGAGCAAGGATAGAGCATCTTACTGGGTCCAGTGAGGGGAGAAAAGAACACTTGACAAGAGTGGTGTGGGTGTATGCATCCATACCTATTCCTGACTATGACGTGAGGTCAGACAGGGGAACCCCTTCCTAAAATGAAAATGAAAAGAGGCAAGTAAAGGGGAAGAATGACATATCACATGTGTGACCCAGGTCTTCAGGCTGAATATTAATGACCCAGGGTCAGACAGATGGGGACATGCAGGCTGACACTGCTCCTCCCATCAATAGTTTTAAAGTTGGGTGTTTATAGCTTGGGACCACCCCAGTAGAGGTACAGACACACAAAGAACTGTCTGAAATCAATTTTTTCATGTTGTTGACATAAGCCACATGTAATATATTGTCCTCCACGCCAGTAGTGGTGACAGTAAAATAGCAAAGGCAAAGGCAATAATAAAAATAATCTAGAGTTGCTGGATTTTATTCCTCTCATCGAAGCTGCAGTTTCCCCGAGCTTCTCTGAGCACCCCTCGGAGCTCCGCCCTGCCCGGCTCCCTATCGTGCACCCAGTGGCTCCCGCTTACGACCTTGGACTGGAAAGCTTAGCTCATAAAGGACCCTAGAAGGTATTTATACAGAACAATGCCAGAGTCACCTTTGTGATTCGGAGGGCCGCTGTGCCGAGTAACTGTTCGAGAAATGAATAACCTCCATGGAAGCTGAGAAACATTTTATTTGGAAATGGTGAATAGCGGAAGCACATGGTCTGATCACAAGCCCATTGTGCAAACAGCAGAAACACAACAATGACAGTGACCGTCACCCACTGAACCCACACACAGTGTGTTGGTCCCCACAGGAACTCGTCAGGTAGGCTCTTCTCTGGTTGTCATTAAACAGATCAGGAACTTGAGGCACATGGAGCTTAAGGCCCTTAGCTAAAGTCATGCAGATAAAGTGAAACTTCACTCCAGCACCACAAGCAATTCAGGCTTTGAACGTGTGTGTTCTCTTACTTTTGTTTTTGTTTTTTTGTTGTTGTTGTTTTTGGTTTTTCGAGGTAGGGTCTCACTTTTAGCTCAGGCTGACCTGGAATTCACTTGGAAGTCTCAGGGTGGCCTTGAACTCATGGTGATCCTCCTACCTCTGCCTCCCGAGTGCTGGGATTAAAGGCGTGCGCCACCACACCCGGCTTTCCTCTTACTTTTTTGAAGAGTATTGAGTAATTCAGAGCAATAGGAGATACCAAAAACAACAATACAGCCAGGCAGGCGTGGTGGCGCAAGCCTTTAATCCCAGCACTCGGGAGGCAGAGGTAGGAGGATCACCATGAGTTCAAGGCCACCCTGAGACTTCCAAGTGAATTCCAGGTCAGCCTGAGCTAAAAGTGAGACCCTACCTCGGCAGGGGGGTGGGGGGAGCCACAATACAAGGAAGTTATTACTTTCTAGAACCTTACTCCATTCTTACAGTCCTGAGCCCTAGTCGGGAATTGTTAGCTGAACTGTAAACAGCTTAGAGTCTCTGCTTTTAGTTCTCTGTTTACTCTTAAGAAGATAGTTCAACGCTCCTGCTTCCTTGGCAGCTTTTAGAAGAAGGTAAAATTTGAGGATGGGATCAGAATTTAACAATATTTGTCTTATCTAAGAGGGACCTTTTATACCTTGAGGCCAATCTGAGTGTAATATTCTGCCCCTACAGGAAGTTCTCAACTCACATATGTTTAAGTAAGAGTTGTCTGTGTTTGGTGTTTAGATTTTCTCAGCCTTCCTTTGTCTTGAAAGAGTGAGTCTATCAGATAGCTGGCCAGTGATAATATCACTGCCATCACTTTATTATTGAGTCCTTCCTTCAAGCCAGATGGTGTACTTCTTGTTTTGTGTATTTTCGTTTGGATTCATAGAGCCATTTACAGACTTGGCATTGGTATCTCTGTTGTATATTTTGGGAAATCAGAACTCAGAAAGGGGGCTGAGAGCTGGCTTAGTGGCTAAGGCACTTACCTGCAAAGCCTAAAGACCCAGGTTTGATTCCCCAGTACCCACGTAAGCCAGCTGCACAAGGTGGCACCTGTGTCTAGAGTTCCTTTACAGTGACTAGAGGTCCTGGTGCCTCCATTCTCTCTCCCTCTCTCAATAAAACACAAAACTCAAACACAAAATTAAATTAATTTAAAATAAAACTCAGAAAAGTTAAGCAGCCTTTCTGGCTGACGCTCTTCCAGTTCTCTTGACTTCCCGGATGGAAAGCCAGTGTCCTTTCTCCCCTCCTTCCCTTGTTCTCATCCACCTTACAGTGTCCATCTTCCCTCACAGTTCATACATTACCAATTCCTAAGGCCCAGCTGTCACTTAAACATTTTCTCATTTGGGACCAACCAGCTCAAGTCTAACAAAAAGTCAGTTCTTGATTTTACATTAATCAAAAAAAAAAAAAAAAATCTCACAGATAATTGGTGTTGTTTCCAGGAACATCTGGACTAGCTCATACCGAGGTAGGAGGATCTCTGTGGGTTCAAAGCCAGTCTGGGGCTAAAAGAGTGAGTGCCAGGTGAGCTTGGGCTAAGGTGAGACCCTGCCTCAGGAAAAAAAAAATAATAATTGAAATAGGCTATCAAACTGGTTTGGGTTGTGTTTGGTGTGTGTGTGTGTGTGGTATATGTGCAGAGGCCACAAGGAGATTTGGGGTACCCTCCCCTATTGTTTTCAGCTTTATTTCCTTGAGAAAGACTGTCACCAAACATGGAGCTGCCTGCCTTTTTCTCCTTAGACTAAACTGGCTGATCCTCCTGTCTGCATGCACCCCCCCCCGCCCCAGTGCTAAAATTCAAAGCTACCATGCCGAGCTTTTTACGGGGCTCCTGGACATTGAACTCATGTTCTCCTGCTCACCCCCTGAGCCATTCATCCCCCTGAAACCCAACTTTTGAACTAGTAACATCCACTTTTAAACTTTCTATGCTATAGTCAAAAGCAGTGTCAGAGTTTGAAGCAATACAAAAAGAATAGTGCCTTTTATTTATTTATTTATTTTTAACTCAATTTGATTTTCTTGCTTTGTTTTTCAAGGTAGGGTCTCACTCTAGCCCAGGCTGACCTAGAATTCACTATGTAGTCTCAGGGTGGCCTCGAACTCACATCAATCCTCCAACCTCTGTCTCCTGAGTGCTGGGATTAAAGGCATGTGCAACCACGCCCACTTGTTTTAAATCTGTTCTTTTCCTTCTGTTTTGAGTTCTCGCTGTCCTATGAGTCTCTGGATTGAAGATGCATCCTGGTACTCTGTCCAGTGTGGTCTCATCTTGGAATCCTTTTACAGTGGACCCTGAGTGGCTTCTACAAAACACTGCTGCAACCTCAGCAACCGGTTAAGCAGCTTCAATAAGGCATGTTAGAACCCAAAACGCACACAGGAAAGGCAAAAGAGCCTCCGCTACACCCTTTGCTCCTGGCTGAAGCTGTCCTGCCTCGCTTTATTGCTGATCCTCAGAATGCGTTTTCTTTTTTTGTTCTGTTTTTCATTTTGTTTTGAATACAAGGTCTCATGTAACCCAGGCTGACCTCAAACTCCCTATGTAACAGCCTGACCTTGAACCACCCTTCATCCTGTCTCCACCTCCCAAGTGCTACAATTACAGGCCTGGCTTAGAACTCATTTTTTTTTTCTTTCAAAAACATTTATTGGTGGGCTGGAAGGATGGCTTGGCAGTTAAGGCATTTGCCTGCAAAGTCAAAGCACAGAGGATCAATTCCCCAGGACCCACATTAGCCAGGTGCATAAGGGGACACACAAGTCTGGAGTTTGTCTGCAGTGGCTGGAGGCCCTGGCACGCCCATTCTCTCTCTCTCTCTCTCTCTCTAATCCCAGCACTCAGGAGACAGAAGTAAGAAGGATCACTGTGAGTTCAAGGCCACCCTGAGACTACATAGTGAATTTCAGGTCAGCATGAACTACAGTGAGACCCTACCTTGAAAAACCAAAATAAATAAATAAAAATAAAATACTTTTTTTTAAAAAAAAAAAAGCCTTTATTGACAATCTATACATGTTGCAGTGGTTTGGCTGTAAAGTGTCCCCCATGGCACCATGTGTTTGTGACTAGGCTCCATACTCAGTTCCCAGCTGCTGGAGTCTTTGGGAAGTGCGATCTTGCTGGAAGAGGGGTGTCCATGAGGGAATTTTATTGTTTTGCTTTGTTTTGTCTTCTCTTAAAGTTTTCTTTTATATTTCAGTTATTTATTTATTAGAGAGAGAGACAGAGATAGACACACCAGGGCCTCTAGCCACTGCAAACAAACTCCAGTTACATGCGCCACCTTGTGCATCTGGCTTTATGTGGGTCCTGGGGAATCGAACGTGAGTCCTTTGGCTTTGCAGGCAAGCGCCTTAACCACTAAGCCATCTCTCCAGCCCTGTTTTGACTTGAAAAAAAAAATAAGATTCATTTATGTGAAATAGAGAGGAAAGAAAGAGGAAGAGGCAGATAGCGAATGGGTGTACCAGGGGTTCCAGCTACTGCAAACAAACTCCAGAAGCTGGTGCTACCCTGTACATCTGGCTTACATGGGTACTGGAGAATCAAACCTGGGACGTTAGGCGTCATAGGCAAGTGCCTTAACCAGTAAGCCATTTCTCCAGCCCCTGTTTTGTCTTTTAAGCCTATTCCTTTCCACTCTTTGAGTTCTGCCTTTCCAGTAAGTCTTTTTCTACTGTATTCCCACTTGCCAGGGCTAGCAAGCTCAGTCTCTCTACTTCCTCTCTGCTGCTGTGGAGATGTGACACCCAGGTGTCTGCTCTTGCCATGTTTTCCCCACCATAATGAAAGTTCCCCCTGAAACTCTAACTCACAATAAGCCCTTTCTTTTCATGAGCTGCCTCTGGTCAGGTACATTGCCCCAGAAACAAGTAGGTTACACCTACATTTGTATAAAATGTATTTTGACCGTAACTCTGTCCTGTTACCTTCTTTTTCCCCTGTTCCCCATGTATGTTCCCTTCCGCTGAAGCACTTCTTCTTTCAAACAAGCCCCCTTTTTTATTTTGATATCTTTTTATTTTGGGCCTCTTCCACCAACCATGATGGAATATTGATGGGCCCAGCCTTATACGGGTGGCAGTAGTGACTGTGAGGTCATGAATGCAGTGACCATACCATGTCATGTCTGGAAGACAGTATTGCAAAGCACTCCTCCCCATCCTCAGGCTCTGACATTCTTTCTGTCCCATCTTCCACAATGTTTCCTGAGCCCTGAGAGGGGTGATAAAGATGCCTCATTTAGCACCGAGCAATCAAAAGTCGCTTTTTCTCAGCACTTTTGATGAGCTTTGAGTCTCCCCACTAGTCACTACCAGCTGCTAAAAGAAGCTTTTCTGACCAAAGGTGAGAGAGAATGCCGCTCATCTGTAGGCATAAACATAAATATTTAGCACACTAATCTATGGGCATAAGCATAAAGATGCATTGGCCATGCATACCCATTTAGCCAAGCAACAGTAATAGTTTCCTCCTTAAGGCCTGTAACTGGGTTTTCAATGCCAGGCATAAATTCCCTTTCATGGACCTGGCTTCAAAACCAGTAAGTTGGTTACTCCCATAACAACAATGCTGCTCTTGCTCCAGTGGGCACATATTGCCTGGCTGGTAGGCTGTATAGCTCACAGGGACCATGGCTGGGCAAGACTGGGGCTGACTTTTCTCCCTTGGGAGCCTACACAGTGCTTTCCAGCACAAATACAACAGTGCAGCAGGAAGGAGGCTTCCAGCTAAGTTCCGGCTGGATTTCTCAGTGTCCTGCAATTGAAGCACGTGGTGTCTTTAGCAATAGGGTCTTATGATCTACTTCTAGTGGTCAGCCAAGAGCAGTGGCAAGAACCTGTATTGTTTTAGGAGCTTAGTGAGCCTCCATGAGCAAGAACTCACTGGGAAATATCCCACCCCTGGCTCTGGGAGTTTCCTGTAACAGCCTGTGGTTTGGGGGAGCAGCATTATCCATCCACTTAGGGTACTTCTGCTCAAACCCTTTAAGTAAAAATTATATCTTTTTACTTAGGTAACAAAGAAGTCGATTTCCATATGACTTTTTGACGTCTTTAGTTTTGGTTCATGGTCCCCTCACCCCATATTCCTTCAGTTTCCCTCACTTCATCCCTGCTTAAACCTTTCCCTCCTTCAGTCTACTATCTCCTCCCCATAAACCCTCCTCCCTTTGCTCCTCTCTCAGGGCCCCTTTCTAGCTCACTGGCCTCTACTGACCCTTACTTCAACACGCATACGCACTTAAAAATTCAAGTATATTCTAGGATAGCGTGAGTGAACATTTTCAGCCTTTGTCCTTCTGAGCCCTAGATATCTCACTTCATATAAGATTTTTCTAGAGCCATCTATTTTTTCCTGCAAATTTCATTTCTCTTTACAGCTCCACAGTGTATATGTACCACATCTTCATTATTAGATGATGTGTACCTAGAAGGCTGATTCCATTTCCTCGCTTTTGTGAATAGCAATAAGCATGGATGGGCAAGTTCCTCTGCAGTAAATTGGAGACTTCTTAAGATACATACGTGTGCGTGCGTGCGTGCGTGCCTGTGTGTGTGTGTGTGTGTGTGTGTGTGTGTGTGTGTATTCAGAGTGTTATAGCTGGGTCATATGGTAAGAACTCATTTCTTTTTGTTTCATAATTTTATTTGAAAAGAGCGAGAGCGAGTATGGGCACACCAGGACCCCTCCCACCACACACAAAATCCAGCGCATGTGCTGTTCTGTGTGTCTGGCTTTACGTGGGTACTGGGGAATCGAACCCAGGAAACCAGGCTTTACAAGCAAGCACCTTTAGCTGCTGAGCCACCTCTCCAGCCCAGAACTCATTTTCCTAATGGGTGCGTGTATGGAGGGGGATTTCAGAGGTGGAATTTTAGAGATGGGCACAACTGACTTGCATGTGTAGTTCTTTCTTTTAAGCCAGTTTCTTAGGAATCTTGGGTGAATATTCATGAGTGTGGACTTGTGTCTGCCCAGCATGTTATATTAACTAACTTATGCATGTTGCATGTGAATTTCAACATATGAGTACATTTTATTTCATTATTTCATCTTTTATTCAACATCACCCATAAGCCAGGTAGTACACTTGTTTGTACCAACTCTACTCTCTCCATCTACTTATAAGCCAATTTGCCATAGTGCTTACCATAATGTGAATTTTGTACAAAAGTTTTATTGGAATATTTTTGCAATATTCACATATCCCATATACGTTAAGCTTTTTTTTTTTACTTTAAGCTTTTTATCTCCATATTGTACAAATATGTACTTTTCCCTTTGAAATAACAGTGCCTGCTAGCAGCTAAACAAAACTTTCCCTGTATGTTTATGAAGAGAATTATAATCTATTTGAAAATTGAGGAATTTGCATTTCTCCTATGAAATTTAAATTATTTTCTATTGTTGTATATATTTTTGAGTGTATATGCATATTAATATATCCGTCTTGATGGAACAAGTAGTAGGTACTTAAATTTGGGGTTCAAGGATTCCATTGAAATATTCCACTAGTGTTCATTGATGATGGTAGCTTCTTATCAACATTTTGAAAACTCCCACTGTTTACGTAAATAGCCCTCAACTTTAGCTATGAAAATTAATTTTGTAGGAAAATATCTATAATGTGAAAAGTGTACAGCTACTGAGAGGAACTTCCATTAAGGAAGTTGAATTTTACCTGTTGGGGAGATTCCAGTGTGTTGCCCCCTTGTGGCTGGGCAGGATTATTGCACTGGATCTGAGCAGTGGCTGAGCAGTCCCTCTGGGATGGAGTTATTAGACTTCCTGAGTCAGAGTCCACACTCTCACTCTGAACTCCCTCATCCTGAGCTTGAGTGAGCAGACATGAGCACACTCCAGACCCACCCGTTCATCATCTCTATGCAAAGAGCCAACTGATTCTCTTTTTTCCCCAATTGCTTGACCTTGTCTTTGTCATTCGTTTCTGTCCTTTACTTTATGCAGTATTTATTTGGGGGTTTAATTTCTCTTGCCTAGTTTTTAAAAAATATTCTAATATTTATGATTAAAGAGAGAGAGACAGATATATAGAGAGAATGGGAATGCCAGGGCCTCCAAACACTGCAAACAAACTCCAGACACATGCACCAACTTGTGCATCTGGCTTTATGTGGGCCCTGGGGAATCAAACCTGGGTCCTTAGGTTTTGCAGGCAAGCACCTTTTAACTACTAAGCCATCTCTCCAGTCTTCTTTTAAGTTTTTTTTTTTAAGGTGGAATCTCAGATCATTTTAAACTTTTTTTTATTTCCTAATGTTACCTATAAGAGCTAATTTATCCATGAGGAGCTACTGTAGCTGTGAACCTCAAAATTTTAAAATATATTTAATTTATTTATTTACTTGAGAGCATGTAAGAGAGAGAAAGAGGCAGAGAGAGAGAGAAAGAAAGAATGGACACACCAGGGTCTCTAGCTAATGCAAACAAACTCCAGAGGCATGTGTCACCTTGTGCGTCTGGCTTTATAGGGTAGTGGGGAATGGAGCTCTGGTCCTTAGGCTTTGCAGGTTAAGTGCCTTAACTGCTAAGCCATTTCTCCAGCCACACAAATTTAATATGTGGAGCTTTATTATCTCATTTGAAATATTCAACAGTTTCTTCTTTGACCCATTCCTATATGTTACTTTATTTTCAAGGATGTGGGGGCTCTTAATAACTGTTTGCTATTCTTATACAATTGCTTTATAGTCTGAGAATACATTATACATGGTTTTGATCCTTTCACAGTTTGTGGTTTATTTCATAGCTCAAGGTGTATTCTGTCTCAATGAATTCTCCAGGAGTGTTGAAAACTACGTATAATTTACAGTTGTCTGACCTAGCTGGTAGCAAGTCAGCTTGATAATACTGGTCAGATTCTCTATATCTTTGCTGATTTGCTAGTGGGGATTATGTTATTGGTTCCTGGGAGGTTTTTAAATGTCAGCGTATGATTTTTGAGCTTTGTCTTTTTCCTTTCAGTTCATTTTTCGGTTCATTTTTGCCTGGAAGCTCTGTGATTACCTGCCTGCATGTATGAGGTTAATACATATCTTGCTATAGCCAGGACAGAATGGCATTCTTTTGTCTTTGTTAGTGTTCTTTTTCTCAGAGGCATCTTCATCTGACTTTAATGTAGTCACATTGGCTTCCTATGCATACTGTTTGCCTTGCATATTTTTGTTTTCTGTCCTGCAACCTGTCAGTGTTCTTCTAATTTAAAATGTCTTGCTTTTTAAAATCTATTCTACCATCTTCACCTTTCAAGTGTTTGGACCATTTACATTTAATGGAATGGATGCTGTAAATCAGTTTTATCTTTTGCCTTTTTGGTTGTTCCCTCAGTTATTTGTCCAGTTGTTTTTCCTTTTATGTCTCTCTTTGGGTTGTACATTTTTCTGTTTTAAGCCTCTACTGTCTCTTGAGTGATGTTGCTTGTTATTTATCTATTTACTTATTTATTTAGGCGAGCATTTGATAGCAGTGTTTCTGAAACACTGATGAGCACCAGATGTATGCTGGTATGGCACATAGGTTTCTAAGCCCCTGTGCCAAAGTTCCGGAAGGATTAGATTTGGAAAGAGAACAGTGAAATTAAATATCTGATAAGTTATCAGGTGATTTCTCTATGGCTAGTGTAGGGGCCATGGTGCGAGAATCATTGCTCAAAAGATTACAGGACACAGTCTTTAACTTAATATCATAGATTATCTGAATGTATGTCCACATCATTTCAAATAAACTTATAGCAATGGAACTTCCTTTTGTGTGTGTGTGTGTGTCCACATGTGTGCGTGCAAGGGCATTTGTCCATGTGTGCACATACTTGTGGAGTCCAGAGGTTGAAATCAGGTGTCTTCCTTGGTCATATTCCACTTCATTTACCAAGACAGGGTTCTTACTTGACCCCAGGGCTTGCTGATACAGCTAGACAAGCTAGCCATCTTGCCCCAGGAACCCCCTGCCTGCACCTCCTGTGTACTGGAATAATAGGTGATCCTACACAGAACTGTGTGAGTAATGGGGATCCAAACTCAAGTCCCCATGCTTGCAGGTCAAGTGCTTTGGGGACTGAGCCATCTCCCACCCCTGGAATTTTCTTTTATATCCTCTCCTGTTCTTAGTGTTCTGTTGACAGATTGTGTGTGTGTGCATGTGTGCGCACACAAGCGCACACACACATATATTGTAATAGCAGCATAATGGTTTTTTTTTTTTTTACATTTTTGTTTGAGGTGGTCATTTGATTTTTAAGAATTTAAGACAGGGCTGGAGAGATGGCTTAGCGGTTAAGCGCTTGCCTGTGAAGCCTAAGGACCCCAGTTCGAGGCTCGGTTCCCCAGGTCCCACGTTAGCCAGATGCACAAGGGGGCGCACGCGTCTGGAGTTCGTTTGCAGAGGCTGGGAGCCCTGGTGCGCCCATTCTCTCTCTCCCCCTCTATCTGTCTTTCTCTCTGTGTCTGTCGCTCTCAAATAATAAATAAATAAAAAATGGACAAAAAAAATTTAAAAAAAAAAAAGAATACTCCTGCTTTAAAAAAAAAAAAAAAGAATTTAACACAGAAAGTTTCTAAGGAAAAAAAAAAAAAAAAACTTCCCATAGGTTTGCTATTTTCAGTTCTCACCTTTCCGTGTGTCTAAATTTCTGTTTGTCATCATCTTAAACAAAAAATACTTTGCTTTCCATTTTGTACAATGCACTTCTGCTACCAACGAATTATCTAAGCTCTTTTTTACCAAAAATAATCTTGATTTCCTTTTCATTTTGAGAACTATTCTCAGTAATTATAGAATTCTATATTGATAGCCTTTAAAGATTTAAAAATATTATCTAGCATGTTTCTGACCTCAACTGTTTCAATAAAAAAACAAATCATTACTGCTCTTGGAGGCTAGAGAAATGGTTCAGTGTGTAAGAGCACTGCCAATTACAGAATAAGAGCCTGAGACCACTTCAGTTTGATCCCTAGGACCCACATATATATCTGGGCATGGCCATATATGTGTGTAATCCCAGTCCCAAAGAGAAGCAGAGCCCTGAGAATCACTGGACCTAGTGGTGGGAGGCGGGGGGGGGGGGGGGCAGGGAGGTAGCAAGCTCTGGGATCAGTAAGAGACTCCGTCTCAAGTAAGAATGAGTGGAAAGTGATAGAACAGAGCACCCAACTTCCCCCTCACCACTGCATGTGAGCAGACCCTGACACAGGCGAGTGCATGGTCACCACAGGGACTCATATACATATATACACCACACACACACACACACACACACACACACACACACACACACATTATTACTCTTATCCTTGGTCCCTGTTGCAGTCAGGTTCATAATGCTGGCAGAAATCACCCAACCAAGAGCAGCTTTTTGAAAAAAAGAAAAAACCGGTTTATTACAATTTGTGTTTCACTTTAAAAAAAATTCCAGTTTAGGGCTGGAGAGATGGCTTAGCGGTTAAGCGCTTGCCTGTGAAGCCTAAGGACCCCGGTTCGAGGCTCGGTTCCCCAGGTCCCACGTTAGCCAGATGCATCAGGGGGCGCACGCGTCTGGAGTTCGTTTGCAGAGGCTGGAAGCCCTGGCACGCCCATTCTCTCTCTCTCCCTCTGTCTGTCTTTTTCTCTGTGTCTGTCGCTCTCAAATAAATAAATAAATAATTTTTTAAAAATTCCAGTTTAGAGTTAATGGAATTTTATTAATCGATTCTTGTTGAGCATCCTATGTATTCTTAACTCTAACCAACAAATATTTAGGTAGTGTTCATGCTAGTTCTTAGATTTCCATTTGGTTTTGCTTAAGTATCTATATTGTATTTTCAGTTTCCACATCACTTATTCCTTATTCATGAACATTTGTAATCTCTTCTTATATATTCTGATTCTTCATCTGTCAATTCTAGCCTCTAGGTCATTTTGAAAATTATTTCTTCTGACTTATATTTGTATTGACTTGGGTTCACATTTTTTCTGTTTTTTTTTATATACTTCAAGTAATTAGCGTAGTCTGGATATTCTGGAGACTCAAGATTTTGTTAAATCATTTTTTTTGTTTTATTTCTCTGAAAAGTATTGAATTTTAACCTAGTAGTCGATTAACTAGTTAGAAGTCAGTGTGAACTTGTAGGGCCTTTGCTTAATTTGTTCTATGCTTTTGTTCTGAGGTGATAGGTCTCTTTTGCCTTAATTCTGGGGTATAGTATTTCATCCTAGGGCATGAATCTTTTGGAATTTTAATAGCAAGTTAGAATTGCTTACGGAGCCTTAACTCTAGAATTCAGTGGCTGTTCCCCTATTATGGGCAACAGCTGAAATATCTGCTCATCTTTTACAGCCTTACATACTTTTTTATATATTTTTTTAAGGTAGGGTCTCACTCTAGCCCAAGCTGACCTGAAACTCACTCTGTAGTCCCAGGCTGGCCTTGAACTCACAGTGATCCTCCTACCTCTGCCTCCTTATGTTTTTACCTTATCCATGAACCCTATGGAGTCTCATAAGCTTTTCTGGAATGAGCCAACAACAGGAGGGGAGTTGTATAGAATTGATTCCCTACCACTCACATGCCCTCCTTTTAAGAATTTTCTTGGGCTGGAGAGATGGCTTAGCGGTTAAGCACTTGCCTGTGAAGCCTAAGGACCCCGGTTTGAGGCTCGGTTCCCCAGGTCCCACGTTAGCCAGATGCACAAGGGGGCGCACGCGTCTGGAGTTCGTTTGCAGAGGCTGGAAGCCCTGGCATGCCCATTCTCTCTCTCTCCCTCTATCTGTCTTTCTGTGTCTGTCGCTCTCAAATAAATAAATAAATAAATAAATAAATAAAGAATTTTCTTCCTTGTTTCTATCTTTGTAGTTTGTTGAGATAGGGTTTCACTCTAGCCCAGGCTGACCTGGAATTCACCATGTACTCTCAGGGTGGCCTCGAACTCATGCTGGGTCTAAAGGTGTGCACCATCACGCCTGGCTCATTTCTATCTTTTATGTGGTCAAGTAAGACTGAGGAATTTTAGATTTTTTTTTCAGCCTCCCCACATTACATGGAGTATAGGGACTTTCAGGAAGGAGCTATTTGAGTACAAAAATCTTACCCGGAGTGATTCTGTCTTCAATCATCAATTTACCTCCAGCTCTGCCCATGTTGGGTCACTCCTGGATATCTTTCTATCTTTCACCTCATGTCCTAGTGGACAGGTTTAAGCATCTGTAGGAGGCTTTTCTGATTTCAGCTATCCTTCTGTTGCTGGAATAGAATGGTCCTCTCCATGGGCAAATAACTTAAAGGAGAAATAAACATCTTTCACCAGTGGGATCTCTTTGTAACCCAAGATTATTCCTGTTGCTAAATATGCTAAGGTATAGCTACTGACTTGCCTAGAGACATCTCTAAGGACTTGGACTCTTGTGTGGAATGTTTCTAATGCTCCCTACTCACTCTCCCAACCTGCCACATAACCTTAAGACTAATAGATCTCATGTTCTCCCAGTAGGGATCTGCAGTGACATCTTAATGCCTGCTTAATGAAATTTGAGTTCCTTAGCAGGGCATCCCAGATCAACAATGGCTTGGTCAGCATTTTGTCTACCCTACATTAGTATTTCAATAGAAAATAATTTTTCCCTTAATGCCTAGGGTATGATTTCTTCCAGATTAGCTTTTATTTGAATGAATACACAGCGTTCATGTGTGTAGAGACCAGAGGTGAATTTCAGATGTCTTCCACAATCACTTTCCACCGTCTTATTTTTTGAGACAGGGTCTCTCACTGAACCCATGACTCACTGATTCAGCCAGATTAGCTAGCCAGCAAGCCCTGGGTATCAACATGTCTCCAGCTCCCCAGGGCTGGATCACAAGCATACACTGAAATGCCCGGCTTTTATGTAGGTTTTGGTGATCTGAACTCAAATCCTTGTGCTAGTTCATATCCTCCTTACCAACTGAGAAATCTCAGCCTTTGGGGTAACTATCTGAACACGGGGAGTGCATGGTGTTTAAAAACGAGGTAATGAACATCAAGTCTCATTTTTATTGTGTCTTCTGTTATTGTTGCTGCAATGTGGACTAGGGAGTGAGACACACCACAAGTGTTTATAAGTGCAATTTAAATTCTTAAATGTTACACAAGTAAAAATTCATGGCAGAATTATCTGGAATCTATTATGTGATGTCTGTAGTGGTCTCTTAAAATTCTTCTTTATTATCTGCGGAAGATGGTCTGTTGGGCTGGGAAAGAAACCATTCTGTAGTTGAAACAGTAACTTGGGTCTTTAAAGGGTATTATTCATTATAAAAACAGTGGGCTGGAGAGATGGCTTAGCAGCTTTGCCTGCAAAGCCTAGGGACCCAGGTGGGATTCCCCAGAACCATGTAAAGCCAGAGGCACAGGGTGGTGCATGCGTCTGGAGTTTGTTGACAGTGGCTGGAGGCCCTGGCTTACCCATTCTCTCCCTCTCCCCCGCTCCTGTGTATCTCTTTATCAAATAAATAAACAAAATATTTTTAAACAGTATTTACAGAATAAGCCCAGGTTTTAGAAGCCTTTTTGAACACCCAGAGAAGAAAATCTTCTAGCTTGTCCATAAGGCAGAGACCGTTCCTTACTCAGTTTTTGTGTACCAACAGTCTATAAGACTTAATTCCATTTAATCAGTCTATAGGGATGAAAAGAACATTACATGAGACCAATCCCTTATGTGAAGGTTGTATGGTCTTCTGTGCGTAGGAGGTTCCTCATAAATCCTTGGTGAACTGAAGTAAGTTAAACTTACACTTAGTTATTTCATTGGACTTATTGTTATAAATGGGATCTGGGGTCAGACTTTCAGTCTTGTGCTATGCAGAAGGCACATAATGCCAGTTGCCAGTGGAAACTCCACCCGCTGGAGTAGGTGTGCTTCACTCAAAGAATGGTCTTTGTAATTTCCACAACGCAGAGGACTAACCACTCTATGACTGGGGCTGTGGATTATTTCTAAAGAGCATTTTCCCCATCCTATTGGACCACTAGCAAGTGGCATTGCCAGTTGCTCTTTAGAAAACCTTCTGGCCTCAATCATCAGACCTTCTGAATTATGCTCCTCACTCTGCCTTTTTGAGAAGCCACTGTACCCACGAAGAATAGCAGTAATAAAAACTGCCTCGCCTAGGCTCTGCGGTTGTTCTAAAGCTTAAACAAGATAGCACCCTAATAGGCCTTCAGCTTTTCTTTTCATTTTAAAAGTACAAACTACTTTGTTTTAATAAATCTGCTACTGGGGCTGGAGAGATGGCTTAGTGGTTAGGCGCTTGCCTGTGAAGCCTAAGGACCCCGGTTCGAGGCTCGGTTCCCCAGGTCCCTCGTTAGCCAGATGCACAAGGGGGCGCACGCGTCTGGAGTTCGTTTGCAGAGGCTGGAAGCCCTGGCGCGCCCATTCTCTCTCTCTCCCTCTATCTGTCTTTCTCTCTGTGTCTGTCGCTCTCAAATAGATAAATAAATAGATAATTAAAAAAATAAATAAATAAATAAATAAATCTGCTACTGTCTTTAGTGTACATTTGGATTATTTTTGTATAATTACTCACATATACCTATATTCATTAAGAAGCTTCCATTAAAAAAAATACCAACAAAAAAAGATAAAAAATAACAAAAAAAATAAAAATAAAAATAAAATACCGTGCTGGACATAGTGGTGCACACTTTTAATCCAAGCACTTGGGAGGCAGAGGTAGGAGAGTTCAAAGCCAGCCTGAGACTGCATAGTGAATTCCAGGTCAGCTTGGGCTAGAGTGACACCCTACCTCGAAAAAAAAAAGGGGGGGGCTAGGGTAATGGCTTAGTGGTTAAGATGTTTGCCTATGAAGCCAAAGGACCCAGGTTCAATTCCCCAGGACCCACATAAGCCAGATGCACAAGGGACACATACGTCTGGAGTTTGTTTGCAATGGCTAGAGGCCCTGGCATGCCCATTCTCATTCTCATTCCCCCCCCCCTTTCTTTCTATCTCTCCTTGCAAATAAATAAATAAAATTTTAAAAAATAGGGGTCAGGTTAGAGCATTTGCCGTACAAGTGTGAGGGCTCAAGTTCAATCCCCAGCACTGACATTAAAAAGCCAGGTATGGCCATACACGCCTGTGACCCCAGTCCTGTGGCAGCGAGGGCAGACAGGAGCATGCCTTTGGAGAATGGCAGCTCCAGGTTCAGTGAAAGAGACTGCCTCAAGAAAATAATATGAAAGAGCTAGAGAAGGACCCACTTGGCATTCTCCCCTGGTCTCTGCACACGCGCACCTGGGGCACACGCATCTGCAAACAAATGCACATATACTACATATGCACATGCCATACATGCTGCACATGCACAGCAAAAAGTTAAAAATAGAGAAAAGCTGGGAGTGGTGGCGAATACCTTTAATCTCATAATCCCAGCACCCGGGAGGCACAGGTAGGAGGATCAATGTGAGTTTGAGGCCACCCTGAGACTACATAGTGAATTCTAAGACAGCCTGGGCCAGAGTGAGACCCTACCTTAAAATACCAAACCAAAAAAATAAATAAAAACAAAGGAAAACCGTAGTTTATTATAGTTGTGGTATCTACTTTCTTCATTTTAATAGCTTTTTCAAATCCTGTCACTATTATTAGTAGTAGGATTTACTATACCGGTACAGAAATTATGCTCTAAATTATGTTAATTACACGAAGTGATACGCACTATTTTTGGTAGATATTTCTTGTAGTCAGAAATTTTCAGCCAAAGAAATGTGACAGCATTGGGTTGAATGAAGGGAGCTGTTTACTCTGTTACAGTGATCAGTGAGTCCCTCTTGTATCTGCCTGTTTTCAAAGACCCAAAACTGTCCTCAGACCTCCTGTCCCCACCCTGTGTTCACCTGCCATACGACCTCACCCTGTCTTGTGAATTACAGCAACAACCTTGAGCTGATGGCATTTCCAGCCCAGATCTCCTGCTCATTCCAGACACAAGTATCTCACTGGTACTTGTGTCTTGCCTATACTTGTAAGCATCTAACTTATCATGTCTAAGACCAAGCTGTGGTAGTTCCCCATAAACCACAGGCTCCTGCCATCTTCCCTGTCTTAAAAGCCAAGAATCTTCAATCTTCTTCACCTTGCTTTTCCTCTGTCAGCAGAACCTTCCAAATTCATCTAGGATCTGACAGCATCTCACCCCGTCACAGACCCATGCTTCTTTCATCCATCTCCTAGGCAACAGTCACCTCCTATCCTAGGCTCTCCACCTTGCCCTTAGTCTATTACAGTCAGTTTCCCATAGAGCAGAGTGATGCTGCTCCAAACCCTTGAGTCTCCTCTCTCAGCGTAACAGCCAGAGACCTGATAGACAATAAGTGCTTAGGCCCCGAGAACTAGCTCTGGATAAATCTCCCCTTCCTTTCCACTCATTCCTCCATCCATTCAATCTGGTGTCCTCATTCCTAAAGCCCACCAGGTCACCCCTGCCCCTTTCCTGAGTCACTTGCTTTTTCTTCCACCAGTGATGTTCACAGAGTTACATCAAAGGATATATGAGGCTTTCCTCGTGTACCCTAACCCCCCTTGTGAAATGTCCCTTCCCTTTTCCTCCCCAGCCCTTATCAACTGTGTAACCTCTTATTAATTTTATCTGTTTGCCTTGTCTGTTTACAGTCCCGCCCAAAGTTGAATGAAAGTTACCAAAAGCAGAGATTTTGGTCTGTCTTGTTCATTGTTATCTACCCATTGCTTTTGGTACCTTGTGAACGTTGAGTGTATTGTAGAATAAACAACTGCATGATAGAGCTGGGCTGCAATTCCACTTCCTGCCAGTAGGTGCTGCTCTCCAAGCCCGTTACATGTTTAGTGCCAGGTAGGTTTCCAGAAGGAGAGGTCAACATTTCTAAAGTGTGAAATTTGAAAGTCTTTCCTGTGAAATTACCTGTGTCGGTGGTAGTGGGCAGGCATTGAAGCTTAAAGAGCTGCAAGAGGCCTTTGCTTGGGCTGGTGAAGTTCTGATGGCTGAAGGAAATATGAACCATGGCTCAAATCCATGCAACAATCAACAAAAATGCAGCAGTGAGAATATGTGGCCCTTGTTGTATAAGACCCTGCTTGGTGTGTGTGTATGTGTGTATGTGTGTATGTGTATGTGTATGTGTATGTGTATGTGTATGTGTATGTATATGTATATGTATATGTATATGTATATGTATATGTATATGTATATGTATATGTATATATCCCGAGTTCTCGGCTGCATTAAGCTGTCCTTTTCTACATTACCCTGTCTGACTTCTGTTGTTTGGAAGAAGAAATATCAGTGTGGGAAAGAGGAAGTCTTATATTACTATACATATTGGTATTCAGTATTAGAGTGATCATTGTTGTTAAAATAACTTTTTTTATTATCAAAATAGGGCAACACAACTATTTATGTGCTGGAAGAAACGATTGCATTATTGACAAGATCCGACGAAAGAACTGTCCTGCCTGCAGACTTCAGAAATGTCTTCAAGCTGGTATGAACTTAGGAGGTAAGTTTTGTGGTTTTATTTTAATGGACATGTTTAATATGTAATATATCGCCACTAGGATCTAAGTACTCCCAAAACTGAACTCAAACCTAATATGAAGCAAAAGTTCTAAAACTCCATGAAAAGAAAATCCTATTTTCATGCTGAAACATTTCAGGAGGAAAGCGTTCCTTGGCTGGAATTTAAAGGAGATGTACTGTGTGGCAGTAATCAACATGGACTATTCAAGCCTGAGTTTGCTTCATTTCATGGACTAGGAATTTAACCAAAAGCCAAAACAAAAATTATTACCTTTTCCTATAAGACCATAGCTAACCATTTTTATCATCATATCTGTTTAGAAGTAAGACCTGCATGTCATAGCACAGGACATGCATGAGTGGATTCTTATCTCCAAGAGTAACCTGTCTAATAAGAAAAGCCAGTGAAATTATCCAGAAGTTCACCAAAGGCAGGAGAAAGGGTAAAAGTCTAGAACCAACTGCCAAAGTATACAGTGTTCACGGATGGGAAAAATTAACATCATAAAGGCATAAGTTTGCATTGTTAATTCAAAATTATAACACAATCAAGGCTAGGGGGAAAAAATACCATCAACACTAAAGTTCTGCCAACAGCCCTGCTATGGCTCAGGGGACGTCACAGAAGAGGAGGCAGGAAGATTGTAAGAGCCACTGAGTGGGTAGGAATATCCTGAGGCACGTCCCTTACTACCCCACAGGGACTGAGTGAGGCCTTCATGACCTTACAGTGAATACCATAACACCACTGAGGAGTGCCACCAGCTGGAATGAGGGGATAAAAGAGAATAATCAGTTATAATTAATATAATATATATGACCTAGTTGATGATTCTAACTTTCCAAAGAATAGCAGGACAATTCTGGAAAAGACAAATAATGTGGGGAACTAGCCCTATCAGATAGACATGTTATACATACAGCCAATAAAATTCACTGTAGCACATGTACATTGATTATCAGACAGTGTGTTAGTTACTTTCTCACCACTGGGATGAAATAGTTAATGAGAAGCACCTTAAGGAAATTTATTCAGGCTGATAGACACAAGGAGATACATTCCATTATTATGGGAAAGACACAGCAGGAGGTTACCTGGTCACATTACATCCACCATCAGGAAGCAGAGAGCAGTCAGGAAGTAGGGCCAGGTATGAAACCTCAAGGCCCACCCTCAGTGACCCACTTCCTCCAGCAAGGCTCCACTTCCTAAAGGTTCCCCAACAGCGCCAGCAGCTGGGGACCAAGTGTTCAAACACATGAGCCTATGGGGGACAGTTCACTTTCAGACTACGACAGATGGAATAACAGAAATTTTAGAACTAGAGGGCTGGAGAGACGGCTCAGTGGTTAAAGGCTCTTGGTTGCAAACCCTGACGGCTTGAAGTTGATTCTCCAGAACCCACATAAAGCCAGTGGTACATGGTACATGGATCTGGAGTGTGTTTGCAGTAGCAGGAGGCCCTGGTAAGCCCATATGCATTCATATTCATATTCTCTCTCTCGCTTTCTCTCTCTGTCATACTAATTAATTAAATAAATTAAATAATCTAGAACTAGAACCACATAATATGGGATCTACTTACTTTATATAATAAATGTGGCCTTTCAGATCAGGAAAGCAAGAAAAGGTTGTTCCGTGAAGAGCACTGTGACAAGTAAATAACCATTTGGGACCAGAACATTGAATCTAAACTCGTGCTTTATACCAGAATAAATTATGGTGCTCCAGAGGTTAATCTTTGAAAAGGAATGATGGAAGTACTTTTAAAAAGTGTTTCTAATACTCTCTAAGCAGAAAAGACTTTTCAAGTATAGGGTAAAACCAGAAGTCTGTGACTCTTCCACCCTGAATATGCCCGATCTTGTCTGATCTCAGAAGCCAAGTAGCGTTGGACCTAGTTAGTACTTGGATAAGAGAATATAACCAAAAGTTCTTTTTAAAAAAAAATGAGAAAATGAGCACTATTCACAAATCAAATACAACTGCAATGACAAGTAAGAAACTGAAGAGAGGGCTCAGTGGTTAAGGAGCTTGTCTGAAAAGCCTACAGACCTGGGTTTGGTTCCCCAGTACCCAGGTTAAAAAAAAAAAAAAAAAAAAAAAAAAAAACCTGAAGTCAATATGTTCGAATATGAACTTCCTTCAGTATTAGTAAAGTGCAGTTGTAATAACATGACCTTACTTCAAAAACATTATTTGTGGGCTGGAGAGATGGCTTAGTGGTTAAGCACTTGCCTGTGAAGCCTAAGGACCCCGGTTCGAGGCTCGGTTCCCCAGGTCCCACGTTAGCCAGATGCACAAGGGGGCGCACGCGTCTGGAGTTCGTTTGCAGAGGCTGGAAGCCCTGGCGCGCCCATTCTCTCTCTCTCCCTCTATCTGTCTTTCTCTCTGTGTCTGTTGCTCTCAAATAAATAAATAAACAACAACAAAAAAAAAACATTATTCGGCACCATAGTCATTTACAAACTAGTACATTTTTATGCTATGCAATTTGTATATCTAATCTAGAAAAACAATACACGGTGTATAGGAAGAAAAGCTCATTGTCACTGTATGGTCTTCTGAGCATTGTATACGTGTGCAGGTTACTATGGAGAAAGCAGTTCAGTGACTTAATAAACTGAGACTTCATTCTTCCTTGCTTTGAATGAATCCACTGGCTAGCTAAGCAGACAGAGCATCTCTTAGAAGTCAAGAGCCAGGGAAGACAGATAATGTAAGAGCTTATCCAAAGCACCTTAGCAACAGCTCACCCAAAGGACCCCCTTGCTGCTCCCCCACCGCTGAGAAGGCAGACTCTGAAACCAGACCCCATGAGTGGGGTCCACGTCCCGTCCCTCCTGGCCTTGTGGACTCACAGGTTACCCCTGATGTGCGCCTGGTGTCCTTGTCTTCAACTCGCGTTGATCAGCGTCCCTGTGCGTCGGGCTGTGGGGAGGAGAAGGTAAGTTCATGGTAGAAACAGTGTGACCCTTCCCTGTGTATTACTGGATGATGGTTGTGTCAGTCAAGTTCCCGTGACTGTAATGAACTCTTGAAACTACAGGCTTAGAAAGAAGAAGCGTTTGTTTAGGCTCACAGATGACCTGGCCTGTTGTATCAGCTCTGAGGGCATGTTATGGTAGCTATGTGTGCCAAAACCATGGACCCTATGAAAAGGGCACAGAAGAGAGAAAGAGAGGGGAGTCCCAATTTCCAAAAGACATCCACCTCCCAATGTCACCAAGGCTGCAGACAGAACCTTTTGCACGTGGGCCTGTCCTTGGCACACCCTGAACCCCAGTGGCTTATTAGCAGCAACAGTAAATAATAGTAAGCCCTGTTTAAGCACTCAGTATCATTTCTGAATAGGTTTTAAAGTTCACTGGTGAAGGAGTCGCTGTTGGTTTTTATTTTTGTTTTTGTTTGTGGCCCCATCCCCAGAGCCATGCTGGTGTGGTGCAGGCCCATGTTGAATATATGAACTGGTGTTTCTGGGGACCTGCTACGTCCTCTGTAGCGTAGGGATGAAAGGAACTTCCCACCCACCGAAGGGTCAATCGTTTGAGTCCGTGAAACAGACAAGAGACATATCAGCAGGGGGACAGGCATGGGTTGACAGGATTGACATTCTGACACCCGAGAGTCGGGTAAAGGAAGAAACTCAAGGAATGACCAGACAGTGGAAGCCCAGCTACCCTGTCATAAGTGAGAGGACAGAACCACGTAGACAACTTTATAGAAAGGGCAAAGAATTTTAAGGGAAATGAATGAGTCCACAGGCCAGTGGCCCAAGACGAACGGAGTCCACCTGGATGTGGGCACTGACTTTCGGTTTGCTCTGGGCTGTGAGTGTACTCTTCTTGGTCTGAGATTGAAAGGGAAGAGAAGGAAAATGGGTCTCCTTTTGATGAATTTTGTTCTCTAGATGGATAGAAGAATTTAATGGGAAATTCTCTCGCTGTGCAAACAGGACTGGGAGATGGTCCAAGACACCTGGGTTCTCAGTTCAAATTATTCAACGTGTCACACTGCCACACTGTGTGGCATCATTTTCTGAGCCACCACAGGACTCTGGCAAGCCCTTCCTGTGTCTCTCCCCATTTCAGCCTCACACCACTGTCAATATGTCCATTTTACTAGTTGACACCAGAGAGACTGAAGACCTCGCCCAAAGCCACACAGCCAGCAAGGGACACAACCCACTCACGTCTCTGCTACTAGAGCGCAAGCCCAAGCCTGACATCAATGCTGCTATAAAGAAGTTCTATGGCACAGACTGGCTGGGATGATCCGTAAACAGAAAAGTGGCACGCAGGTGTTTTACCTGTGTGGGCAATGGTCTGGAAGTAAGGTTTGTTGTAACACACAACCCAGAACTAGTAATTAGTTGTTGGCTTCTGTATCCACAGAGTGAGTGTTGTGGGTCCTGGTTTAAAAAAAAAAAAAATTTTTTTTTTACTAGAAATCTTACTTGGACCCTGTGTGTGCATGTGTTTATATTCATGTCGGGAGGTGCACATGTATGTGTGTGCATGAGTATGTAAAGAACAGAGGAAAACTTTGTATATCATTCCTTAGGAAGCCAGCCACATTTTTTGAGACAGTGGCTGTCATTGACCCTGGGCCTCCCCCCCAATTAGACCAGACTGACTGACCAGCCACAGAGATGTTTCTGCCTGCACTGCTCCATTGCTGTGACTACAGTCATGTTTCCACACCCTCCATTTTTTACATGGATAATGAGGGTCAAATGCAGGTCCATGTACTTGCAAGACTTATGAGCTACAGCTCCTCGACCCAAACTTTGACAACTGAGGTCATTGAACTAGGGAGTCAGTAACAAGCAGAGTGGAAATTGACACTTAAGAATGTTTTCTTTGGGCTCAGGCTATAGTTTAAGCACTTCTGGTTGTTAAACTAAATAATCAACTTCAATTGTCCAGTTGAAAGAACATCTTTTCTCTCATAATTTCTTTGAAAGCCTTCCTTTTTTATTTCAGTTTGGGAGAAAAAAAAAAAACACACACACACAAGCAGCTTTCAAAGATTACATGATATTTAACCTTAAATGTGAAAAATTTTCTGTAATTAAAATGCGAATTCAATAAAAACCTTTTTAGCTGTGTCCCAGCCTTGTTTTTCTAACAAGCAGGGCTTGTCCAGTCTGCTCAGCACCCTCTTCTCTGTTCTTCTGGGAAATAAAGGGGATGCTAACGAGCCTTAACACTTCCTGGAAGACCTTTCTTTTAGTGGATATCATAACACTGGGAGTAAAACCCAAAATACTTTGGAATCATTTTTTTCCCCCAATGGTATCAGTTGATTTAAAGGCAATCCTAACCATGTGCCCAAAGTAGAGGGAGGGAGAGGGGAGGAAAGGAAAGAAAGAAGGAAAGATGGGAAGGAGGGAAAGAAGAAGAAAAAAAGGAAGGGGGAACGGGAAGAAAATACAGTTCTGTTTCTCAAAAATGTAAGCTCTAAAACGTGCCTCTCCCTGTTTCTCTAGACCCACTCTCTCCCTCCTGCTGCAAGCACTATTTCTTTTCTTAAAGTCCTGCTGGGCTTCAGGCCGCATGCAAAGGAAAATACAGCAGAAGATGTGAGAGTGTCAATAGAGAAATTGACAGGAAAATCATCATACTTTGGGCCCCAAGCTGAGGCCGTCACTCCAGCTGTAGCCCCTGTCACTAGATTTTTTTTTTAGAAACATCCACTTATATACAGGGGTGACCACCGCATATAGTCTGCTCAGAAAAAACTCAGCCCTTCACTTTTACACACCAGTGTCTACACCAAAGGATCCAGATACTTCTTTACTCCTGACATAAATGGAGCGCAGCACCGAACCTAACTAGCCCTGAGCCCAAGGAGTATTTTGCAGGGATTGCAGTCAGATACCCCTGGCCATGGAGCAGAGAGGGGACCTGAGAGTCATTCCAGTCCCTGCCCCAGGTGACACAGGAGCCCAAAACCCTATCACTTGAGTCTGAAATATGCAAGAGGAGATCCTAACCAACTTCACTCTCTTCTTTGCCTCGTCCTAACTTACTTCATCTCCCCCTGGATCTGCTAAGAAGTCCACTTCCATGTTCCTTTTGAAGCCTCTCAAATATCTAAATCTTGCTTTCCTGCAGCTTCGAAACTGTAGACTGTAGGGCTAGGGAGAGGGCCCAGTGATAAAGGGCTTGTTCTGCAGACATGAGGACCTGAGTTTCAATTCCAGCACCATGTAAAAATCCAGGCACGGTGCTACCCACCTATGATCCCAGCACTGGGGAGGCAGACACAGAAGGCTTGCTGACTAGCTAGTCATTGAGCTCCAGGTTCAGTGAGAGGCTCTGTCTAAAAGAAATAGGAAAAGAAAATTAGGGAAAATACTAGAAGCTGACCTCTGGCCTCTACATGCATGTGCACACACATGCACATGCAGCCACACACACATTTTCCCACACAAATACAAACATGCATACACACATGTATGCATACTATCCACACATGATACAAAAAAAAAAAAATGAGTTTAGAGAAAGGCAACCACAGAGAACTACACTTAAGATAAAATCAAACAGAAAAATACAAACAGAATACATATGCTACATTGCATCTCTGAAATTGGCTCCTAATTCTGGTACCAGTTTCCCTCCAATGTGTATCTGTAGCTTTCCCTGGCAGAAACTCTCACAGGCGGCCATTGTGAATCCACCTTTCCATCTTGAGGTGGGCTAGGTCAGGAACAAAGAGAGAAGGGTTGCAGACACAGGAAGCCATCAGCTGATGGCAGGAAGCAGGATTGCTTGGGGGAGGGGTAGAAAGAAGGCAGCAAGGTGGCAAGAGAAAAAAGACATAATGCAGATGCTGGGACCAGGACATTCAGAGAGAGAGAGTTGTCAAATGCATTCCTGATAACAATGGGAGCAAAGCAGGGGAAATATTCCAATTAGTATTCATCCACATGATGCAGTATTCTTCGCCCAATAAAATTATGGGTGTGAACATTTATAACCCCATTAAACACTTTCTGGAAAAAATGACTAATAATGAAAAATTATTATGCAAAATCATAAGGGTTGTTTATACTGTAATTACAACTATATGTGAAAAGACTTACATGGGCCGAGACTCTAGAAGGAAAAGTCAGACCACCAAAACTGCTTTGTTAAGTGAAGTAAGGTGATGGACACAATCGTCTTTCGTTTCCAATTATTAGCAGTATGAACAATTTAAAGAAACTAAAGTTCACGGTTTTGAACCAAGACAGGAAACATTAAAACCAATGATATTGAGGGAGACATGCATATCGTCACTGGAGTTACTATTGAACATGAAGGAGAAGGTGAGGAAGGACTGAATGACATTCACACATGACCTGTTGGGAAATCCCATTAATAACGGAAATGGAGAAGTGAGGGGGAAAAAAACAACAAAAGACAGGGATGAAAAAGTAACACAATATGGCTGACATAGAGGAGTGGGAAGGAGAGGAGTGAGAGAGGAAGAAGAGGAGGGAAATTTTTTACCTGAGGAAGATTGGCTTCCCCAGTCGGCAGAGTTGCCTGCAAAACTCACATAGGGTTGAACTGGGGAGAGAAATCTCAGAATCAATGCCAGTGAAAGGGTAGGTTTCATACCCCAAATCCAGTCAGGGAAACACAGTTCTATCTTTAAGGGTCTCCTGAGGTGGGCTCCTCAGTATATCACTGTGGGACTTTAGGAAGCCGTCCTGCTGCATAGGTGAGGAGCTATCTATCATTCCTCAGAAATATTGTCAATGTCAGTGTGATTGACAGTAGGCCCAAGAGGGAAAATGGCACATTTTTGTGAGTTAATGAAAAGTATATTTGGGGAATCTTCATGTATAGGTAAAACCATATAAATTGCCATAGGTATGTATCTGTTGAGCCAAATGTGGTAGTGATGCAGTGTGTATGTATATATATATATATCTGTTAAATTTAGATAACTGGTATTTTGTTAATTCTGAACGTTCCTGTATGAGCGTATGCATATTGCTCATATTCCCATGGGTTTTACTCTTAGGTTCCCTCTGCTCTCCTCTATTCGCCTGAGGACCTTCCTCAGTCTATTCACTGTGGGGGCACGAATGCACCAATCAGTTCCTGGGAGAAACAGTGCCTCAAGGATACTCCTTCCTACCCTATGGCTCTTTTTTTTTTTTTTTTCATCCCCTCTTCTACAGTGTTCCCTGAGCCTTGGAGGGTGTGTTACAAGTCTCCTTCAGGGTTGAGCTCTCTGCAGCCTCTGATTTTCTGCTTTGATGAGTCTTGAGTCTCCTCAGTGTCGACCAGCATCTCCCTGGAGGAGGTTCTCAGGCTAGCAGCAAGAACAGCCCTCGTGTTGAATCTGCCACTTCCTCTGTAGAGTTTCCTGGGCCCTGGTGGGCACCATGAGGACGACTCCTCTCATGCAAGGCAGTTGGCTTTCTTTTCTTGTCACACTGATGGTGTTGGATCCCCTCTGTATCCACAGCCAGCTACAAAGACCAGATTCTCTAACCAAGAGTGAGAGCAGCATGGATACAAGGGGATAAGCAAGTCATTTAAAAGACTTCTTGATAGGCGTAAACTCTCGTTTTGGCCAGAGAGCAGTGGGAACTTCCCTCTAGTGTCTATGACCTTAGAAGCCGCAGGTTTCTGACTTGATTCTTAGTACATGTATGAATTCGCTCACACTGAGCAGGCCTCATATCCAATCAGACAGAAGTTGATTCTCCCAATAGCCTGTGTGCCACTATTGCACAGGTCTGTACAATTTATAAGTAACTGATATTTTTTATCTTTCAAACATTTGTGGCAGGAAAGTTGTGGACTTTGCTTAAGATCGATCCTATCTAGAATGGACAAGATTTTCCCTATCCAACTTTAAGACACTTTTTCTTCCACATAGTTTGGTGATTATACTTTGTAACCAACATGTACATTTAATTTCCATTCATTTCCCTCAGCATTCTGATGAAATTGGCATCTTTATCAATGTGATCTTAGAAAAGAAGTCATGCAGGCATTAAATGAAAAAGTTTATCCCTCCCCAGAAGTGTGTGTGTGGAGATATATATATATATATATATATATATATATATATATATATATATATATATATATATATATATATACACACACATACACACAAACACACACACACACACACACACACACACACAGGTTTGCTTTATTGAATTTGCTTGAATCCCAGGGATACAGGAAAATTCTGTTTGGAAACACAAATGCCCCCAGAATTTCAACTTTTCCTTAGCTTTTACAGTCTGTCCGAGTGGTTGGCCTCCCAGTCTTCTGCCTGGGCCCAAGAGCTTAGTGGTTCAGACATTTAGTGTGTAAAAAAACTTGTCATTTGTCCTTGCTTTTGAGAGATCTGTATCACAGTCATCCTCTTTCTCAGTAGCTGTCTCAGAGTCAGAAGGGATGCAGTTCTCATAGGGCCGGCACCCTGGCCTCCTTGCCGTTGCACACAGTCCGTGACTCTCCCCTTGGCTAACTGTTCAAAAGCTGTTTGCTTCATTCTCCTTGCTCCTAACACCACACATCACTGTTACATTCTATCAAACTACCTCAGATAAGGGAGTTCTCCTGTAAACATGTCCTTATTGCACAAGTAGGTCTTATGGAGGGCCATCATTAAGCATATACCATGCTTTTGACCTCTTGAGTTATCTTTTTTAAAAAAAATTAGATATTTAATTTATTTGAGAGAGAGAGATAGAGAGGAAGAGGCAAATAGAGAGCGAATGGGCTGCCACTGCAAATGTACTCCTGACACTTGTGCCACCTTTTGAATCTAGCTTATGTGGGTCCTGAGGAATTGAACCTGGATCCTTAGGCTTTGCAGAAAAGCGCCCTAACTGCTAAGCCATCTTCCCAACCCCTCTTGGGTTTTCTTTCTAATTCTCACTCATGTTCATTCTGTCTTCTTCTCCCCTTCCCTTCCCTCCCTTCCTTTCTCCTTGTCCTACTCTTTCTCCTCCTCCTCCTCCTCTCCTCCTCCTCCTCCTCCTCCTCCTCCTCCTCCTTCTCTCTCTCTCTCTCTCTCTCTCTCTCTCTCTCTCTCTCTCTCTCTCTCTCTCTCTCTCTGTCTACTTCTTATTTCCACCGTTTTCACCGTTCCTAACACTCTACCCCTACCTTTCTGCTTTCATTTGCTCACGGTGTTTACTATGCCTTCGCACTTAACGTTTTCTGTCTGCTGGTCTGTGAGATCCTGTGTGCAAGCATGGGGACTCAAGCTTAATCCTCAGAGCCCATGTTAAAACAAAACCAGGCATGGTAGCATGAACGTAATCTCAGAGCTGATGAGACAGAGACAGGCAGATCCCTGGACTTTACTGGCCAGCCAGTCTAACCTACTTTGTTAGCTTCACGCTAATGAGAAACCCTGTCATGTGTGTATCCACCTGCATGCACATGCGTGCACGTGCACACATGAACATTAAAAAGTTAGGAACAAGCCAGGTGTGGTGGCGCACACCTTTAACCCCAGCACTCGGGAGGCAGAGGAAGGAGGACCACCATGAGTTTGAGGCCAGCCTGAGACTACATATTGAATTCCAGGAGAGCCTGAGCTAGAGTGAAACCCTACCTCAAAAAACCAGAAGAGAAAATAATAACAATAAAGTAAATAAAAAGTTAGGAACAAAAGCCAAGTAATTTTTTTAAATGATACAGTCATTTTAGTAGACACTTACCAAATGGAAAAATTCAAATGACCAACAAATATGTGGAAAAAATGCTCAGTGTCAGTAGCCATCAAACAAATGTAAATCAAAACTGAAATGCAGGAATTCTCACCCTAGTGTAATGGCTATTTCAAAAGTATAGCAAAAGTGTAGGCTAAAATGTGTATACTGTGTTGTATACTGTGTGTAGGGATGTGAATTAATAGAGCCACCATGAACCATATAGGCATTCCTCAAAAAAAAACAGAATAGGGCTAGAGAGATGGCTTAGTGGTTAAGGCACTTGCCTGTGAAGCCTAAGGACCCCGGTTTGAGGCTTGATTCCCCAGGACCCACGGTAGCCAGATGCACAAGGGGGCGCACGCATCTGGAGTCCATTTGCAGTGGCTCTCTCTCTTCGTCTGCCTCTTTCTCTCTGTCTGTCACTCTCAAATAAATAAATAAAAATAAACAAGAAAAAGAAAAATGTACTATGTGTACACACTGGAGTAATTTTTAGCTGTGAAGAAAAATGCAGTCTTGTCATTTTCTGCAGAGTAGATGAAACCAAGGGACATTAAGTGAAATAAGCACAACACAGAAAGACAAATAACCCATGTTACCATTCCAATGTGGAATCTAAAACAATGTTGACCCGGAAGTAGAGCAGTGATGCCAAGAGAATAGGAAAGGGACATAGTGGGAAACGAGTGATTAGATTTGATCAGTGCACACACAGTACGTGTGTATGAATACATCACACTGAACTCCACTCATGTGTATAACTGATACATGTTAATAAGAACACTGAACATGATGAGTTACAGACTCATTACAGTGAGAATAGTTTTCTGTAAAATTCGGGGTCACAAAGTTGAAGAGTCAAGATGTTTGCTGAGCACTTTATCTGCTGACAAAAAATAATTTACTGCTTGACATCAAGCTTCTTAAGAGCTGAACGAGCAGAGCTGATGAAAAGGGCATCAGCAACGTGTGCTGGTTCACTGCTTTGAGAAGAAAGTCCACTGGCCTCGATGGAATGGCAATGCCTAATTTATGTCATGCAAATAAGAAACTCCAAAACAGAGGTGTCCCACATTCCCCCTACAGTGTTTTATATGGTGTTTATTTTGAAAGCATAATAATGTGAAATACTATTATGTCATGACAAAGATAAACACTTTGACCGTGTAGAGAATTGTTTCTTTACATCAATATCAGCTGAATTTGTAGAGGAAGGGATCCTGTGCTTAAGAAATCTATCTCTGAGGAATCTGACCCCTTGGGCAAGCATCTACAGTGGCCCCCTCACAGTGCCCAGAATTCCTTGAGGTGATCTGAAACCAGCAATCGGAGGGCAGACCATGGCCTTGCCTTCAGCTAACTAGTTAATCTTTAAGAATGAATAAAATGTCTCTGGGCCAGATGAGCTTAGGCAGTTTAGCCAAAGCATGATGAAAAGCATGATGAAAAATAAAAAACATACACATGGACAATGGCCCAAATCTATGGAGTTTGTTCTTGATGCTTTGAGAATATCATCAGCAACTTCTTTATTTTTTTTTGTATATATTATATCTATTTACTTGAGAGAGAGAAAGAGGCAGAGAGGGAGAGAGAATGAATGCACCAGGGCCTCCAGCCACTGCAAACAAGTTCCAGACGCGTGTACCTCCTTGTGCATCTGGTTATGTGAGTCCTGGAAAATCGAAAAAGGAACATGGATCCTTTGGTTTTGCAGGCAGATGCCTTAACCACTAAACCATTTCTTTAGCCCTTTATTTTTTGTTAATTTGCATGTAGTGTGCATGTGTGTATATGGCTATTCGTATATGTATGGATACATAGGGGGTGCTCACATACATGCAGAGGTTCACATCTGGTGTCCTTAGTGGCCCTCTACCTTATGCTTTTATTTTTGACATATTTTTATTTGCAAGCAGAGAAAGAGAATAGGTGAACCAGGGGCTCTAGACACTGCAAACAAACACCAGATGCATGTTCCACTTTGTGCATCTGGCTTATATAGGTACTGGGGAATTGACCCCAGGTCATTAGGCTCTGTAGGAAAGTGCCTTAACTGCTGAGCCATCTCTTTAGTTCCCCAACCCCCAACTTTTTTTTTTTTTTAAGACAGAGTCTCTCATTGAACCTAGACCTCAGCAGTTCAGCCTCAGTAACCACCCTGTGAGGCCCAGGGATCCTCCTGTCTCTGCCTCCCCAGCACTGGGATTTCATGTGCGCGTGTTTTACATGAGTGTTGGGGCATAAATGCTCAGCACATGTGAAGGTGGCCAGTTGAGTCCAGTGGGGATAGGAAGTGCTGTCTTCAAGGCCACTAACACCAGGAAAGTCTTGAAGGACTTTTCAGGGACCTACCCACCCCAAAGCCTGTGGGCCAAGGTCATGTAAGAGTGTGAACTGCACACAGGAGAAAGTGCATCTGAACAGGTGTTACCTGGGCATTCCATCCCCTGAGAGTCACTTGTAATTGTCACTGAAACTGGCCAGGTGCAGAGCAGCAACTTGTGGACTAAAACAAGAGGGGGCCCCTTGGGAGTTGAGAAATAGGCTATAAACCTTGGGTGTGGACCTTGTTACTTCTGGGTGGTGTCAGCAGGAAGTTGACTCTGAGGAGCAGATCAACCACACAGCTAGGAGGCAGGGTTGTGGTGGGGAGGCCATATTTCATCCCAGAAACAAATATTCCTTTGAATGGATGGCTTGTAAGGAAGCCTATTGTATAATTCCTGGCTTAATTTGAACGTGGGGAATGAATGTTGAAATCTAACATTACTCATTTTTTATGAGTGTAGTAGCATACAGGATATGCACTTGTCAGTATGTACGCCCTTTGGGTGTGGCAGGCACTTGGCCATGCCTTGTGAATGGTAGACCTGATGATATAATTCCACTAAATATTGGAAGTCTCTCAGGGAGCTGTGTCTGTGTGCCTGGGTTGCTTGCAGATGATGGTAGTGCTTTAGAAGTGTGGCACTGATGATAAGCTTGAACGCTGGAGTGGGGGACCAGAATATATAAGTTTCAAATATGAATATGATCTAATGTCTTGTGACACTCGTAGCATCTTTAGAGAAGTTGGTCCAAGGTTCACCTATCTAAAGCATGGTGGGGAGCCAAATACATAGGGGATAGGAGCTCAAGTCTCTAGTGGAAGGAATGGCCACTTCTTAGCTAGCTCCTGCTATGTGTTTCCATAAGGTAAACAGGCAGTGTTTGACAGACATTAAGAATATATTTTTCAAGAAATGTTATAAATGCAATTTTTATCTGTGGAAGATTCCAAATTTGAAGATGAAGATGACTTTGTTATTACACACAGCTCATTTTCCAGCATATGACACCTGCTATTTAGGAAACTAAGGGAGAACAGTAGTTAGCATTGCTGTTTTCAATTCTCACTTGCTTGCTGTTCATGTAGTGTGGAGATTTACTTCTCTTTCTAGCTCACTCCTTGTTTTTAACAACTTCCTGAGTATAGACTAGTGGTTCAGCCAGGGGTTGTCTTTGCCTCCGGGAGGGACATGGATGATCTGGAAACATTTCTGGTTGTCACAACTGGGAACTAGGGGTGGTTAGTGGCACCTGCTGGGTAGAGGGCCAGGAATGTTGCTGAATGTCCTACAAAATCCAGAACAGTCCTACAGAAAGAGTTATCTATCCCCAAATGGCAATAAAATGAAGAAATTCTGGTGTGGACCAGATTTTGCATGTTCGTTCCTCCTTTTTCATTCCTTCCTTCTTTCCTCCATTCAGTCTGGCTCATGTTCTGTTCTCCCTCTTTCTCTCATCTCTCTCAGACACTACAGGTTGGTAGTTCTTAGTTTCCCAGTACAAGGAAACTAAACAGGAAATTTACTCAGAATAAAGGCCCTCCACTTATGTATATTCTAGCATGTGGACCTTGGGCAAAAGAGATTCTGTGTGGGGAGCACACCCTTGGGAGAGTCTGACGAAGAAAACCCATGGACCAAGTTGGAGAAGGAGTTTCATTGTCTTTGTTTGAGGGTCTCTGAACAGAAGCTATTCCTCTTTACCATTTGAATGTCTCAGTTATACGTTGTTACTTACATTAAGCCCTTAAGAAATATATAACATTTGGACTGGAGATATGGCTTAATGGTTAAAGTACTTGCCTGAAAAGCCAAACAACTCAAGTTTGATTCCCTGGTACCCATGTAAAGCCAAGTGCACAAAGTGGCACATGCATCTGGAGTTCATTTGCAGTGGCTACCCTCCCTGGTGTGCCCATTCTCTCTGACTCTTGGTTTCTCTTCTCTCTGTCTCTCTTTTCTGGAAGATTATTTATTTTAAAAATACATATATCCATAACTTTTAATCAATTATTCTCTTTGGGAAGTAAATAAAATGTGATTGTAGATAAGGGGCAGGAAGTATATGTGATCATATTTAGGTCTTGTAATTTACTAAGTTGCTAAATCGTGTATCTTTATGAGGTTTCTTCCCAAAATTTGAAATTTCCTCCCTTTTTGTAATGTCTCCTATGTAGACCTCAGAAGAATTCTGTTGTAGTGGCTCCCTGCAAATACAATGCTAAAATCTTGTTTCAATTTTAAGCAGAAAAAGAACATGGGAAAAGATGAAGCACTGAGCTAACTACATACAACAGAAAATCTTGAGGATAATCTACATGAGTGATTTCTTACCCAAATAGGTGTAAGTGAAATGTGGGGGAAGATTGGCTCCCTGTACAGATTAGTTTAGGCCATGTCCCATGAAGGTAACATTGTAAGGATAGTTGCAGATACGTAAGATCTACCTACTGCATGCTGCTTGGCACGTAGGAAAATTGCCACAGTAGCCACCCGCCCTTAGAGGCTTGAACTTGCATCAAACATTACATTTGTTGCTGATGTGCTGATTTTAATGTTGATAGACCTATAGAAGGTATTAAATATATTACTGGTATTTAAAATTTGAGTAACACATGGCATTGTATCCAAGGTAATACTCATTGGAAATGTCATTACCAGAGCACAAACATCCTTTCACACAAGTGACACAGTCACCCTCATGCAAACACTGGCGGACTGATAGCCAGCTGGCCAGCAAGAATCATGGAAAAAATGTGTCACCTAACTTTGGTAGTTTCTTGTGATAATCCTGGAGAAAGCTTTTTTTTTTTTTTAACCAATCTGGAATTTCATTTGAATAGTTCTGCACTGACATCAAATTTAACAGTGGTTATTGGATGGCCTTCAGTAAAGTCTTTTAACTCCTAATTTCCATCAGATGCCTTCCAGGCCATTCTAAGTAAATACAAACCTAAGCAGATATGTTTTCCCACATTCCTCTAAGCCACTCCCACCCAAAGCCTGCCTCTGACTCTGCTAACAGACTATTGCACCTGAAATGATAAGGCTCAGAGTGCATCCGACCTCTACCATCTGAGACCTGGGCCAGCTGACATAGTTTTGGTGCTTCATTCGCTTGTCATGAAAATGAGATTAAACTACCTTTTATGTGTGTGGTGTCTGTGGCTCCAGAGGCTATGATTCTGTCAGGGTGCCCACAAATCTCGAATCATTGATGATATCCGAGGCACAGGACAGTGACGGCTTTTCTCTCCCCACCCCTTCCTAAGACTGGGAAAGGATAAAGCTCAAGGCATTCCCATCCACAGAAGGGGTCCAGGCTGCCTTGTCTCATCCAGATGTTCACGGAGACCACTAACCCTAACCCTACCTCTCCTGGAAGCTGTCTGTGCACTGTGGTTCTTCCATGAGGCTGAAAAGGTTAAAAAGGCCTCTTTTGTTTTATGATCTCTCCCTTTTGTATCACTGTGCGGAATATCCCAAGACTAGAGGTGGCAGAGATGCCCTCAGGGCTGCTGTCACAGAGACCAACAGCCCCTCTGGCCTGGTCCCTGGCTGCCAGGCCCTCTGCTGTTCTGTTCATGGGAGCTCCATGGAGGATGCTGGCCTCATTTTGTTATCAGGCAGGCAGGGCAGGTCTTTGGCTGGAGTTGGTTTTAGGTAGACTAGCCTGCCCTAGGGCTTGGGATGAAACTTAAAGCCTTGTCTTCTGTTTCTCTTTAAAGCTGCCTTAGAGAATAGGGCTGCAGCCATCACATTAAGAAATCTAGGCCAGGCGTGGTGGCACACGCCTTTAATCCCAGCACTCAGGAGACAGAGGTGGGAGGATTGCCATGAGTTCAAGGCCACCCTGAGACTACATAGGGAATTCCAGGTCAGTCTGCCCTTGAGTGAGAACCTACCTTGAAAAATGAAAAAAAAAATTTTAAATCTAACCCATTCCGGGAGACTAGCAGAGCAACAATTTATTTGCTTACTTCTTTCTACATTTTTAGTAAGCACTTATTCACCACCTACTGTGTTTCATTCAACAAATGGCTTGGGCAAGTTCTAGGCTAATAACTAAGGAAGCAAACAAATGAATATGGAGTGCGTTGTTATACTGGCCATGATCTCACAGTCTCCATTCTCGATGGTGAGACCTAGGAAGTGAGACTGTGTATAGCTAAAGGGGAATTTCTAACCTGTCCTCCATAGCTTCAAGGGTTCGAACATTTGGTGTCCGGTAGGTGGCGCTCCTTGGAAGGTTTGTGGAACCTTTAGAAGAGAGGCACTTTGCTAGAGGAAGTATGTCATTGAGGGCGGCCCTAGAGGGTTTATAGCACAGCCTCACTTCTTGTTGTCCCTCTACTTCCTGCCAATCATTGTCTTGAGCCAGCCTACCAAGTCTTCCACTCCATGATGGACTGTGTCACCTCAAAGCATGAGCTGAAACCAGCCCTCTCCTTCCTTTCTGGTCAGGGAGGCATTTGTTCACAGCAGAGAAAAAGTGACCAACACAGACCCTCACTGTATGTCCACAAAGCATAACCATTCAAGAAATTTAATTCTCCTAAGGGAAAGTTACAGGTCTTTGTCATACCTGTTCACATTTGGGGATTAAAACTTGTCACAGGGGAGGTAACCCAGGCCCAGAAAGCCAAGCGCCACATGTTCTCTCTCATATGTGGATCCTAGCTACAGATGACTGGGCTTGTGCATGAGAATGAAAATACTTAGTAGCAGAGGCCAGTAAGTTAAAAAGGAGACATAAAGGGAAGAGAAAGGAAGGGAGGAGGGTACTTAATAGGTTGATATTGTATATATGTAAGTACAATGATAGAGATGGGGAGGTAATATGATGGAGAATGGAATTTCAAAGGGGAAAGTGGCGGGGGGGAGGGAATTACCATGGGATATTTTTTTGTAATCATGGAAAATACTAATAAAAATTTTAAAAATAAATAAAAAAAAAAACTTGTCACAGGGATGTAAAGTTGTGTTTTCCTGGAATGTGGCTTGAAACCACATTATCCATTTGAAAATTGTAACATGCGATTGGCCGTTATGTAGGTCACCAGCGAAGAACTGACTCCCAGTGACTGTGAAGAGCCCCACCAGGGCCAGGGATGACAGGCCACCATGCCACACTGAGAGGGGCTCCTTCTAACACTGCCAGCAAAGCTGCCCGTGGATCCACCCATGGGAGACCCGTTCATTCTGCTGAGCTCCACGCAGGGGTTGTACAGTCACCACATAGCAGCCACCTTTGACATGAAGAGAAACAGACCTTGCCGGGTAGAGGGAAACACTGCGAAAGAGGTGGCGATGGTAAACAACAGGGAGAGGAATGGTTCAATTTCCTTTTGGAAATGTGATGTCACTTTTCAAAGTATGAATGACTTACGTGTGAATTCTCACTCCCCGGGAAACAGTGACAGAAGTAGCCTAGTTATCCCTCAGGAAGTATTTGATATTTATTTATGTTATTTACTTATTTGAGAGAGAGAGAATGAATGGGTGCACCAGGGCCTCCAGCCACTGCAAATGAATTCCAGACACAGGCACCACCCGGTGCATATGGGCTTAGTGGGACCTGGGGAATCGAACCTGGGTCCGTAGGCTTCCCAGGCAAGCATCTTAACCACTAAGCCATCTTAAGTAAATCTCTTCCTCTGTGCAGCTCACCTTCAAGACTTTGATGGAGCGCCACCACTGGTTTTCACATAAGTCAGTGGTTCATTCTCACCCGAAAGAAGAAAAAGTATGGCTTATAAGGAATCACCAAAACGGAGCCCTTTCATGATAAGCCCCTTCAATGAGTTCGCGTCTGGCTTGCTGAGAACTTGCTCTTGTCGCCTGTTCTGTTGCTTGCCGTAGAGCTAACTGATGTCGAAGCGCAGAATGCCTCCGACAGGACAACAAAGTGGAGTCTTTTCTAAAGGAGCTTTTGTGAATCCCTCAGCGCTGAATCGGGTTCTGAGAGGCTCCAAAGCTCTGGAATTTACACTGGGGCAGGATACCAAAGGGAAAAAATAGACTTGAGCCTTGTAAACAGCTGGGTAGGGCAGGGCCAGGCCTGGGTGGCTCCCGCCTGGGCGTGGCTCTGCTTCCCCTGGGCCCTCGGGTGCTGTCACCCTGACCCCGCGCAGGGCCTGCTGGGAGCGAGACCAGAGGAGCCACTGCAGGACAGCCAGCCCACTTCTCCAAAACAGACCATTTGGTTTGGCTCCACTTGATGAGGGAGTGCCCAGACCAATTCAGACTGTATCCTGAAGAGGACCCAGCCTAGAAAAATAACTTTCCTTTTCCAAGTGTCTACACCATTGGCTACTATTAATTCTTAATATAGACCCATTCTGATAATGTCAGAGGAATAAAATGTGGAATAATATTTATTTAAAAAGCATAAAAGCTGTAAACATTAATATTTGTTTTCCTTTTCCTCTGACCTATTCATTCCCACCCCCCCTCCCCAACTTGCATGGCATCCTGTTAACTCATTAATATCAACTCACACTCATCCTCTTTTTATTAGTGGTAGCTTGTAAATAGAGAGTATTTTTTTTTTAATTTAGTTTGACTTCTTAGTCTCACATTTGTAAACTATTTGTAATAGCAAAGTGATAGTTCTCAGGATGTATACTATTTGCTAAGTCATTCCAATTGTGAAATATGTTTTTTAATATTATTTATTTACAAGCAGAGAGAGAGAGAGAGAGAGAGAATATATGGGTGCACCAAGACCCTTGCTGCTGCAAGCAAACTCCAGATGCAGCTGGCTTTCCTTGGGTACTAGGGAATTGAACCTGGGCCAACAGGCTTTGCAAGCAAGTGCCTTTAACTTCTGAGCCACATCCCCAGCCCATGAAGCATTTTTTTTTTACTTCAATTTTACAGGACTGTGATTTTCTGTTGGGATATCTGGTTCCTCTGTTCGTTTTATTCCCTGAACAATTTTAGTGAGTTGTGATCCAGTTACCATCTCAGCATTGGTAGTCTTGAGTAAAACTTACTCAGTTTACTTTTTCATACAAATAATGTAAAAGCTTACTTATGATCTGGCTCAAACTAAAGCGATTTTTAAAAAATAAAATAGCTTGTAAATAATGGTTCTTGCAAAAATAACTAGAATTACAATGAGATAGAAATGAGTAATTATTTAACAGAAAGAATATTGAACTAAGATGGAAGGATTATTTTTTAAGAAAATTAGTACTAGAGATAAGCTAGAAAGTATTTTTCCTTCTTTATTAATATTTATCTCTTTAAATCATACAATCTTTTTTTAAATCTGAACTTGATTGAACTCAGGCAGCTACCTTTGTTGCCTCAGAATACTCTAGTAATTCCAATGTGTAGGGTCCTGGGTGTCATCAAGGAACAGAAATGTGGAAATTATTTCTCAGGGAAAGAGGAGAAAAAACATGACAAAAATTTGCTGGAAGGCGATGTTCAAGCCAATGGACATACAGTATATTTTAAATGTCCCTTGGGCATTTATTTAAGGAATCATCTGCTAAAAAGAAATTTTGTAAAATACCATTATCTAGTGTAAATATCCTCCTCAGACATGTTTTTGGTGTGTTTTGTTTTGGTTTGGTTTTTGGTTTTCCGAGGTAGGATCTCGCTCTAGCTCGCATCTGACCTAAAATTCACTCTGTAGTCTCAGGGTGGCCTCGAACTCATGGTGATCCTCCTACATCTGCCTCTCCCGAGTGCTGGGATTAAAGGCGTGCACCACCACGCCCAGTGGTTTTGTTTGGTTTTGCTGCTGGGTTTTAAAAAAATATTTATTTAATTATGAGAGAGAGAATGAGAATGGATGCACCAGGGCTTCTAGCCACTGCAGATGAACTCCAGAAGCATGCGCCACTATGAGCATCTGGCTTACATGAGTTCTAGGGAACCAAACCTGGGTCTTTAGGCTTCCCAGGCAAGTAAGTAAGTGCCTTAACCTCTAAGCCATTTCTGCAGCCCTGGTGCTGAGTCTTAAACATCGGGTCTCCTGCATGCTGAGCATGTTGTCTGCCATGGAGCTGTATAGCCCAGCCTGAAGCTTATTTTAGCATCTGGTATTCACCTGAGTTCCATCCTGACCGAGGTGACTTCCAGTGTGAGGAGGTCTGCGTGGGGCCAGCCTGGGGGTCTCCTTCAAGCTTCCCACGCAGCCCAGGTTCTCCCTCCCTGCTCCACCTGGGAATACCAGGGATCCTGCGAGAACTCGGGAAGACACAGTCCATTAAGCAGGTGCCGAAGTCTGTTTCCCGGTCACTGCGGCCTTTTCATACCTTGCTCACCTCAGTGACCTTGTTATAGTAGTGATGTTTCTTCACAAACAATCCCAAATAAGCCTGTTTACCTCGCATACCAATGAGCTCGTGCTTCATGTAATACATTCTCTGCTCAAACGTGTGCCAAGCCTGGCAGCTGCTGTAGCTCTTAGAAAACTTCCCGTTAAAGGAGGAATCTTTTGCCAGATGGCCACTGTCATTGTGGTGTGGTTTTTCCTATTTCCTTTTTATTTATTTATTTGAGAGAGAGAGATACAGAAATAGGCAGGTAGAGAGAGAGAGAGGGTACGCCAGGGCCTCCAGCCACTGCAAACGACTCCAGATGTGTGAGCCCCCTTGTGCATCTGGCTTATGTGGGTCCTGAAGAGTCGAACCTGGGTCTTTTTGCTTTATAGGCAAGCGCCTTAACCTCTAAGCCAGCCCTCCAGCCCTCTATTTCCTTTATTAATTTTTACATTTCATATTGTTGTTTTGGAGAGAGAGGGTCTCAGTAGTTCAGACTAGACTCAAACTCATGAGAGTCCTCCAAGGTCAACCTCCCAAGTGCTAAGATTATAAGTGAGTCAACAGCATGCCCAGATAGGTTTTCAGTTGATAAACCAGTATTATAAAACTCATGAGTGGTTTTGCATGCACATATGTGTCAGTCCTCAACATAGCTTTTCCCAGAGAGCACAATTTACAAAGAAGATAAATATATATACTGTTTAAAGAATATTAATTTGATATTTGCAGTGTTGCTTATAAATTTTTTTAGTATGAAATAGTAAGGCTCTTCCCCCAGTGAACTTCTTAATAATGTTGATATAAATGATATATGTGTTTATATATCTATAAATTATCAGTGGTTACAATGTTGCTTATAACTTTATTTTTTAGTATGAAATAGTAAGGCTGTTCCCCAAGTGAACATCTAAGGAATATTAATTCTTATGTAAATGATATATATGTATATATCTAGAGAACTAAATTATCACTTGAAATATTGCTTTTTATAAAGTTTATTTTATTTTTTTAATTATTTTTGTGAGAGGGAAAGAGAGAGAGATTGAGATGAGCATGCCAAGACCTCTAGCCACGACAAATGAACTCCAGATGGATTCACCACCATGTGCGTCTGGCTTACATGGGTTCTGGGGAACTGAACCTGGGTCCTTGTTACTACCAGTCCATCTCTCCAGCCCCACAATATTGCTTTTAAATTTGATTTTTAGTGAGAAATAGGAAATTTCTTTTCCCCATTGAACCATAGATCTTAGACTCACTGGTTTGATTTCTGCCTGTAGGTTTCTCCTCCAGTTAAAATTAAGGTGTCGTTGGGAGCTCAGCAGTTAAGGTGCTTGCATTCAAAGCCTAAATACCTGGGTTTAATTCCCCAATGCCCATGTAAAGCCAGGTCCACAAAGCAGCGCATGTATCTGGAGCTCATTTGCAGTAGCTAGAGGCCCTGGTGTGCTCATTCATATTCATTCTCAATTTTTTCCTCCCTTCCACTCTTTCTTCTCTCCCCCCCCTTCTCTTTGCAAATTAAATATTTTTTAAGTTTAAAAATAGAATTAAAGTGTCATAACCAAAATAAAGGTAAGAGGCCTGCATTGCCCATCATAGCAGCAGCCTAAGGTATGAAGAAGTTGGCTTGCCTGTGGTGCCCAGAGTTTCGGAGAAGAAAGTGGCTAATGCTCACAGGGCCCTGTTTACAGCAATAGTCCTGCCAATGGAGGAGACCCACTGCTGAGAAAAGCCAGCTGAGTTCTCATTATTTCCCTGACCCCTTTGGACAACCTGCCTAGAAATCTCCTGAAAATATAACCTGGAGGTCCTATGCCCTTACCAGTAAGCCACAGCCTCCTAGCTCCGTCTATCTAGCATGACGACTATACAGAGTGTGCTATCACTGTGTAAATACACTTTACCCTCTGTTCAGTGATGGAAACCCAGCACCTACCTCATAGAGTACAAATGAAAATTAAATGAGAGATATATGTATTTTTTAAATATCCTATCTTAGTGTCTGGGATATGGATCCTAAATTAATGATAGCCCGTATACTGTTTCCCAAATCATAAATATCATCTCAGGTTTAGGAGAAAAGGATGAGTGTCCTTTAATTATGGAGCTGAGTAATCAGTCCCTGTTGAATAATTATCAATTAATTCATCAGGAAACTCCTTTGTAAAATGGGCTGGGCAGGGGCTCAGGAGATGGCTTAGTGGGCAGAAATGCTTGGCATGCAAGCATGAGGCCAGAAGTTCAGTTCCCCAAGGTGGCATGTGCCTGTGATCCCAGCACTGGGGAGGCAGACACTGGAGGCTGTCAGCGGTTGCTAGTCCTGGGCTTTAGGGAGAGATCCTGTCACCAAGAGTAAGGTAAAAAAGAAATCAAGTAAGACACCCGATGTCAACCTCTAGTCCCCACAAACACGTGGACACATGTGCCCTTGCACACGCATGTGTACCCACCCCCACACACGTAAATGGGGCAAGAAATGAGATGGAAGAGCATAAACAACCTTAGGGTTTTTCTTTGTCTTTTTTCCTTTCCTTCAAAACACTCAACATTCTTTCAAGCGCACATTCTGAAATCACAGAATTTGTCCTTTGTGCATATTTTGGGGAAATATTTCTAAAATCATCTCTTACCACACTTAGAGGCATAAGGGACTTAAGGAACCAGAGCAGTTCCTTTCAGACCACTATACGTCTGGAATGTAAGTCAAAGGGTCTTATTGACTTCCATGGGGTGGGGGGGCACCGGGTCTCCAAAACTCATTAAAGTCGCACTTTTCTACCTCAAGGCGAAATTGCACTTGGGCAACAAGATACCTGCTGCTGAGACTTGAGTTTTGAGAAAAGAATATTACATGTGCTCGCTGGTAGTGAATTCCAGGCTCCCCCGTAACACATTCCAGGATGCTTGGAGGAAATGCTCTTGCTGTCTAGTCCAAATCCCTTCTTCTGTCCTTAAAACCCTTTATATCTTATCTTGCCCTCCATGGAAATGCAAAGAGAGATGCTCACATGATCCAGTCAGGGGCTTGCGTTTTCATAACTGCTGTTGGGTTTCTGCGCCCCTCAGTCTCTACCCTGGAATGAGCCAGTCCATTCCTTTTCTTCCTTTCATGTTTTACCCAGGGTTTTGTGAGCAGAGCATCAGCCCCTGTTCTCCCTGAGGACTTCCCCCAGGAATGGCAGTGCCTGAGTAAGAACCCTTCCACCCAGTAAACCCATTGTCCCTTGGAACTGCAGGCTTCCAACTTCCCTGACACTCTCCACATTTCCTTGTCTCAGGTGCCAGAAGGAACTTTAAAATCACCCCACAGGCTCCACCCCCGCTGCTGAGCACTCTCTCACTCGCGCCCGGCAAAGTTTCTTGGAAGACAGTTCTAGGTGTTTCCCCCTTTGCTCAAGATGACTACAGAGACAGTATTGGTTTCTCAGACTGGATTTTCCTCCATTCCCAGCCTGGCTAAACTTTCTTTTTTTTTTTTTTTTTTTTGAGGTAGGTTCTCACTTTAGCCCAGGTTGACCTGGAACTCACTATGTAGTCTCAGGGTGTCCTTGAACTCACGGAGATCCTCCTACCTCTGCCTCCCGAGTGCTGGGATTAAAGGTGTGCGCCACCATGCCGGCCTGGCTAAACTTTTAAGATGTATTGTCTCACAGTTAAAACTCAAGGTGAAACCCTCCCCACACATGTCCTTAGCGTTCACATATTCTTGAATTTGCCATTTAAAAAAAAAAAAAGGAATGAGGGAAAAAAAAGGAACATAATTCAGAAAGTGCAAATAACATAAAAATAATTGGCTCCCCTTTGGCCCCTTTCTGGCCCCATCTCTCTATCCAATAGGGAGGGAAAGCACCATCTCAAGCCTTGCTCTCTTCTCGGTGCAGCCCTCTTTTCTGACTTGCTTCATATTCCCTGAACCTCTCCATTCGGTTATGACCTCTCGTCTGAGGGACTCTGCTCATGTACATGACTATGGGACGATCCTCCACAGGAACATGGCCTGGTCCACTCCCAAGTCACACCAAAAGCCGATCAAGGCATGATGGGAATTACAGTAGTGGACAGACAGTGCAAGCCCCATGCAGAGATAAAATAGCTCCCTGCCATCACCTTTGCCTCCAAATCTGTAGTGGTGCCCTCACCCCAAACCTACCACAGCCTGCTCTTGAAACCCAGCCACTTCCCTGATGCCGCCTCCCCCACGATCATCTCTTGGCAGGACTGGTTTTGTTAGTCAACATTCCGTGGCCTTTAAAACAGGGTACTTTCTATACAACACATGGGAATTAGTTATTTGCTAAGCAATTGAGAAGTATAAACTATGAAAATAGCAACATTTATTGCTATTTGGGCTGGAAAGGTGACTTAGCAGTTAATGGTACTTGCCTGCAAAGCCTAACTACCCAGGTTCCAGTCCCCAGGACCCATATAAAGCCAGATACATAGGGTGGCACATGCACCTGCCATTCGTTTGCATCTGCTAGAAACCCTGGTGTGCCACTTTCTCTCTCTCTCTCTTCTCTCTCTCCCTCCCCCTCTGTCCACTTGCAAATAAATAAGTATATTAAAGTAAAAAGAAAATAGGAACAAAATCGGGCTGGAGAGATGGCTCAGCTATTAAGCTGCTTGCCTGAAAAGCCTAATGACCCGGGTTCAATTCCCCAGTACCCATGGAAAGCCAGATGCACAAAGTAGCATATGCATCTGGAGTTTTGTTTGCAGGGGCTGGAGGCCCTGGTGCACCCATTCTCTCTGTCTGTCTTCTCTCTCTCCTCTCTGTTCCTTTCTGCTTGCAAATAAATAAAAATAATTTTAAAATGGCAACAAGATCATGCTTATTATGACTATAAAGATATCTATGGATAGCTTTACTTATACACGGTAACATAATTGGAGATCCAGTAATTCAGAATTTCCTATAAAGTGGTCAGAGGTTGGGTTTCCATTTTCCCTAACATATGCGTTTTATGCTAAGAAAATCAATAATGCCAGATAATGTGTAAATTAACATACAGTGATCTGAAATTATTTATAGATACTTTTGAAAATGCCCTGTTTTTGACTTTCTTACTCATTCCAAGAGAGTATTAAACAATTGAGACCATATTTATTTATCATCAACTGAGAAGCCAATTGCTTGCTTAGGAAGGCAGCATGCCCTTAGACCCACACTCCATCCAGTTAGCATGGATATTGCCCTGAGAGCCACTGAGATGCTCACTTGCCTATTAGCCCACATTAGGGTGGTTTTGCTGTGCAGCAGACTAAGCCTGTAGAAAGATGGCACTCCTTTGGATGACGTGACCCCAAAATACTCAGCCCCTCCACTGCGTCTTTCTCCTCAGGCAATAGAGACAGTGAGGTCTTACCCCAAAACCACAATCATGGTCATTTGGCTGAAATTAGCACTTCCAGCTATGGAGGAGGTGCTGTTGCCATCCCGTGAGCTGTAATTACATTTATCCTGGGAACATAAAAGAAAAATACAAGTATTTTACTATAATCCTAATATGTCCTCTCCAGTAACTACTGCCAAATCCTTAACGTTCAAGACATGTCAAGAAGTGTTTCTAAAGTGGATTTTCACTTTGTTTCTAGTGAAATTGAAAGAAAAAAAAAAAAAACCATCCATGTTCCTCCACATGTCAGACTTTTCTGTATTCAAGTCAGGTTGCAAACGCAAGTACTTGGGGAGCCCTGTGTACCTCATGTTCTCACTGCAGAATGCAGGAATGACAGCATTCCTGGGCGACTGTCACTTGGGTTAGCCCAGTGGTTTGTCAGAAGGGCACCCAAGAGTTCACATCAGCCTCAGGAGGGAGAGCAAACCAAACAGAAGGTCGTGCCAAACCAAGCTCTGTGGTCTCTATCAATCTGCACATCTCACTGGAAAAATTATCCCTATCTCTATGGAGCCCCACCGAGGAGCTCCCCACCTCGCTATTCCAAGTATTGCCAGGATTAGAAGCAGGGTCTCCCGCTGCCAGCCCTGATCCACGGAGAATCTTTGGAATTCTCTTTCCTTCCAGTGCCAGGAGATGATGGCTGCCAAGATGTTGTCAGTAACTAAGGCCTTGGCATCTGAGGTCAGCCACTGAGTACATACTAGTTACTATAAAATCCAAGCTAAACAAGTGAGATTCCTCTTTCAAGTGAGTTTAAGTGGAAGACACGGTCATATGTATGCAACGCCCACCCACGCATATGAGAGAGATAGAGAGGAGAGAAGAAGCGAGACAGGGAGAGGAGGTGAGAGGAGAGAGAACTGCTGCTGTTGGTAGTTGAGCGATGATGGAGTGCGGCCCAGGCCACTTGGGGACCACGAGGTCCCCAAGTCCCATGACCATTAACTCCGTAGTATTTAATAAGATACCCCATCCAAAAAGCTATGCCCACTGCTGCTTTGGGTAATTGATGCACGCTCATTAAATATCTTTAGCCAAAACTGTTCTTGTGCAATTAGCAAACAGCCTAATTATACACTTGGATTTGAAGCTGGTGCTACTCTGAAAGCATCAAAATAATACCAAGTTGATACAGAGGAGAGAGAGCTGTAAAAAGAGCTTGCCTCGCATGGAAGTTAAAGAACATATGCTGGCAGCCATGCCTTGGTATTTACTAGCTCTGTAAACGTAGAGGGTATGTCTCCCTCAGTGCCTTCGTTTCTTCACCTGAAAAGTGAAAATATTACTAGTGCCTAATGACAGGACCCTGGTGCATGCTTGGGATGCTTACCACATAAAGCAAGCATGTTGAACTGTGCACAGAAACCGGGCAGTCAATAGATGTAGCTGCTTATTGTTTTAGGGATATTTTGAGTGGCGAGTTCACGAATGGGTCATTACACAGTAGAAATTTTGAAAAGGAATAATAATTAGCAACTCAGAAACATTATCTTAAAATCACAATAGCCTGCCTAGATCTCCCACAGGGAAGTAAATTAATGTTCCTCTATGAAAAAAAAAAATTGTTAAATTTATTGACATCTGAAAATGTAACCAATTTATTCAGTAAACGTTTGTCAAGTATCACAGCACATGAGCACCTGGCATGATGCTGCAGAAATGCCCAGGACGTTATCACCTACTTGGAGGAGCTTAAATTTTATGCAGAGTAGATTTGAAGAGTATACTACTTTTATTTACTTTCTATTTTATTTCTGAATTTTAGTTTTGCAAGCAGAGAGAAAGAGAGGGACTGAGAATTGTATGCCAGAGCTAGTGGCATTGCAAATGCACTCCAGACACATGCACTGCTCTGTGTACCTGGCTTTTGTGGGTGCCGGGAAACAGAACCCAGGCCTTCAGGCTTTGCAAGCAAATGCCTTTTAACTCCTGAGCCATCTCTCCAGCCCTCATTTATTTTTAAAGGGGCTGTTTTGACTAATAATTATCCACGAAACCATATTCCCTGGGCTTTTAGAAAATATTGGGTAAATAAATATACATGCATGGTTCAAGAATTCACACAAAGGGGCTGGAGAGATGGCTTAGCTGTTAAGGCGCATGCCTGTGAAGCCTAAGGACCCAGGTTTGATTCTTCAGGTCCTACGTAAGCCAGATGCACATGGTGGCACATGCATCTGGAGTTCGTTTGTAGGGGCCAGAGGCCCTGGCATGCCCATTCTCACTCTCTCTCTCTCTCTCTCTGTTTCTTTCACCCTCTGTCTCTAATAAATAAATAACTAAAAATAAAATCTAAAAAAAAAAAAAAGAATTCACACATGGAAGGCGTTGATTGCCTGAACTATTCAAATAAAGGAGGATTATTCCCAATGTCAAGTTTCCCACATACATTCACAGAGTCACAGATAAAGTTGAATGTGACTGAAATGTTGACTGTGATATTGAGAGCGTGTAGCGTAGTTTATGCTACAGACAATGGACTAGTATGTAAATGCTGAAGGAAAGGAATATTTCAGAACTTAAGACACTTGCCTGCAAAGCCTAATGGACCGAGTTTGATTCTGAGTACCCATGTAAAGTTGTTGCAAACTGGCTCATGCATCTGGAGTTCATTTCTAGCAGCTGGAAGCCCTGGTATACCCATTCTTCCCCCCACCCACTTGCTCCTCACAAATAAATAAAAACTCTTCTTTATGAAACATCATAATACTGATCTTAAATCAAACATGAGAATGAACACAACATTATAGACTGAAGGCCAAAAACAAATATAAATTTTATAATTAATTTTCAGGGAAATATCACTTTAAAACAATTTGAAAATATCACCCATTTTAATATAAATTGAAAATAGCACCCATTGATGCTAATCATAATCAAATAATGATTAGCTTTGAATCAGTGTTTCATAGTAGAAACTATGAGAATATGTAAATGCATCAGTAGTTTTGTTTTTTATACTGGGTGTGTGTTTGTGTGCGCGCACGCATAAGTGCATGTTACGCGTGGAAGCCAAAGACAACTTTAGCTATTGTTTCTTGGGTGCCGTCCACTTTTTTGAGACAGTCTCCATATTGACCACCTAATTGAGCTACGCTAGCTGGGCAGTGAGCCCCAGGGATCTGTTTGTGGTCTCTAGGCACTGGGATTGCAAGCATATGCCACCATGGCCGGCTCTTTTTTTGTTTTATAAGTTGGCTCTGAGAATCAAACGGGTCCTCAGGCAAGCACTTTGCTGACTAAATTATCTCCCAAGCTCTCTATAGCCCAGGTTGGCCTCAAACTCACGCTGTAGCTGACCTTGAACTCAAAGCAATCCTCCTGCCTTAAGCATCTCAAGTGCTAAGATGACAGGTGTGAGCCACCATACCAACTAAAATGGGTTTTTTTGTTTTGTTTTGTTTTTGTTTTTTGAGGTAGGGTCTCACCCTAGCTCAGGCTGACCTGGAATTCAGTATGTAGTCTCAGGGTGGCCTCAAACTCAAGGCGATCCTCCTGCCTCTGCCTCCCAAGTACTGGCATTAAAGGCATGCACCACCATGCCCGGCCCACCAACTAGAAGATTTTTAAATAGTTCCAACATGATGCGAAGGAATGAACATTATGTTGAAATATTGTCATTTCCCACATGACCTGATTTGCCATAGGCCTTTGGCCCTCTGAGACAGCTAAGGCTCAGAGAAGCATTTACCTGGCCCAGAGACAGGTCCAGGGATCTGATTGGTCGCTCCAGTGACCAATGGGTGCCCTTGAGGATTTTCTCAAACTCAGCTGGAATCTGTAGTTGGCCAACCTTTGGGATTAGTGGGCTGTTTGGCTCTGCTCTCCTTCTAGTGGTCCAAGCCCTTTGCACATGCGCTGTGATCTGTTCTCATTCACACGTTGACTCATTAGAACCATCCTGTGTCCTGGTTGACTACAGCATGTCCTCAGCAGCTTCCTGGTGTATGCATGCGTATATTGTATGGGTACGGTCCATCTGGTCCTCAGTCGAGTGATCATCATCAGCAGATTTTTCTGCCTCAAATCTTTTATTGAAGAATGAGGTCCATTAATAAGTTTTTGAAGTTTTTAAATGATTTTGCTAATTTTAAACTTCTTAAACACAAGAATTATGTCTTAGTCTTTTTAATTTTTTTATTTTTATGTATTTGCAAAAGAGGCAGAGAGCATGGACACGTGTGTATGTGTGTGTGTGTCCCAATGGTGAATGGCCACAGGGTAGGTAGGATGTATCTATCATGGGATGCGGGGGATCACTTTTAGCTAACTTGCAGGTTTTCTGTGAGGAATGTGGTAAATATATGAATGTGGGTATAATTGTAAACATGTATGGTCTTTTTTTTTATTTTCAGTCAAGTTAGTTGGTGTGGCATAGCCCTTTTCTGTGTTCAGTGATTATCCCATAAATTTGGGGTGTGTGTTAGAACTAAGTGTTTGCTACTTCGAGAATTTTAAAATGGAAACATTACCATTACAAGAGCAGCAGCTGCCACGGCCCTGGGCTCAGCAGTGTTTCTGAGCTGTCTTTCCTTTCACCCACGCCCTTACTACCTTCCCAGCTAAATTTCCATCTGCCTTGGCCACGTCCCATGATGTTAACCCAGGAGCCAGTTATCTTTCCTGTAAACTCCACTTCACATGGACTAGCTGTGTGATGCTGGACACATTTTCCAAGCTCTGAACTGTACGTTTATTCTAAAATGAGAATAATAAGAGTACTCAAAACTTGCTAAGTTGGGCATTTTCCATAAGCCGTTCAGAGCACAGCCTGGTGTATTAAGCATTCAGTATACTTTTACTATCTTGTTTGTTTTCTTAATATTTTTTATTTGTTTGCAAGGAGAGCGAGAGAAAGCAGAAGGATAAGTGAATGAATGGGTGTGTCTAGTGCCTCTAATACCTGAACTCCAGATGCATGCGCCACTCTGTGCATCTGGCTTTTATTGGGTACTGGGGAATCGAACCTGGGTCATTAGGCTTTGCAGGCAAATGCCTTAACCACTAAGCCATCTCTCCAGCCCTCCTATTTGATTTTTGTCACGGGGTCCAGCTCTGCACTGCAGTATAGTTTTGTGGCACTTTCCATAGCTTCTCCCCCATGCGGTGGAGCACAGGGTGAGAGCAGAGCAAGTTTGGCTGGGTCATCCTGCAGGCCCCAGGCCTTGTGCATAAGAACAGGGGTTACAGTGTTACCTTACTATACACCATAACACTGGAGCTTTGTGCGTCTTTCCCTTAGAAAACTATTTGGGGCCGGGCGTGGTGGCGTTCACCTTTCATCCCAGTACTCGGGAGGCAGAGGTAGGAGGATCGCCATGAGTTCGAGGCCACCCTGAGACTCCATAGTGAATTCCGGGTCAGCCTGGGCAAGAGTGAGACCCTACCTCCTGGGGGGGAGAAGGGGAACAACAAGAAAACTATTCGGGAGGCAATGATCTTCTGGTACCAAAGCTCTTCTTGGAGTGACATCTCGTTTGGACCAATTTCAATCAATGTCCGATGGCAGTGTGTTCGAGACCCAGGTGCGTGTGACCTCATCGCCTCTGACCTTGACTTCTGTTGTTTGCATTTACTTTTATTTTGCATTCCTTTGCAGCCCGAAAGTCAAAAAAGTTGGGGAAGTTAAAAGGCGTCCACGAGGAGCAGCCGCAGCAGCCCCCGCCCCCGCCCCCGCAGAGCCCGGAGGAGGGCAGCACGTACGTGGCGCCCGCCAAGGAGCCTCCGGTGAACTTGAACTCGGCGCTGGTCCCGCAGCTCACGTCCATCGGCCGCGCGCTCACGCCGTCGCCGGCCACGATCCTGGAGAACATCGAGCCCGAGGTCGTGTACGCGGGCTACGACGGCTCCAAGCCCGACACGGCCGAGAACCTGCTGTCCACGCTCAACCGACTGGCGGGCAAGCAGATGATTCAGGTCGTGAAGTGGGCCAAGGTACTCCCAGGTAGGACGGCGCCCCCCACTCGTGCTCTGTGTACCCCCCCTCCCTCCGCGCCCCCCAACCGGGGCCCAGGACGCAGCCGTGTCCACTCTGTCCACTCTGCATTGTATCCTGATGTTCAGCTTGAAAATTGATGTTCAAAGCGATCCAGAGGGGGGGGAGGGGCTGGTGACGGGGTGTGAGTCTTGGTAGAAGGGCCGTGTCCCTTCTGGCCTAGTATTGTACTGTAACAGCCATCCCCAAGCGATTAATGCAGCAAAACCCCTCCTTAGGAGGTCACACCACGCTGGTTCTTGGCTACTCAGAACCAGGAGCCCAGGGGGTCCAGGCTTGTCACCCACCCCTTAAGACATCCCAAGCAACTTGTGTACAAACCACCCCTTCTTACCCTCAACACCCTTAAAACAGCCATCAAATTCCTACCTTTTGCTTCTTTATGGGCTGTGGGATTTTATTAGTAAGACCCTATTAGTGTATAGAAGCTGCAGCTGGAATTAATTGTTGTCCCAGATCCTAAAACCAAAGCAGTTTCTTAGGTTCTCTATAGTCAACCTGCAGCCTAGGAGGCAAATTGACCGGGGGTCCTCCAGTGACTGACGCTTTCAGCCCAGAGAACATCGTGTTGCCCCTGGGAACAGGGGACAGAAAAGAATAAAAGCAGGGCCTAGGTCTCTTGTGAACAAGGAGCCCAGGATGTCTATTTCCCTACAGAGCAATTTCTGGTATAATCCCAGTGGACGAGGAACGTGAATTGCTTAGGTACCACAATGTTATAAAGACCAGTTATTCTGTTCTTGTAGATAGGAGACAGATCAATCACCCCCACACACCCCATCTTTTTTCTTTTGGTTTTTCCAGGTAGGGGCTTGAGCCAGCCCAGGCTGACCTGGAATGTACTGAGTAGTCTCAGGCTAGCCTCAAACTCACAGCGATCCTCCTACCTCTGGCTCCCGCGTGCCGGGATTAAAGGCGTGCACCACCACACTGGGACAGAATTCTTCCTCTCACTTGGCCCTGTTGGCTGTGGTAGCTTGAAGTGCATCCCACGGGTGAAAACAGATTCTTTCAGTGTGGCCCAGAGTTCATGTGTCATCTAAGCCTCTCCAGACTCTGCAGTTCTAAGCAGTGCCCTCTTCTCGGAGCCCGACCATTGAGTGTGAATTCAAAATGAGGCTCCCTGGGGCCAGGCTCGCTGTGGGTTGGGGTCTCCGTGGATGCCTGTGGAATTGATTTGTGTCTGTTAGAGAAAGGTGGCCGTTAGCGGCTGACTGCTTCCTGGAATTTACTTCTACATCGTAAGTGTATTTCTGTGATTAATTGTTCTGTTCTCTAGGATTTAAAAACTTGCCTCTTGAGGACCAAATTACCCTAATCCAGTATTCTTGGATGTGTCTATCATCATTTGCCTTGAGCTGGAGATCGTACAAACATACGAACAGCCAATTTCTCTATTTCGCGCCAGACCTAGTCTTTAATGAGTAAGTACCTATTAATTATCCCTCATAAAACAAACTGTGGAGTTATTCGTGATGCTTCCTTTTAACATGATTTCTAAGCAGATGTACGTGTGTGAAAGAATCTGCTGAAATGGGCATGCTTTAAGAGTTCAAATCTGTTGACTTTTTTTTTTTAAACATAAAAGTGGCTCTTTGCAATAACATAATATAGACACTCCAGAGTATCTATAAATTCATCCATGTAAATCCTACATCATGGTATGCGGGAAATGTCCCAAAAGAGAGATGATCCAATTGGCTCCACTAACTCAACTGGTACAAAGCCATGATTAATAGAAAACAGTCTCTTTTGGTATCTGCTCCAGTTGGGAAGACGATCTAATTTCTAGGAAATGTGAATGTTTAAAGCGCCAGTTTTTTGAGCATCATATAATGGTTCTTTTGTTAACTGTATACAGCTGCTCAATGTGTTTTCATGACAACCATAATTACCCTTCTTTTCAGTCATAAAAGAAGCCAAAATGTTATTCTCCAGTGAAACATTTTTTTTTCATTTTATGATACATTTTAAAAGATTGAAAGAATTTTAATAGATTTTTTTCCCTTGGCTATACAGTCCTTCCTATTTTAAGTTTACATTTTAATGCTGTTTACATTTCACATTAGTACATGTCATGTGCATTTATATTCAGCAATGATTCTTTCTAATTGTTGGGTCAAGAAATATTTAAGAGGGAACAGAGGAACTATGATAGTAAACACAACCATGTCATAACAGGTGGCCCTCTCTAGAGACATGATAATAGGTGCATCTAGAATGGGAGTCAGGTGACGAATAAGTAGGTGGTAGCAGGAAGATGCATCGTGCCAAGATACCAAATAATCCTGGAGCCATTGGCCTACAGGTTTCAGCTCACCCCAGTATGGTGTGTAGAAGGCAGTTTTATTCCAAAGAAAAAAATAGGAATAGCAGTCAGTCCTTGCAATAGCTTCTCTTCTGGCAAGTAGAGAGAATGATTCTAATACTGCATAAGTTTTTACCAAAAGTGTGAAATTAAGCCATGCAACTGACATGTACACTTTTTAATAAGCTGGGCATGGTGGTACACACCTTTCATTTTTATTTATTTGACAGAGAAGGAGGGAGGGAAGGAGGAAATATGAATGGGCCTGCCAGGGTCTCCAGCCACTGCACACGAACTCCAGATGTATGCACCCCCTTGTGCATCTGGCTAATGTGGGTCCGGGGGAATTGAACCTGGGTCCTTTGGCTTTGCAGGCAAATGCCTTAACTGCTAAGCCATCCCTCGAACATGACATGTACATTTTTATTTTAATTGTTTTTCTCAATAATCAGCTGATAGTAAACAAGTAAGCCTGGTGTTTCTTTTGTTGTTGTTTGTTTGGTTTTAGTTGGTTTTTTGTTGTTGTTGTTGTTGTTGTTTTGGTGTTTCTAGGTAGGGTTTTACTCTAGCTCAGGCTGACCTGGAATTCACTCTGTAGTCTCAGTGTGGCCTGGAACTCATAGAGATCCTCCAACCTCTTCTTCCAAGTGCTGGGATTAAAGGTGTGCGCCACCACGCCAGGCTTCCAGCCACTGCAAATGAACTCCAGATGCATGCACCCCCTTGCGCATCTGGCTAATATGAGTCCTGGGGAATCGAGCCTCGAACTGGGGTCCTTAGCTTCACAGGCAAGCGCTTAACTGCTAAGCCATCTCTGCAGCCCAGTAAGCCTGTTTTTAAGAACATTTATAAGCCAAGAGAAAATTTAGCTAGGATGGTTCTTGTTTTACCAGGAAGTCCGGGTAAGTCAGACTGTAAGTATCATTAGTGTACCTGCATTTGATTCTGTCTGAACAGAAGAGTAATGTGGTCTGTTGTGGGGGGGGGGGGGTCATGTGTGCCCTGGTGGACCTGTGAAGGTCAGAAGACAATCTCAGCTGTCAGTCCTCACCTTCTCACCTTCCACCTTGTTTGAGGCCAGGTATCTCATTGTTCGCCTGGGTGGCCAGACTAGCTGGTCTGCTAGCCTCTGGGGGGTTCTCCTGTCTCGGCCTCCCATGTCACCAGAGGAGTACTTGGATTGCAGTGGAGTCAGGAGCTGGTTTTGTGTGGGTCCTGGAGCTCCAAGAACAGGTCTTCTTCTTCCACAGCAAGCACTTTTCCCACTCAGCCAGCTCCCAGCTCCATTTCATCTTTTTTGTTTTGTTTTGTTTGTTTGTTTGAGGTAGGGTATCACTCTGGTCCAGGCTAACCTGGAATTCACTCTGTAGTTTCAGGGTAGCCTCGAACTCACATCAATGCTCCTACCTCTGCCTCCCCAGTGCTGGGACTAAGTGCACCACCATGCCAGGCCCATTTCATCTTCTCTCATAAAATATAAAATTCAGGCTGGGAAGGTGGTGCCATGATTAAAGGCACTTGCTTGCAAAGTGTGCCAACCTGGGTTCAATTCCCCAGTAACCATGTAAAGCCAGATGCACAAAGTGGCGCATGCATCTGGAGTTTACTTGCAGTGGCAAGAGGCCCTGATGCACCCATTCTCTGTTTTTCTCTCTGTCTCAAATAAATGACTAAATAACTCATAAAATGTAAAATGTGCCATTTTGAAAATTTTTCATTAATGACATTTGCATTATTATACAACCATTACCACTGTCCATCTCCAGTACTTTTTCATCATCCCAGATTGACACTGAACACATTCAGCAAGAACTCACCATCTCTCCCCCGACCAAGCTCCTGGTTCCCTCTATGGGACTTTCCCTATATTCTAGACATCTGTAGAGGTAGACTACGTCTGGCTTATGCTGTCATTGCCTACCCATGTGGACGAGTGTATCCAGAGTCCATTCCTTTTTATGGCTGAACAACATTCCATTATTCATGTGTATTTCCTGTGAATATGCTTGTCTGTTATCTTTAACTGCAACCTCAACCTCAAAGTCAGTATATTTTAGCCATCATTCACAGGCTAATGTAGAGTGCCTCCCCCGCCCCCCCCCCAAAAAAAAAAACCGCATTGCTAAGAGCACGGGTTCTAACAACGAGGCGACATTCTACCTTTTGTTTCAGCTCTCGGGTTGGACATAAACTTCCTTTTTGCTCTCCATTTATTGCCATAAGTTTTGCAGTTTTATATTGGCACTCAATTCTCTCTGTGTCTCTCTTCTCTCTGCTTGCAAATACATAATATAATAAGGGGGGGGAACAAACTCTTTTGGCATTTCTGCTTCCAGCAAAGTAAAGGTTTCAAGGACTCCTTTAAGAATGAAAAGATAAGGGAGAAACACACCCACACTTACACACAGATCCTCCCTTACAAACTTTTAAAAGCATTTCCCACTTTTAGCCAAAAGAAAAACCAAACCAAACCAAACAAACAACAAGCAAAACAAAGCAGTTCACCTTCAGGGCCCTGCTAACCTTAAGCTATTTCTCTGTCCTGTTCTTTACCAGCATGGTTTATTTTTACCTTTGGGTGTTGTGAATAATGCTGTGGGCCGAGCACACCAATACCCCTGGACGTAGCTATTCCTGCTCTCCTTTGCACCTCCACCTATGAGCGGAACCCCTGGGCATATGGTAACTCTCAGCTCCATGCTCAGCAGTTTGAGGAATTACTCAGAAAGTTTACATAGTAATTGCAGCATTTTACATCGTACCAGCAAAGTGCCAGGTTGCCACTGTCTCCAAATTCTTGCCAATATAGCATAAAATATAATTTAAAAATATAATATATAAATATAAAATATAATCCATTATAAAAATATTTTTTTTTCCTTGGACTAGTCACTCCACTAGGTATGATGTGGTAGGACACTTTCAGATTGTACTCTCTAATGGCTGATGGTATCGGGCAGTGCCTGATTGACCACTAGAATATTTTCTTTAGAGAAATGTCCATTCAAAGCCTTGGCCCATTCTCCATTTGCTCTCCGGTTGTCCTTCATCTAATCTGGACATAAAATCCTTATCTGATATGTGATTTATAATTATTTACTCACATCTGAGCATGACTTTTCCACTCATTTAGAATTGTTCTGTTTACTGTTTTTGAGACAGGGTCTCACATAGCCCAGACTGCCTTCAAACTCACTACTTAGCAGAGGGTGACCTTGAACTCATGATCTTCCTGTGTCCACCTCCAGAGTTCTGGGCTTACAGGCATGTGCCATCACACTCAGTTTTGTGCAGTGCTGGGGATCAAACCCAGGGCTTCAGGCATGCTGGGCAAATACTCTACCAACTGACCTACATCCCTAGTGAAAGTGCACTTTCATGTCTAAATATTCTTAATTTTATGAACTTGCATTTACCTATTTTTTCCTTTGGTTGCTTTGGCTTTTGATATCATCTTTTAAGTTTAACTTGTCTGTACCACCTGACCAAAAAATCCTAACAAAGAACTTAACTATAAGCATTGTTCTGAACAAATGAAAGGGGGAAACACGTGGCATTTGAAGGTTTCACTGGTCCCTTACATTTAACTCAGACCATGGCATAGACGTTTTTGAGTTTCTAGCACCTAACATTGTCCCCGAGGCATGATCAATGCTCTGTAAATATTTGCTAAAAGAATTATTGAGCAAATGAACCCAAATGTACTAAGTGGTCTGAAACAGCTTCCTTTTCTCTCCCAATCTCTCTTTTTAGGACGGAGGGAGGGGGAGAAAGAAAAAGAGAGAGAGAAAATGGGTGTACCAGGGCTTCTGCTGCAAAGGAATTCCAGATGCATGTGCCACTCTACACGCCTGGCTTTACATGGGCACTAGGGAATCGAGCCCTGGTAGTTAGGCTTTGCAGGCAAGTGCACCTTGACTGCTGAACTCTCTCTCGAGCCCCTGAAAGGGTTTTCTAGGTTCCTATTCTTGGTAATAAGGAAAAAGTTTATGGTAAAGAAGTGACATATGGGGCTGCTTTGGTTCCAGGGACAGAGGTTGTGCTTATTTACTAGAAAGAAACACAACTTAATAGTTGACCATATATGTGTTGGCCTTCAGCTTTGAAATGAATCTGAAATTTTCTAACGATCTCATCCTTCAGCTGCGTGTTGGCAATATTGGAGCTGGAGGAAAAGCAGGAAATAGGGAATAATAAAGAAAACATTCTTGCTGATTTTTTTTTTCATTAAACATTGAGGTGAAAATATGAGTTAATACCTTAGTGTAGAACTTTTCCTATTATAAACTCAAAACTTTTCAGATATGTATTAAATGATTAATTATTCAATTTTACCTTGAAACGAAACATCATATATTGCTGCAGATCATGGCAACTGTTCAAATTTCTTATCAATTCAACATATATTAAAACGCCCACCTAAGCCTGTAATGAAAGTTTTTCAATTCCCCCACCACCACCCCCAACAAAGACTCAGAGTTACAATCAATCTCTTCTAAGCCTTGGCCAGCATTTTCAAATTAAAAGTCTACTAAAGGTGGGTGTATATTGTCACAAGCAGCTCAGCATGGTTGTGGTGGCTTTTCACTAGGTCTTTTTTCTGAACTTTGCATTATTTTGGCCCCAAGGCTGTTTGTAAGAGAAAGGGAGTGCTAACTATTTTTATTTTTTTTAGAATTTTTTTGTTCACTTTTATTTATTTATTTGAGAGTTACAGAGAGAGAGAGAAAGAGAGAGAGAGAGAGAGAGGGAGGGAGGAAGGGAGAGACAGAATGAGCATGCCAGGGCCTCCAGCCACTGCAAACGAACTCCAGACGCGTGCGCCCCCTTGTGCATCTGGCTAACGTGGGACCTGGGGAACCGAGCCTCGAACCGGGGTCCTTAGGCTTCACAGGCAAGCGCTCCCAGCCTCTCCATATGACTATATCTTCAAGGGGGAAGGTCACCCCACAGTGTCCTGGTCTTAAGTTGGCTTTGTGCCCTAAGCACACTTAGGAAAGTAACAGCTCCGGGCTAAAGGGATGATGGCCTAGCAGAACATTTGCTGCGCAGCATGGGAGCCCGAGAGGGACTGAACAAGTATGAGTTCAATCTCCAGCAGCCATGCACAAAGCTGGGCCCCGGGCTGGAGAGATGGCTTAGCCGTTAAGGCACTTGCCTGCGAAGCCAAAGAACCCAGGTTCGATTCCCCAGGACCCACGTTAGCCAGATGCACAAGGTGGCATACGTGTCTGGAAGTTCGTGTGCAGTGGCTGGAGGCCTCTAAACAAGGCATTCCCTCCTCCTCCCTTGATTTTTAAACTATGTCACCTATTATAGTGAAAAGAATTGAAGTCAGTACTGGGCATACTGCCACACACCAGTGGCTCCAGCATTCAGGAAGTTGAGGCAGGAGGATCAAAAGTTCCAGGGCCAGTCAGGGCTACAGAGGGAAACACTGTCTCAAAAATAAAATTATTTCTCTTTATTGCCAAAAAAAAAAAACAATTTTATTTTTAGTGTTTTATGTTTCACTGCTAAGGATCGAGCCCAGAGCTTCGCACATGCTAAGCAAGGACTCTACCGCTATGCCACATTCTCTTCAGCACTTTCAGAGTAGTTTCCTGCATCAGTCTTGAGTGATTTGTGTGCTCTCCATACCTTTATCACTATAGACATGCTGTAACCTCTAGAATCGGGAAGTATACATTCTTAATTATCCCTGGAGCTTACCAAAATGCTCTGAATGCTTTACACATAATTGGCACTGGGTACGTATTCTTGGTTTGTTAATAAATACATTTTCTGGCATGAGGGTCAGAATCAAGATTTTGCAAAATATTTATTTATTGTTTATTTAACAGAAAGAGATAGGATAGGCATGCCAGGGCCTCTTGCCACTGCAAATAAACTGTAGACACATGTATCACTTTGTGCATCTGGCTTTACATGGGTACTGGAGAATCAAACTCAGGCCTTTAGGATTTATAGGCAAATACTTTTGGCACCTGATCCATCTCTTCCGCCCCTAGAAATAAGTTTCTTGATGGTAATTCCCTCTCATGCTTTTGGAACTTAACATGTGAACTTCCGGAAAAGGGTTCACTTTTGTAGGCTTCTTACAAATTTTACTTTAAGAATCCTGCTGTATGTTTTTGTTTTTTCAAGTTTACAAAACGTCTTTATTTATGATTGTTATGATTGTTTACTTTCTTATTCCAGAGCTTCAATTCAGGTGCCTGAAACAAAAGAACACTTTCAGTCTTATGTCCAGACCTCAATTTAAATGGTACTTGGAAAACAACATGGTTTTTTTTTTTAATATGTTATTTTTATTTATTAATTTGAGAGAGGGTAAGAGGGAGAGTAAGAAGAGAGAATGGGTGCTCCTGAGCTTCCAGCCACTGCAAACAAACTCCAGATGCATGTGCCACCTTGGGCATCTGGCTTTTGTGGATCCTGGGGAATTGAATGGAGGTCCCTAGGCTTTGCAGGCAAGCGCCTTAACCACTAAGCCATCTCTCCAGCACCCCTGCTGTATGTTTGATAATTGTGCATAATGTTTCTTAAGAGTGGACTTGAGAGATTTTTCCAAAGAATAAATGAAGCTGGATAATTGTGAATGGAGCAGGAAATTTAGGGAAACAGCTGTGATCTTGTATCCCATCTCCTCCAATGAGGAGAGCCCTCAGGGAAAGTGAGACTGGAGGAGATGGGATACAAGATCACAACCTTTGTAAAAAATAATAATAATAATAATAAAAGAAAAAAACCTGAATTTAACTTTTAGAAGTGCTAGATAACTCCAAGGGGAGCCCACTGTTCCTGGAGTTACAGTAATACTAGGTACAGGTGTGACATAGAGCATGTGCCTATTTCATCTCCCTACTCCAAAAGTTTCTTTTGTTCATTTTTTGGGGGCTAACCTGGAATTCACTCTGTAGTCCCAGGGTGACCTTGAACTCATGGCAATCCTCGTACCTCTGCCTCCCAAGTGCTGGGATTAAAGGCATGTGCCACCATGACCGGCTACAAAATTTTCTTTAACATATTATCCTAAGTTAGAAGAGTTATCAAATTTTAAACTGGTCTTAGCCAAGAGGCTGAGAAGCAATTAGTTTTGACTAATTTATTCTGTATCAGCCAAGCCAACCTTGTCATAGAATCACTGTAGAAAATATAATTTTTCTCTATCAAATTATCAGTAAAGAAACTTACTTGAATGATTTTTATATTGAAGAATAATTTTAGCCAATGAGAAGAAAGCCCTTTAGCATGTTAACTGAAAAAGGCAACATGCTAATATTTAACACACCAACAACCATTTTACTGATAACACATCATATATTCTGTTTTACTTCTTTAAAATTTTTTGTTTGAGAGAGAGAGAGAGAGAAAGAAAGAAAGAAAGAATGAATGAATGAATTAATTAATTGGTGTGCTAGGGCCTCTGCCATTACAATTGAACTCCAGATGCTTGTGCCACCTAGTGGGAGTGTGCAACCTTGTGCTTACCTCACCTGTATCTGGCTAACATGGGATCTGGGGAGTTGAACATGGGTTCTTAGGCTTTGCAGGCAAGCGCCTTAACCGTTAAGCAATCTTGCCAACCTGTTAACTTTAAAAAAATATTTTATTTTTATTTGAGAAAAAGAGAGAGAAAGAAAGAGAATGAGCATGCCAAGGCCTCCAGCCACTACAAATGAACTCCAGATGCATGTACCACATTGTGCAATTGGCTTATGTGGGTCCTGGGGAATTGAACCTGGGATTCATAGGCTTTGCAGGCAAGTGCCTTAATTGCTAAGCTCTAGTACCATTTTTAATTTTTATTTACAATGAAAAATTGTTCCCTCTTGTCTGACAAAGTTGGCAGTAATTCTTCCATCATTGATGCTCTATGGGATCCCAGCCTAGTCACAGATGTAAACAGTTCATTCCATTAATGATCTCACAGCCAGATGCACAAGAGGGTGAACACATCTGGAGTTCGTGCGCAGTGCCTGAAAGCCCTGGTGCGACCATTCTATCTACCTGCTTATTTCTGTATCTCTCTCTCTCTCTGTCTCAAATAAAACAAATAGAAATAAAATATTTTTTAAAAGAATATAGATTGCTGGGCATGATGGCACATGCCTTTAATCCCAACACTTGGGAGGCAAAGGTAGAAGGATCATCGTGAGTTTGAGGCCACCCTGAGACTACATAGTTAATTCCAGATTAGCCTGGACCAGAGTGAGACCCTACCTCACAAAACCAATACATATATAGTGAGAGAAAGAGAGAACACTTTGGCCCTATCTTTTTTTTAATTAATATTTATTTATTTATTTATTTGAGAGCGACAGACACAGAGAGAAAGACAGATAGAGGAATAGAGAGAGAATGGGTGTGCCAGGGCTTCCAGCCTCTGCAAACGAACTCCAGACACATGCACCCCCTTGTGCATCTGGCTAACGTGGGACCTGGGGAACCGAGCCTCGAACCGGGGTCCTTAGGCTTCACAGGCAAGCGCTTAACCACTAAGCCATCTCTCTAGCCCACTTTGGCCCTATCTTGACACAAGTCACAAGATAATAGTGTTGATGACAGCTCCCAAGACTGAAAAGAAGAAGACAGACTTTAATATCTTGATATATGTAGTCATTTTTGAATTGCATCTTTAGATTCTTCTAGAATGGAAACCGGGCCATGTGATTGGCCCTTTTCATTGTATCACACCACATGAGGAATGAATTTTCTACCCTCCCCCACATTCACTCCTGAGCCCACTGTGTAGGGTTGTGTGCAGGAGGGTACTGAAGAAGTGAGCTGACTTTAGCCTTTTGTTTTAAAAATGTCATATGTGGAGGCCCAATACCACCTTCCTTGGCACAACTGTGTGGTGGGATTGTTGCTGAGTGGGCTACACATCCACATGTGTGGCTGCCTTGCCACGTCAGTGGGATCTGTGCCCCTTCGGGTGGAGTTATATAATGCTCCAATAAATTAGAGGAATTAGCAGAAGTGACAGTTGATAAACTCCTGGTTTCCTGTTTTACTACAACTGTGATGTCGGCTCTGCATGGCAAAAGGTAATCACCAAGCAAGGTGCAGGGCCTCTGAGGGGTTCAGGCTGCCACTGAAGGCAGGTGAAAAGCATGACATGAATCGCTGTCCTCAGGGTTCTCCTGTGCTTCATCTTCCCAGCTCTGTGAGGCAGGAATTCATTTTCCCTCCTTGTTTAAGGTGAGGAGATAAAAACTCCAGGTTTTGAACCCAAATGTCCCTCGTTGCAAAGCTCAGGCTTCTTAACTACGTCAAGGTGGCTGCCTTTTCAGGCTACAGTATAAACCTTTGGAGACTCATAATGGTTTCAGATAACACTTTGTGTCTGGAATTCTTACTGACTACTCGTTCATCATTTCTCATAAGAGTTATCTTGTAAAATAGGGAGGAATGTAGCGATGTATAAATAACACAAATGGAATATTAAATCTTCCTAGAAAAATGACAACTTTGGCTCAAAGTTGAAATCAATTTTATTTCCTGATGCTGTGGTAGTATTTAAGAGCTCAGCTGTAGAGAAGTAAGGTCCAGTCCCTAACATTGCTGCTGATGAACTAGCTGTCTGGTGAATGAACTGACTTGGCTAAGCCTTCATTTCCCTTCCACGGAATGAGAGAACTGGGGATGAGCACTTGGCTGATCTGTTATTCTCCAGATCTTCTTTATAATTTTTAAATTCCTGTGTCACAAAGACCTGTTGTTTATATATGTTATCTTCATTGATAATTTCCCAAAGAAAATGTTTACCAGATTTATCAATTTAACTTAAAGTAATGATAACAAAACCATTGAATTTCTGTAAATATTATCACATAACACATAGAAATAGTCTTATGAAAAATAACTCTTCCCTTCAACTCAAAAACAGAACAGTGGCATTGCTTTTGTCTTTTGAAAAATCTCTTGAATCTGCCTGACATAGAGAGAGTTATACTTAAGAGTGTTATCTGCTTCATACATTCAGCTTACTGTGATAGGTTGTTTTGGGTAAAGACTGTTTAAAAAAATATAAAAGGACAATATTATAAATGAATATTTTGCTCACTTTTCTGAATGTGTGATTAAACCTCTTTATCACCTCACTAACCATTTAGGAACAATGACTAGCAGTTTTCCTGTCAAGAATAAAGGATAGAAAACATCTGCTACCTGCAAAGCTCCAGGGTGACTGTGCTAAGGAAAACAGAAAAATATATAATGCCCGGGCGGGAGAGATGGCTTAGCAGTGAAGGCACTTACTGGCAAAGCCAAGTGACCCAGGTTCGATTCCCCATCATAGTTGGAGACAACCATCACATGATTTCACTCATCTGCAGTTCCTAACCTGGATCAGCCCAAGTTGCTGACATAACTGAATAGCATCATGAGGTTTGGACAATAGCCTATGTAAAGCCAGATGCCCAAGATGGCACATGCATCTGGAGCTCATTTGCAATGGCTAGAGGCCCTGGACAGCCTATTCATATTTTCTCTCTCTCAAATAAATAAATAAGATTTTATATATGTGTGTATGTTACTCTATCCCCTGCCCCCAGCATCCTGGAGTATGGTTGATGAATCTAGAGGAAGTGGGTTTTGGGGCTGGGCCTTGAGGTTTCTTAGCCAGCCCCACTTCCTGTCTTCTTTCTGCTTGCTGAGAACGCAGTGTGGCCAGTCTCTGCATTCTCCCATTGCTCTGCCTTCCCCACCGTGATGGAATGGATCTCCTCAAACTGTGAGCTGCAATAAACCCTTCCTCCCTTAAGTTACACTTTTGTCAGGTATTTGTTCACAGCAATAAGAAAATTAACTAATCCAGATCCCAATCTCATAATTTAACCATCTCCTAAAAGCCCCCACTTCTTAATACCCTGCATTGGCAAGTAAGTTTGCACACAGGAATTGAGACCAGCATACTGAGAGGTGACACTGCCTTTCTCGTGTTTCAGGGACCTTTATTGTCAACTGACTGGTGTCTCCATGAACACTCTAGTTATTTTCACCCAGCATTGAGGGGAAGGACATTGGGTACAATTCCCTTTCTCTGTCTCTCTCTCGCGCCAATTTACCCTGCTCTTCCAGGACCTGGGTCCAATCTGCTCAAGAATCACACGGAGCTGACACTTTTGAGACATTGGCCTTAGATACTCACTGCTCATAGGCAGTGAACACAAAACCCCAACATTGTTATTAAGGAAGAAGTACCTGCCACTTAGCGCTGATTACAAGGCCACAGAATTTCAAAGTAAAGGGGGCGATTGGAAAATGCCAGCCGTGTGTTTCTTGGCTGTCCTGACTTGTGATTTCATGTAGGTAGATAAAGACAGGAAACATGGAGAGTGCACACTGTATGAGCATTGGGTTCATGTTATAAGATATGCATGTGTCATGGAAAATAGATGTCATGTCCTGCATAGTGGCCTGGTGGTGGTAACCTCACCCCGTAATTAAAGAGGCAGGTGTTAATAGCATCCTGAACAGAATCTGCTTTATGACAGACGTTACATTGGAAGTAAGGAAGGACCTATGACTAATTTCTAATAATTTAATCGAGTTGAACCTTCTTCTTTCTTCTGTTTGAACAGATAATGTGTCAGGTTTTAGTATACTTCAAACAAAAGTCCTTTTTATCCAGAATTGTGGCACCCCTCCAAAATGTTTCCTAGGGCCCACTGATTAGCACATATAATAGTGCCTATGATAACTGAGTTCTCATCTTTAAAAAAAAAATGATTTTATTTATTTATTTATGAGAGAGAAAGAGACAGAGAGAAAGAATGGACACGCCAAGGCCTCTAGCCACCACATCCGAACTCCAGACGCATGTGCCCCCAGCTTACATGGGTCCTGGGGAATCGAACCCAGGTCCTTAGGCTTCGCAGGCCAATGCTGTAACCGCTAAGCCATTTCCCCAGTCCCCGAGTTCCCATATCTTTAAATGCTTTCTCCTTGCACAGTAAGGCTTTCACAGTAAGTCTGCGACCCTGGAAAGCAAGCACCAGCACAGTCTACCTGCCCGCACCCCAGCATGCGTGCACCCCAGCATGCATGCACCCCACAGTCAGAGCCACTGCACTGTCATCTGTGAGGTCAGCTGCGGGACCACCACGTGGACCGCTCCCCACAGCTCCAGGTCTGGCTCCCAGAGTATGTGACTTGTGCTTCAGAACGCTGGCTCCCTAAGTGGCTAGTACGGACAGATCTCTTCTGGAAATGGGTAAAAGTGGTTTGCCTTAACCCTTTATTCCAAACAATAGACTAGTAACGCTCCTAGGTCAGCAGTTACCTTTGTTCATAGTCTTGAAATTTCGATACACATCCAGTGGGAATCCTAACTTTTGTTTCTGGTTTTGAGGCAGGGTCTCTTGTATCCCAGGCTGGCTTCAAACACTCTGTGTAGCTGAGGATGACCTTGAACTTCTGACCCTCCTGTCTCCATCTCCCCAGTACTGAGATTGTAGGTATGCACGAGCTTGCCTAGTTTACTTGGTGCTGTAAATCAAAACCAGGGCTTTATGCATGCTAGGGTTAGTACTCTTCATCCCCTGCTCCTGAATCCTGCCTTTTTATAACCCCCTTTTAGAAGTTAAAATACTAGGGTTATTTTTTTTTTATTTAAAAAAATTTTTATTTGTATTTATTTATTTGAAAGTGACAGAGAGAAAGAGGCAAAGACAGAGAGAGAGAGAATGGGCGCACCAGGGCCTCTGGCCACTGCAGACGAACTCCAGACGCGTGCGCCCCCTTGTGCATCTGTTTTGTGGATCATGGGGAGCTGAGCCTAGAATCGGGGTCCTTAGGCTTCACAGGCAAGTGCTTAACTGCTAAGCCATCTCTCCAGCCCTTTAAAATTTTTTTTGTTTGTTTGTTTATTTGAAAGTGACAGACACAGAGAGAAGGAGCAGAGAGAGAGAGAGAATAGGGTTATCTATTGAACTCAGTCAGTATCTTTAAATATCCCTGTATGAAGGAGTGATAGCTAACTTAAAGCTTGTTGTTTTCTACTTAACTATCAGAGGTCTGCAAATAATTAAATTTCTAGAAACTTAATATTAAAGTATATAGCTTACCAAATGAGACTTAGTAATAAAAACAAAACCTTTCACTAGAGAATTTTTTTAATGTTGTTTTTTTTCAAGGTAGGGTCTCACTCTAGACCAGGCTGACCTGAAGTTCACTATGGAGTCTCAGGGTGGCTTCGAACTCACAGCAACCCTCCTACCTCTCCCTCCCGAGTGCTGGAATTCAAGGCGTGCACCACCATGCCCGGCAGAGAATTTTATTTTTACCTCCCCTTTTTATTTATTGATTGATTTGCTTATTGATTTATTTTGCCATCTTGTTGTTATTATTGTTATTCTTACTAACAAGGTATTTCGTATGGGTAGATCAGGTGTTGTACCCTCTTGTTCCTGCGCCCGCTATGCTGGGGCCCCTCCTCTGTGGGTATCCGCTATGGGGTTGTGGTTTATAGGTTGTTTTATCTCCCCTTCCTATGCTTTCCATTGTCCCTTTATGCTCATGCGGTGGGGGGGGGGGAGTCAGTTCCAGAGCTTCCATGGATACAAAGTCTGTGGACATTCAAGTCCCTGATGAAAATGCTGCACATCCTCCACACACTTTCACTCTCCTTTAAAATCTTTATACCTAGGCCTGGAGCGATGGCTTAGCAGTTAAGATGTTTGCCTGCAAAGCCAAAGGACCCAGTTCGATTCCCTAGGACCCACGTTAGCCAGATGCACAAGGGAGCGCACGCATCTGGAGTTCCTTTGCAGTGGCTGGAGGCCCTTGTGCGCCCATTCTGTCTCTCTCTCTTTCTCTCTCTCCCTCTGTCAAATAAATAAATAAATAAAAATAAAATCTTTGCACATAAAATAATGAAAATTATATGAAAGGAGTTGCATTGTGTTGTTAGTGAATGATGACAAGGAAAAATACCTGTTCACTTCAGATGCAAATTTTGTCCAATATGTTTTTGAATCTGGGAATGCGGGACCCATGGGTATAAAAGGTTAGCGTTACGGCAATTGTGTTGCCATTTAACCTGGTGAGCGTTCATGAAGTGCTCGTGTGGTTCTCAGCAGCCCGCTTGGTGGTGTAAGCTTGACGCAGCAGTGCACAACACAGGCGCCCAGTACTGCTTCAATTCAAGTCCTAGAACGCCGTTGTCTCCAAAACCTTTCTTGGAATAAGGAGGTCACTATGATCTAGTCACAGACTGCAGCCAAAACCTATATGAGCTTCCTTACCAAAACCAAGAAACAAAGTTAAATAAATAGAATGGGTTTGATACTTTTTTCCCCTTTTAGTGTGTATATGTATGTGTGTGCATATATAGATGCAAGTGTGCCACACTGTGCTTTTGGGGGTCAGAGGATAACCGTGGGGTGTCAGTCCTCACCTTCCACCTTATTTAAAATGGAGTCTCATATTGTTTGCCACCAGGAACCCCACACTGGTGAGCCTGTGAGCTTGTCAGTTCTCCCACGTCTGCCGACCATGGCCATGGTTGCACTGGGATCATAGACGCAGGGGTTACTTGTGCCTGTCTTTACATGGGTTCTGGGGATCCAGTCGCCAGTTGTCAGACTGGCATGGCAAATGTTTTTAGCTACAACATCTGGAAATCACTTTTTCAGATGAATTTAATTGCTACTGGTCTGGGAACATCCACAGTTGAAGGAGTACTAGCGTTAAATGCTTGCTCAAGCCACATTTTTGTGAGGGGATTTATCCCAAGACCCTAAATCTTCACTTGCTATGAATATGAATTTTCACAGGGCTGTTTACTGTGTGCGTGTGTTTTTTTCTTTTACCAAAAACTAGATTCTGGTGCTTGAAAGAAACTACTGATTACATTAACTATTTAAAAAGCAATAGTACAGGTGATGTTTTTTTTTTTTTAATACTACATATAATGTTGATGGTAAAAGTACTTTTCCCTCTATACTTCCAGGACTATCAGTGGTAAATGATGGCTGTCATGTCATCCGGCCCCTTCTAGATCTTTAGATGATCAGATGTTATTTTCAGCATCCATTAAAGTCTGGAAGTTGAGATGTTGAAGTCCCAGGGCAGGTCTATGGAAGCACATCCCCCTTGGAACATCAATTAAGGTGACAGACAGAACACTCGGTTGCCTTTTAACTGTTACTAGAATTGACCATGGGCAGTTAATAGAGGATAGATGAGTGTCCTGAAGACCCCCGGCGCCCAGTCTCTCTAAACATTAGTCCAGGGAGGGGAAACACAGACCGCTTCCTCCAGGACCTGACAGCTGAGTTCTACCCTGCCTGTCGGTGAGTGAGAAATGCTGAATTGGGGCAGACATCGGGACCATGACTAGCAAAAGGCTCCTCCAATGGCCAGAGCTGATTTGTCAGTTCAGGAACAATCTCTTAAAAACAGTAAACTGGAATAATATGAATGTTCAAATTGGGGTCATTTTGATTCTAATTAAGGAAAGCTTGTGTCTGCATGCTGATATGTTTTTTTTCCATAAAATAACAAGCACAAGACAAAGGCCATCTGTTACACTGACCCATGGAACAACATGTTAGATTTATCCCATCCTAGTGACGTGGTGTGTGGCATGCAGTGTCAATGAGGTCTGCTGTGATTGTGATTACTTAACTCTGTTGTGAAATCCACAGTGCCACAGCATTGCCAATGTACCACCCAGGATCCTGGAGGCAGCTTATGGAAGTCATAGCAACTTAAGAAACATATTTATTGACTGGCCTTCTTTTCAGATTCTAAAGGCTTGAGACATTTCGATGCTGATTCAGCATTGCTTTGTTTTGTTGATAACAACAAAGAAAAGAACTTGTAAAACCTGTCAGATTTACCTATTCCCATTATGTGAGAGATTCACTTACTGCTCACCTCATGCCGCTATGGATCGAGGCACCATGTAAGATTCAATGACGGAAACCTGCCCTGCTGTTAAGAAAAGAGGCGCAGATCACAGTAGGCAAGGTCCCTCGTGTTTAGTGCACGGGCTACTGTGAAATAATTCAAGGCTTCTCTCCTAGTGGTTCTGTCCTTCATAATGTGATGTCACACACATCTCAGAGGTGTTTGGTGACAAGTGTAGTGCAGTATTGCCAAAGGATCTTAGGTACAAATGCCATTGCACTTTTGTGGGTTCCCATGGCTTGCAAGCTGGGGAACTCTCATACTTTAGCATTTAGGAAATCGACCACTGTGGAAGGATTACATTTATTAAGTGTGAGTTTCTGAAGAGACAAAGGGGTGATACAGCCAGCTCCGTTTTCTTCTTCCCCTTTAGGATGTCAGCACTGTAGCAAACAGCTCTTCTGGGACCATTTCTGGGGGAATCTTTTGAAATCATGGTTTATTAGAGAATTGCCACCTTTTCTCTTCTCCAAAAGCACCAAGTGAAGCTTTCAACACATACAGGGCTAGAGAGATGGCTCAGCAGTTCAGGGTGCTTGCTTACAAATTCTAATGGCCCAGATTTAATTCCCCAGTGCCCACAAAAAGCCATGCATCTTGCTGCGTTTGTTGGTAGTAGCAGGAAGCCCTGGTGTGCCCACATTCATTCTCATATTCATGTTCTCTTTCCACCTCCCTCTCCCTCCTGAATAAATATCTTTTCAAGTACACATGCAACAGGAGTAGCCATCTATCGAGATACAAAAAGGCAAAACCCAGTGGTAAAAATAGATGAAAAAAGAAACATTTGGGTTGCTGGAGAGATGACTTTGTGGTCAAGGTGCTTGCTGGCAAAGCCAAAGGACCCAGGTTCAATTGCCCAGTACCCACATAAGCCAGATGCACAAGGTGATACGTGCATCTGGAGTCCATTTGCAGTGGCTAAAGGCCCTGGTGTGTGCTCTCTCTTGCTTGCTCTCGCTCTCTCCCTCCTTCCCTCCCCTCTCTATCTCTCTATCTCCCTTTCTCTCTCTCCCTTTCTCCCTCTACCCCTCCCTTTCTCCTTCCCCCTCCCTCTCAAATAAATATATTTTTTGTCAATTTTGTTTATTTATTCGAGAGTAACAGAGAGAAAGAGGGAGAGAGAGAGAGAGAGAGAGAGAATGGGCATGCCAGGGCCTCCAGCCACTGCAAAATGAACTCCAGACGGGTGTGCCCCCTTGTGCAAGTGGCTAACGTGGGTCCCAGAGAATCAAGCCTCGAACTGGGGTCCTTAGGCTTCACAAGCAAGCACTTAACCATTAAGCTATCTCTCCAGCCCTCAAATATTTTTAAAAAATAAAAAAGAAATAAAAAAGGAAGGTTGAATGTCTGAACCCTAAGAGAAGCTAGAGAAGCTATACAGTTAAACTCCATTTTATTGTAATGTCAGTGCGTGGAGGATCACCACAAGTGTGAAGCCAGCCTAGGCTACAGAGGGAGACCTCATCTCAGTGGATGTGATTTTTTTGTATAACTAATTTGCAATAGTTGTATGCACTTAGAATGGAGTAGTTTAAATGCCAGGTCTAAAAAACTGTGAAAAAAATATATAAAGCCTAGATTTGGAAAGCATGGTCTAGAATTGTGGGTCAGATTTTCAAGTGGTGAATCATTGTTTCAAGTTCGGATTATGTGACTCATTTATGATTTTTTTCTTTTTTTTTTCTTTCTTCTTTTTTTTTTTTTTTTTTTTTAGTTTTCTGAGGTAAGGTCTCACTGTATCTCAGGCTGACCTGGAATTCACTCTGTAGTCTCAGGGTGGCCTCGAACTCACAGCAATCCTCCTACCTCTGCCTCCCAAGTGCTGGGATTAAAGGCGTGCACCACCATGCCCGGCTCATTCATGATTTTTTTATACTGTATTTATTTATGAGAGAGAAAGGGTGCACCCGAGCCTCTAGCCACTGCATATGAACTCCAGACACATGTACCACCTTGTGCATCTAGCTTATGTGGGTTTTGGGGAACCAGGTCTGGGTCCTTAGACTTAATAGGTAAGCACCTTAACCGCTAAGCCATCTCTCCAGCCCTCCATTTATGATTTATAAAATGTAGTTGAGGGGCTGAGGAAGTGGTGTAGTAGGTAAAATGTGTGAAGACTTGAGCTGATATCCCTAGCACTTAAATGGTGGGTATGGCGGTGTGTGTCTGCAATCCCAGCCTGTGGGAGGCTGTGACGGGAGGTGCAAGGGCAAGCTCGGGGGTTAGAAGGACACCCAGTGTCAAAAAGTAAAGTGGGGTTGCACATGGTAGCATGCACACCCTTAATCCCAGCACTCAGAGGATCACTGTGAATTTGAGGCCAGCCTGGTATTACATAGTGAGTTCCAGGTCAGCCTGGGCTAGAGTGAAACCCTTCCTTGAAATAAAACAAACAACAACAACAACAAAAAAAAAAAAAAAACACTTAAGATGGGGAACAATGGAGGGACCAACCCTTTGCCTTTACATTTACTCACACACACGTGCACATGTGTACACATACATGTATCTACACAAATGTATGCACACCAAACAGCCACGGTCAAGCTAATTTGGATTTTGCGTGTATGTGTGTACTGGGGAGAGGCTGTGTGCATGCAGAGGCTGACAGTCCTCTTTTTGGACACAGGGTCTGCCTTGACATTATTTTTGCTGCTGGACCAACCAGTGCAGCCGGCTCATGAGCCTACAGGTGCTCCTGGCTCTGCCTCCTGTCCTCTTAGGTACATTGACATTACAGACATGTGAACCACTATGCATCAGGCTTTAGATGGGAGCTGAGGAATCAAATGAGGGTTGGAAGGTTTGAAAGCAAGCCCCTTTAGCCATCTTCCCAGCCCCTAAGCTGATTTTTTAAATTATTTATTTATTTATTTGGGAGTGACAGACAGAGAGAGAGAGAGAGGGAGAGAGAGGGAGAGAATGGACACACCAGGGCCTCCAGTTACTGCAAATGAACTCCAGGTGCATACGCCACCTTGTGCATCTGGCTTAAGTGGGTCCTGGGGAATTGAGCCTCGAATCAGGGTCCTTAGGCTTCACAGGTGAGGGCTTAACCGCTAAGCCATCTCTCCAGCCCTCCCCTAAACTGATTTTTAAAAAGTACACATAAATTTTAATTTCTTAATCTCTTTCAAAAGCACAGTATGCTAATGGATTGCAACAATTCTTTTTTTTTTTTAATCTGCAAAGCTTAGTAGTGAGGAAATGCAGAAAAAAAACTGCTGTCTTGACCCTCTCTGTGTGTAAAGCTCACTGGCAATGAAGTACTACACGCTGGCGCCAAGCCACCCTAGAGAACTTTCTCCTTTTGCAAAGCTGAAACTCTGTTTCCATAGTCACCAGTTTCCCAGCCCTGTCCCTGGCAGCTCCTGGGAACAAGCATTCCATTTTCTGAGAGCTGAACCCCTCAGGAAACCACACACAGGGGAAATTGTACAGTATTTATCTGTGGCTGGCTTGTTTTAGTTGGCTTGTAATAATATTCATTCATGTGATAACGCGTGCAGGAATTTCCTTCCTTTTCAAGGATAAATCGTAGTCCGCCATGTGCACGTCCTGCATGTTGGTCATCCGTTCACCTACCAATGGGCACGTGGCTCTCTTCCAGCTTCTGACTCTGTGAACGCTGCTACCACGCGCATAGTGCACACGTCAGCTCATACCTTGTCAGCTTGTGCAGAAGTTCTTTACGTGCTAAAGGAGCTTTTTCTCAATGCAAGTTCAAGATTACTGCGTCAAGGCAAAAGCAGTCAGAGGTGTTTGCTTGCAAAGCCTCACTGCCTGGGTTCAATTCCCAGGAGCCACCTAAAGCCAGATGCACAAAATGGTGCCTGTGTCAGGAGTTCGTTTGCAGTGGCTGGAGGCCCTGGTGCTCCCATTCATTCTCCTTCCTTCCCTCCATCTCTCTCTCTCTCTTCTTCTTCTTTTTGCTTTTTATTTTTGAGGTAGGGTCTGACCTTGAACTCACAGTTGACCCTACTACCTCTGCCTCCCCAGGGCTGGAATTAAAGGCATGCACCACCACGTGGACTCGCTCACTCACTCTTCCTCCATCCATCCCTCTATTTGCAAAAAATTTAATTTTTTTTTTCAAAATTGCTGCATCACTGGGTTAGAGATGGCCTAGCTACACAGCCAAAGGACCGGGGTTTAGTTGCCCAGTGCCCAGGTGGAACCAGAAGCTCAGTGTGGCACAAGCATGAAGAGTTCATTGGCAGAGGCTGGAGACCCTGGTACCTCAGTCCTCACCCCACGCTCAACCAAATGAATAAGTAAATAAAAATGGCTGCATCACAATAACCTTTTTTTGTGTGTCTTTTTTTATGAGAGAGAGGGAGAGATAAATGGCACTCGAGGGCCTCCAGCCACTGCAGCTGAACTCCAGACACGCGCACCACCTTATGCTCATGTGCAAACTCTCGTGCTTGCGTCCCCTTGTGTGTCTGGCTTACATGGGATTTAGAGAGTTGAACATTGATCCTTAGGCTTTACAGGCAAGTGTTTTAACCACCAAGCTGTCTCTCCAGCCCACAGTAAGCTTTTTCTAAGAATTATGAGTGAAGTCATCCCTAGTAGCTACTAAGATAAAAACAGTTACGATTTACAGGGCCATCATTGGGCAAAAGGTACGGAGATCCCAGGCTAGGGAGATGGCTCAGTGAATAAAATGCTGGCCACACAAGCATGAGGAACATAGTTTGGAACCCAAGTTCTTCTGTGAAATACTGGGCATGGTGGTGCTTGCATGTAAGCCCAGCACTAGGCAGAGGGGTGGACACAGGATGGCCCCTGAGACTTGCTCAGCAAGAGACCCTGTTTCAAAAAATAAGTAACTAGGGGTTGGAGAGATGGCTTAGCCCTTAAGGTGTTTGCCTACGAAGCCAAAGGACCCAGATTCGATTTCCCAGGACCCTCCACCTAAGCCAGGTGCACAAGGGGCGCATGCATCTGGAGTTTGTTTGCAGTGGCTAGAGGCGCTGATGCGCCCATTCTCTGTCTGTCTCTCTCCTTTCTCCATCTCTCTCTCGGTCTGCTTGCTATAAATAAATAGATAAAAATCTTTTTAAAAAATAAACAAAAATAAAGTGGAAAAACAATTGAGGAAGACACTCAGTGTCACCCTCTGATGACAGATGTAGGTCCGCACACATATGAACATACACACACATGCACGCACACCACATACGCATGCAAAAAGACAAAAATTAGCAAGCAAAAGACACAGAAGTCTTCCACAAAAAGCTGTTTCTGGTTGGAAGTGCCTGTTGCAGTCTCCCTGTAGAAGGTTCTGCTGGAGCCTGTCTGCTTCCAGGCTAGCATGGCCTCAGGGCACTGCAGGCACGGGGAACTGGGGATATTGTGTCATTTGAGTTGATCAACTATCTGCTTTTATCAGAGTAGACCAAATATAGAATTCTAGTACTCCATTTACAGGGCCATAATTTCCCATCAGCCGCTCCCAGATGGCCATCCGGATAACTGAATGGCTATGAGGTTTTAAATTTCTTTTATTGTAGGGTAAGCCATTTTTGGAATACCAAAACAAGAACGTTCCAGTGGCTGATAGGACCAACGGAGTGTCCTTGTCATGTGAAGTCTCACAATACTGTGCCTTCAGAAGATGGCAAGACAGTATGAGTTAAGAGCTACAGAAGTTGTCCACAGATGGAGGCTTTTAATGACCACACAGTGAATACCATAACCCCACCGAGGAGGCCCCCAGGGGAACAAAAGCTGGGGCAAGGGGATAAAAGAGTATAGCCTGTTCGTTCATTCATACACACACACATACACATATGCATATATATGTATATGTGTATATATATGCATTAAATAAATAATATATATGTATATATAAATTTATATCATTAAATAAAAATTAAAATTTTTAAAAGTTGCCCAGTTTATTTAGCTGTAAAATTAAAAGTTGGCAACTAGCATAAAAAATCATTTACTTTTTGAGTTGGAGAGATGGCTTAGCGGTTAAGCGCTTGCCTGTGAAGCCTAAGGACCCTGGCTCGAGGCTCGATTCCCCAGATTACCCACATTAGCCAGATGCACAAGGGGGCGCATGCATCTGGAGTTCATTTGCAATGGCTAGAGGCCCTGGCGAGCCTATTCTCTCTCCTTCTCTCTCTCTCCCTCTTTTTCTCTCTGTCACTCTCAAATAAATAAAAGTAAACAATTTTTTTAAAAAATCATTTACTTTTTAAAATATTGTATTATTTATTTATTTGAGAGAGAGAGGAAGAGGCATACAGAGAGAATGGGCATACCAGGGCCTCCAGGCACTGCAAACGAATTCCAGACACATGTGCCATCTTGTGCATCTGGCTTACATGCATACTGGGGAATTGAACCTGGGTCCTTCACAGGGAAGCACCTTAACTGCTAAGCTATCTCTCCATCTCAGATTTACATCTTGAATGTTCTGTCCATTCTGAGTTTAATGCGACTTTCCTCATCCTTATTATTATATGAGTAAATTCCATTCCTAACCTTAAATTTTCTCAAAAGCAATGAAAAATATTTTTCAACTATGAATATAAACTTTTCTTCCAAGTGGAATCAGCATGGGAAAAGTTGGATTATTTTAATGTAGTATTTAAAAACTATTTCCAAATGATCATATGATTCTAGTTTAGTAAAATGGATGTCCTGAGAAGACCAGATGAAGTTACAGCTATGAATAAAATTGATTTCTTAGTTTGAGAAAATTTCAAGTTTTCAAAACTGTGAAGTGGTTGTTTTTTCAATTTTTTTCAGCAGTTGGTAATTGTGGCCCAGTCTCATAATCTTAGGCTATATAGTAAGACTGTGCACATGTGTGTACATGCATGTGTTGCACACACGTGTGGTCAAATTTTTATATTCATTGATTTTTAACCCAATATTCTTAGAATTGGGACTGCGTCCCTATGCCCACATTGGTAGTTGTATTTATTTGCAAATTACAGTTTATTTTGTTCCCGTAAATGGGAAGGTGCTTAGAAATGTGAAAACGTGAGGGTTGGTCTATGACCATACGCTCTAAACGTGCCTGATCTCGGAAGCTAAGCAGGGTCGGATCTAGTTAGTAATTGGCTGGGAGGATGTCGTTGCCAAAAGTAGAAACTAGAAACTGTTGGTTCTTAAAGTCTGATATCCAATTTTTAGAATATCTTTATTAATTAATTTATTTATTTGAAAGCAGAGAAAGAAGAGAGACAGGGAGGATGGGCACATCGGGCCCTCCAGCTTCTGTAAACAAACTCCAGATGCGTGCACTACTTTATGCATCTGGCCTCCTGTGGGTGCTGGGGAATCAAACCCAGGTTGTTCGGCTTTATAGGCAAGCACCTTAACCACTCTATATTCCAGCCCTGATATCCACTTGATGTAGGGCTGTTTCCTACCCATCAACTTATTACTACCCTCATGTTAGTCCACTGACTTTTGGACATATATTTACTTTTGTTTTTAAAAGCCTTTATACAGAGTAGCTTCTCTTTACCAAAGTAGTCACGTTTATTCTTTTTTGTTTGGTTTGTTTTTTAGTTGTTCTTGTTTTGTTTTTTGAGGTATGGTCTCACTTTAGCCCAAGCTGACCTGGAATTCACTATGGAGTCTCAGGGTGGCCTCGAACTCACGGTGATCCTCCTACTTCTGCCTTCGGAGTGCTGAGATTAAAGGTGTGCGCCATCACGCCAGGCTTATTCTTAAACGTTCTGTTCAAAAGAAGATAAAATTATAAAATGAATACAAGAAGGTAGCACAGGGTGTCTGCAGAGGGCTATGACCGCATTAATTCCAACATCACACCAAAACGATTGCCCCATTCCCACTTCTTTGCATGAACATTGCTGTACATTTAATCTAATTGTACAAAAAAAAGTGAAATAGTTTAATGAAATAGTTTAATAGTTAATGAATAGTTTCCAAGATGGCCTATTTTTGTGCAATTTTGATCCATATTGTGCACACAGTGCACTTCATTTGGAGAACTCAGATTCATGCTGTTGAAAAAGCAATGGAATTTGAGGGGACAAAAGTACTGCATGATGTAGAGCAAACAGGGGAGCAGGGAGGGGCTGTGACACCCCAGCCAGTGAGGCCCTGAAGGTCTCTGGATGACTTCAGAGGAGACGTGAAAATTCATCCTCAGGAGAGTGGCGGGGTGAGAGCAAAGGGCCAAGGTTTTGAAGTCAGAACGCCTTGTTTGGTATCATGGCTTCATTCCTCACCACGAACGTGATTAAGTTTCTTCCTAAGACGTGGTGAGAATTAATTCTGGAGAAGCAAGCAGGCCAGCTCCAGTGTGGAGGTGGCAAGGGGACATGTGTGCCCAGCAGCCACGGGACCTAACCCGCTACTTGGACGGTGCTTCAGCAAAGAGTTAATAGAGCTATTCAGTGAAGCGGAAGAGTGTGTTGTCACACATGAGCAGGTAGACTCGAAGTCTCTCTCCACCTGAGCCTGCGTGTGGATGCTGCGTTGATGCGTCCTGGTGACAGAAACACTTTGACACGGAGCTGTCTTGTTTTCTTGTTCGACACCGTGAGAGTCACTTCTGCCGCGTGAACATCTGTCTTCTCTGGTTTACCTGCTATAACCAGACATAACAATGACTAAATGCCTTTTTTTGTTTGTTTGTTTCAACCACACGAAACTTGGTCTCTCTAGCAGTTCTTATTTTCTCCATTATGTTTATATCTTAAGAGGGCCAGTGTTTGGCACAGTACTTTTAGGAATATCCTTATAGTTGGGTGTGACAGGCATCCAAGATCAGAATTACTAACGGCAGTCCACTTCTCCCTAGTAGAAATTTGGGCCTCGGAAATAAGTCACAGGACCTCTGGAGGGCTGTAATGGTTTGAATCAGATGTCCCCCCCCCCCCATAAACTCACGTGTTCTGAATGCTTGGTCCCCAGCTGGTGGCAATTTGGGAGGTAGTGCCTTGCTAGAGGAAGTGTCTTTCTGGCTGGGGGGCTGGGGGTATTGTAGCCAGCTCCCCCGTGTCAGAGTTCAGCTCACTCTCCTGCTGCTGTTTTCCACCTTCCGTGGCAGAGGTGATGGCCAGCCTGTATTCCAGCCGTCACGGTGCTTCTCTTCATGACTGTAAGCCAAAGTAGAAACCTCTCCTCCCCTGAGCTGCTTTTTAGCCAGATGTCTTGTCCCAGCAACAGGGAGGTGACCACAAGAAGAGCGGCTCATCTCTGGGCCCTCTGTGGCCAAAACAGGAGTGCCTGTTCTCGGTCCTGACGGTGCAATCGCCTCAACTACCATTTTACAGTCAGTCAACCAGTATCCACGTTAGAACTTGAGATATTCTCAAATGCCAAATTTATTTGTGGGGGGGAGGTTCTTGATAATCTTACTGTCTATAAAATCACCAGGATTACCTCCATTTAATATCACCATTATATACAAATCTGCAGGTCTTCTGTCATTTTTCATTGGTGTTTATTTGTGTCTTTTTCCTTCACTCTCATTGTGTTCATTTTGGTTAAAAAGTACCTAGATATTACTCTGAACTGGGCCTTATTTTACCCTCTTAAGTCACTGGCATTTTCTATCTCTTGGTAAAGTCTTAGCAATATAGGAAATATGAAAATTATAAAAATACAAGCAGAAGGCTAGGGATATGGATTAGCGGTTAAGCACTTGCCTGTGAAGCCCAAGGACTCCAGTTCAAGGCTCAATTCCCCAGGACCCATGTACGCCAGATGCACAAGGTGGTGCAGGCATCTGGAGTTTGTTCGCAGTGGCTGGAGACCCTGATGCACCTATATTCATTCATTCTCTCTCTGTTTGTCTGTCTGTCACTCTCAAATAAATAAAAATAATACAGATGCAAGCAGAGGGCTGGAGAGATGGCTTAACAGTTAAGGCACTTGCCTGTAAAGCCTGGTGACCCAAGTTTGAGTCTCCAGTTCCCATGAAAAGCCAGATGCACAAAGTGGTGCTTGCGTCTGGAGTTTATTTGCAGTGGCTCAAGGCCCTGGTGCAACCATTCCCTCTCTTTTCTCTCTATCGCTCTCTGCTTGCAAATAAATAAATATTTTTTTAAATGCCAGCAGGTCTAAGAATGGGGAATTTACACCAGAGTGGTTTAACTCATGCTACAGTTGGCTCCAGACAAGTGGGTACAGATATGTGCTTGAGGGGTGTGTACCAGGACATGCTAAGGAAAAGGTCTCTCACCTCAGCTACAGAAGGACCTGTATTAGCTCCATGCATCATTCTGGGCTCTACTACCAAGAGGAATAAGACTTAACCAACCAGCTAGCTCAGGGACACAGCAAAGGAAGCCGAGAGAAACGAGGAACACAGGCCTACCCCGCATCCAGCGTGGAGGCTAAATTTAAACTGCGTGAGTCTTACAAAACAGCATCTATGCCAGAAAATTAGCATAAAAACTGGTCCAGCAGAAGTGAGATGCTTGCATTCATGACAGTTTTAAATGCTAAAACTTCCCATCGCACCCCTTGCACAAGCCAGTGCCCCATGGGATTCTCCCAGAAGACACTGTATGCCACAACAATGTATACTATATGTGCATAGTAACATCCCAAAAGTGAATATTAAAAATCTGAAACTTTAAAATAAGCACATTTGAAAAGTCTAGTGACATAGAAGGTGATTTAATAACCATAAAGGAAGAAAAACAGCAGCAGTATTTGCAAAAAAAGAAAAAAGTAAGTAGAACATTCATTGTTTTTCTTTTCTTTTTCTTTTCTTTTTTTTTTTGAGTGTGTATGAGTGTAGTTCTAGAAATTGGTGTTAGATGTCGTCTTTAATCATTTCCTTTTGATCCTCTTAAATATTTTTATTTATTTATTTGAGAGAGAGAGAGAGGCAGATTATATGTACATGGAGACAGAGAGCGGGTACACCAGGGTCTCCAGCCATTGCAAACAAGCTCCAGACTCATGCACTACCTTGTGCATCTGGCTTACATGGGCTTTGGGGAATCAACCTGGGTCTCTAGGCTTCAAAAGCAAGCACCTTAACCACTAAGCAATCTCTCCAGCTCCTCCACCTGATTTTTTTAAAGACAGGATCCCTCACTAAATCTAGAGTTCACTGATTCAACCAGCAAGCCTTGGGCATCCATTTGTCTCTAGCTCCCTGGTGCCAGGATTATAGACACACCCTGCCACGTCTAGCATCTTTCCATAGGGGCTGGAAAGCAGAACTCAGATGCTCATTTTTCATGACGAACATGTGGCCCAAGAGCCACCTCCCCAGCCCCTCAAGTGAACACATCTAAACCCCTTGACATGAAAAATATTGCCACGAAAATTAAAACACGGTAGGCATTAAGCAGTGCCTGCTATAGAAAAGAAATTATTTAATTGGATCTAAGGAAATCCCCTAGAATGAAGTAGAGAGCTAAGAAGATGAGAAATACAAATAACACACAATGGAAAGGTCCCATACACCACTGAGAGTTCAACAAGGAAATCGACAGGAATGACTACAGCCGGTGAGTGAAGAGACAATGGTGAAGGACATTTTGGAAGAAAAATAAATAAATATATATAAGTATGTGTATGTGTGTGTGTATGTGTATGTGTATATATACATACATACATACATACATACATACATACATACATAGACTGTCCTGAAGAGGAAAAATTTTAAAAATCAGGGCTGGAGAGATGGCTTAGTGGTTAAGCGCTTGCCTGTGAAGCCTAAGGACCCTGGTTCGAGGCTCGATTCCCCAGGACCCACGTTAGCCAGATGCACAAGGGGGTGCACGCGTCTGGAGTTCGTTTGCAGTGGCTGGAAGCCCTGGCACGCCCATTCTCTCTCTCTCTCTCTCTCTCTCTCTCTCTCTCTGCCTCTTTCTCTGTCTGTCACTCTCAAATAAATAAATAAAAATAAACCAAAAAAATTAAAAAAAAATTTTTTAAATCAGTCTGCACCTAGGTATATCTTACTGAAACTTCAGGCATCAGATAATGCTACCAAGGAAAATTCAGTTTACCTTTAGGTGAAGGACTGGGCTGCACAAGGGACTGTGTGGCAGAGTGCCTGCTTCATGGGCCCTTTGGCTTTGCAGGCAAATGCCATGACCACTAAGCCATCTTTCCAGCCCAATTTGTGTGTGTGTGTGTGTGTCTTTCTTTTATCAAAAGCTTTTGGGTTAAAGAGATGGATTAGTGGTTAAAACATTTGCCTGCAAAGCCAAAAGACCCAGGTTTGATTCCCCAGGACCCACATTAGCTAGATGCACAAGGGGGCGCATGCGTCTAGAGTTCCTTTGCAGTGGCTGGAGGCCCTGGCATGCCCATTTTCTCTCTCCCTACCCCCAACTCTTTGTCAAATAAATAAAAAAGGTATTTAAAAATCACCAAAAAAGAAATCCAGTATACATTTGAAGAGAAAGTTTTGTGCCTGTTGGTGATACTGGCATGGAATTACAAGCAACCGTGGGTTACTCTTTAACGCCCTCACCTCGGGTATGAGTGGATCATGAGCTCGCTGCGGTAAGGGATGAAGGGGTCCTCTGCTCTGCCGGTGGGAAGAAGACAGCAGAGGCAGAAGCTGTGACTCGGCAGTCGCGTTCCCAGCGCTGAGCTGGAGACGGGCACAAGCATGTTCTTTGGCCGTCCTTTGTAGGAGGGATAAAGTGGCAAATATATGGCGGGAGAGATGTCTCAGCAGTTAAAGGTGCTTGCTTGCAATGTGTATGGCCTGGGGTAAATTCCTCAGAATCCACATGAAGCCAGACACAAAAAGCAGCATCTGACATTCATGTGCTGTGGCAAGAGACAAACACGTGCAAATAAATAAATAACATTTTAAATATTGTTATTTCCAAGCAGAGAGCGACAGACACAAAATGAACAAGGCATAGAGAGAAAAAGAATGGGTACACCAGGGCCTCCAGCCACTGCAAACAAACCCAGATGCATTAGCCACTTTGTGCTTCTGGCTTTAGATGAGTACTGGGGAATTGAATCCAGGTCGTTAGGCTTTTCAGGCAAGCGTTTTAACTTCTGAGCAATCTCTCCAGCCCCAACATATATATATATATTTTTTTTTTTTGGTAAAAAAGAGACAAATGTAGAGGATTGGATATTTAAGCTGTGATCTATTTTCACAAGCAAAATATGAAGTAACGTGAGTGAATTAACTTGGAATTGTCTGTTAAAGAGAGATTTAGCTGGCTGGAGAGATGGCTCAGCAGTTAAGGCACCTGCCAAAGGACTCAGGTCTGATTCTCCAGTAACCACCTAAGCCAGATGCACAAGGTGGCAGTGTGTCTGGAGTTTACTTGCAGTGGTTAAAGGCCCTAGCGCACACATTCGCTCTCTCTTTCTCTCTCCTCTCTCTTTCACTCAAATAAAAAAATAAAAGTAATTTATTAAAAAAACACAGATTTACCTATTGTGACTAATATCTAATGTGATATGATGATAAAAGCATACATCTCAAAATCTCACATTGAATGTAAATTACAAAGAGATATGCAGATCTAGTTTCAAATTTCTGAATGACAGTGCTGCGTTGTTTGTTCGAATGGACACATACATGCATAGCTCTGAGAAGATGGTAATCCTTCAGATGGGGTGTTTCCACCTTGAATGAGGAAGATGTGTGTCAGATCCAGGAGGAAGAGAGCAGTCCTCAACTCTGCCATGATGTTTTAAAAACCTGAAGCAAATATTGGAACAATGTGGTTAATTCTGCATGGTAGAGCTGTAGACTTTTGCTATGTTGGTGTTTGTAAGTTTGGGTTATTGTCTTCAGTTAAAATACTTCTAGCAGACCTGGAGAGATGACTTAGCGGACAGGGCACTTGCCTGAGAAGTCTAGGGAACCAGGTTCGATTCCCCAGGATCTGCATAAGCCAGATGTACAAGGTGGCACATGCATCTGGAGTTTGTTTACAGTGGCTGGAGGCCCTGGCGTGCCCATTTTCTCCCTCCTTCCTTCCCTTTCTCTCTTTCCATTTGCCTCTTTCTCTTTCTCCAACTAAAAGAAACAAATAGCTCTTGCTTATGATGGGAAGACATATAGAATTCAAAGCAAAATGTCTCATGTTTCATTGTGATTCTTTGTTCATACCACTTCCATGAGATTTCTGCCGAGGGGAACCAGAGTCCCTCCTAGAAAGAGGCTGCAGCCTGCCTGACTTAGCTGCCTTCATACACTGCAGTATCCATGGGCCATTGGTGACCTCTTTGTTTATTTGCCCTTCAAGTGCTTTTCCGTGTTTTGGCAATTAGCCTGTTCTTCACTTTTTCTAGTCTCGTTGTCATAATGCATTGTTAGGCAGGCACATTATTTGAAGAAAAGTATCTAAAACCAAAGTGATACCTGGCTTCCTTCTTGAGGAAAAAGAAATGGTGTTGTGGTTATAGAATGTAGATTTTTTAAAAAATTATATTTTTACTTGAGAGGGAGAATGAATGGGCGCACCAGGACCTCTTGTCAGTGCAAACAAATCCCACACATGGGAAACACTTTTTGTATCTGGCTTTACGTAAGCACTAGCAATCAAACCTGATAAAAGCCAGCACCTTTAACCACTGAGCCATCTCTCCAGCCTGAGTGTAGATTTTTTTTGGGGGGGAAGAGATATTTGGAAGGTGGAGAGCGTGGCTCGTTTGGCTGTTGTAGGTGGGAACATTGTATGCAGGGTGATGGTTGTCATAGTGTTGCCTACTTGGGCTTCTCAACTCTTCCGAATATTTGTAATTTCTCTTTTTTTAAACATGTCACTCAAGTAGTTCATGGACATTTCCAGCCACCTCTGCAAGGAAGGCCCTTGTGGAAATGCGCTCGCTCACAGGCCCCTCTCTAGACGTTCACAGCACCCGGTCCTTTCCACGTAGGCAGCGTGCAGTGCCCGCAGCCCAAAGCCCTGCAGCTTCTCTGCTGCGATCGTGATCTCACCCCGGCCTCCCCATCACCCAGCATCACCCTTGACATAGAGGGAAAGCGTGTCGCACTGAGTGGGTTGGGGTCAGTGCTTCTCGCCCACTGTCCTGAGCTAGGAAGCGGCAGGGCTGGCGCTTCACTCGGAAAGGCGGCCAACTTGCCTTCTAAGCGCTCATCTGCTTCGCATGGAAACCAGAAGGAAGTCTGACTGGGGGTTCTTCTGAGCGCCGCCTTGGGCTGCCAGCCTGGGCACGATGGTGACCAGCCTCCTGAGACATGTGCTGCCTTTGCTTTTGCAGAGAGAAGATGCATCAGTCCGCCATGTACGAACTGTGCCAGGGAATGCACCAGATCAGCCTTCAGTTCGTGCGGCTGCAGCTCACGTTCGAAGAGTACACCATCATGAAGGTTTTGCTGCTACTCAGCACAGGTACCCCGAGTTGATGCCCACCCAGATGATGTTCCCTGTAAGAGAAGAACCCATTGGTAGTGTTCACCTGACTGGGTAATTGGTACTACCAACACCCACCAAATGTTGCTGTGTTGGCAGGAGGCTTTTGGCCTTGGATAAGCTAAGTTACTTTATATATCAGAGCCAAGGAGATGGCCAGGGAGATGGGTCAGTGAGTAAAGTGCTAACCACACAAGCATGAGGACCTGAGTTCATGTTCCCAGAACCCACATAAAAGCTGGGCATGGTGGTGCATGTCTGTAATCCTAATGCTGGGAAGGCAAAGTCAGAAGAACCCCTGGGCTTGCTGGCTAGCTATTCTAGTCAAATTGGCGAACTTCGAAATCACTGTGAGAGTAACCAAGGAAGGCACCTGACATCAACCTCTGGCTTCCATATTCACTTACACACACATGCATGCACACCATACATATGCATATATATGTCTCTCTATCTCTATAGGTAATATAAATATTAGTAGATATAAAAAGATAGAGATGATATAGATATTGATATATTAAAGAGTATAGCCTTTTGGGATGGAGAGATGGCTTAGCAGTTAAGGCACTTGCCTGCGAAGCCTAAGGACCCATGTTCAACTCTCCAGATCCCACATAAGCCAGATGCACAAAGGTGAGACAAACACAAAGTCACACACGCCCACTAGGTGGTGCAAGCACCTGGAGTTAGATTGCAGTGGCCGAGGCCCTGGTGCACCAATTTTCTTTCTCTCTAAAATTAAATAAATAAATATATCTGTGTATATATATTTCAAAAAACAAGAGTATAGGTTCTCACTTGCCCAACCACTAAATGTAAAGTGTCTCTAGCGTGTGATGGGATTGCAGCTCAGGTAACACAGGTGAGTGACCCAGAGTCTCTACCCTCAGGAGCTTGTACCATAACACAAGTCCAAAGATAATTTCAGCACGTTGTGGGACATAGTAATCTAATGTGAAAGAAGTCGGTATCATGGTGGCTCAAAGAAGGAAAAACATCCCAGTTCTGGATATGCGGTGGGCGGGGGGGGGGGGGACGACACATGGTGCCTTTGGGTCTTGGGAAGCTTGGCAAAGGTCCAAGATTGGGTATGAGGAGTGTGATGTCACTGGATGCTATTTCTATCGGGGCACTGTGAATACACACACACACACACACACACAGGCACTCAGTTTGGTGCAGGGAGGTTGTTTTACCTGTGCATTTCAGATGTTTTTTATTTATGGATACATTCAGTTAACTTTGTAAGACACATCAGATTCTGTTGGATTGGGTAGAAGTGAATATGGTTTGGATGGAGATTGACCAGAGCGAGGCAAAGGCAAGTTGAGAACTCAGCCTGGTTCAAAGCACAAGAGACCTGCAGAGAGGCTGTGGAGCCTTGTGATTGGCTGCGTGATGGACAAGGCCTTCGCACATTCAGGGCCCATGGCAGAAATGAGCTTGGCAAGTGACTAGAAGAGAAAAGTGGATTGGAATAAAATAGAAGTAATGTGGTAGGTAGTATATGAATATTTGGGGCATAACAAAAAAGTCTCATATACAAGAGATGCCACCAAGCAGAATAGGTTACTGTGGGGACTTGGAGAATATTTTGTGGAGTTCAAAATGAGTTGTGTGTATATATTTTATTTATTTGAAAAAAGAGAATGAGAATGGGCACATGAGGGCCTCTAGCCACTGAAAATAAACTTCAGAGGCATGCACCGCCTTGTGCATTTGGTTTCACATAGGGTCCTGGGGAGTGGAACCCAGGTCCTTTGGCATTGCAGGCAAGCAACTTAACTGCTAAGCCATCTCTCCAGCCTGAGTGGTGTGCTTGGACGGACAACTCTTTGAAGTCAGCTTTGTATCCTAATGGGGATGCCCAGAAGATAGAGACCATTTGAGACTGAAACACAGGAAGTCAAGTTTGAAATATAAAGTATCCTTGTGTGGCAAAAAGAATCATAGCTTAAACAAAGGTTAAAACGTGGGGTTGTGGTGCGTATTATTATTATTGTTACCGAGACCAAATAACTGAGAAAAACCATCTAACGGAGGAGACATCTAATCTGCCTACCGACTGCCTCCTGCTGGGTGGTCTTCATTTTCAGAAAGACTCCAAACAGCAGGCTGCTACTGAGATCTGAGCTAGCAGCAATGACACAGCGATGCTGAGGCCAGAGGATGGGCACCGGAGCGGAGGGGCAACCCTGGCAGAGAGGCACCGTGGCTCACAGCTGTCTTTGGTTTAGGGGTTACTTTTGGCCCTTTGCTTTATTTGATTTTCACTGAATTTGATTGCCCACGGCAGGGCTCAACCTGTCCTCTCTGCCACGGGCCTCGCCGTTCCTCACTAATTGCACCCAAGCCACCTCCTGTAGTTTTTGTGTTTGTCATTTCTCATCTGCAGGGTCAACAGCAAGGAGCAGGCTCTTTCCTCCCTGCTCCACTGTCTGTCTGTTCAAGGGGTTCCTCTCTCAGCTAAGTTACCCTCTCTGAAAACTAAGTTGCAAAAATAATCTTTAAAAAAATCATTTACATGTATGTGTATGTGCACGCGTGCAGGCACACATGTGCACACACATGTATGTGTGCAAATGCATGCAGAACCTCCTGCCACTGCAGATGACTGTCAGACGCCTGTGCCACTTTGGGTCTAGCTTTCACATGGGTGCTGGGGAATGGAACCCGAGCTCACAGGCTTCATGAACAAGCACCTTTTAACTGCTGAGCCATCTCTGCAGCTTCCAAAATAAACTTTCAATTTAGTTAAAAGTGATTCCATTCCCTTTCAAAACCATCCCACTATTCCTGTTTAGAAGATTTTTTTTTAACTACAGTATCAGTTGGATATTAGAACTTAGATCAAATACTGAGTTTTTTTTTAAATCTCTGTGTGTTAACAAATTCATTTTAATTTTTTTTTTTTCGAGGTAGGGTCTCACTCTGGTCCAGGCTGACCTGGAATTAACTCTGTAGTCTCAGGGTGGCCTTGAACTCATGGCGATCCTCCTACCTCTGCCTCCCGAGTGCTGGGATTAAAGGTGTGCTCCACCACGCCTGGCCATTTTAATTTTTTTTGAGACTTCTGTGTTCAAAACTTTATTGACAACCTCTATACATATATACACAAGTTTTTTATTTTTTTATTTTTTGGTTTTTTGAGGTAGGGTCTCACTCTAGCCCAGGCTGACCTGGAATTCACTATGGAGTCTCAGGGTGGCCTTGAACTCACAGCGATCCTCTGCCTCCTGAGTGCTAGGATTAAAGGCATGCGCCACCACGCCCGGCTTACCCAATTTTTGTATTATTTGTATGTGGAGGTATGTTGGGGTGTGTGCATGCGTACATGAGGGCATATCACTCCACACGTCAGGCTGGAAGACAACCTCAGGTGCTGGTTCCCTCCTTGGCCTTCTTTTGAGCCAGGGTCTCTCTTCTTGTGGTACCATTGCATGTGCCCCAGTCTGTCTGGCCCACGAGCTTCTGAATTCTCCTGGCTCTGCCTCCCGTTGCCATAGGGAATTCAAGATGACAGATGCATACATCACCTTACATCAGCTTTACGTGGGTGCTGGGAAATTGAACAAGGGCTGGCAGACTCGCAACCAAGAGCCTCTGCACCACCTCTGCAGTGTCCCTATTCTTTATTTTTTTTTTTAGTTTATGTATTTATTTTCAAGGAGGGAGGGAGGGAAACAGTGGGCACATCAGGGCCTCTGGCCATTGCAAACTAACTCCAGACTCATGTGCCACCTTGTGCATCTGGCTTACACATCGGTCCTGGAGACTCAAACCTGGGTCATTAGGCTTTGCAAGCAAGTGCCTTAACTGCTGAGCCTTCTCTCCAGTCCCCTGCTAATTCTGTATACATTTTAACTACTTGCTCTTATCTGGTACCTCATCCTGTTTCCATTCATTTATTTTTTCAGCCTTTACCAGTTTCTGGTATCATTTGAAACTCCCTGAATTTATTTATTAGCTTTCAAGTAGCTCAGGGATTTGAATTTTTTTTTCTTAGTTTTTCGAGGTAGGGTCTTACTCTAGCCCAGGCTGACATGGAATTCACTCTGAATTCTCAGAGTGGCCTCGAACTCATGGCGATCCTCCTACCTGTGCCTCCCGAGTGCTGGGATTAAAGGCATGTGCTCACCACGCCCAGCTTACATTCTGATTTTTTTTTTATATGCAGAAATAAAGCAAAATTAAAAGGCAGAAACACATAAGAAAATTCATAAATCCCAGAAACTGTAGGCTTTGGTAGGTTAAGTTTGCTCATCTGCAATTGAATGCACAAATTTGGTTCTCATTTAGGATTATTAGCTAGCACAGTGAACGCCCAACATCTCTGGGTTTTTTAAGTGATATCCAGAGTCACATGCTTGTCGCTTTAGAGGAAAGCAGACGGCTTCTAGCCCACATGTCTCTCTGGCCCATCAACTCTGGAAGCTTTCCAGCGGGTGCGCTGTGCTTACTAAGTAAATTCAGAAACTCTGGGCAAAACTCCAACACTCAAGGTTTTGCTTAAGTTCCCTTCATTGGTTTGTTCATTTCAACTTCTAAAAAATCTGGCCAGTGGCCAGGTGTGGTGGCGCCTGCCTTTAACCCCAGCACTTGGGAGGCAGAGGTAGGAGGATCGCCATGAGTTCAAGGCCACCCTGAGACTCCATAATGAATTCCCAGTCAGCCTGGGCTAGTGTGAGACCCTACCTCAAAAAAATATATATATATGGCTAGCAAATTGACACCTTATAACATTAAAATGTAAGTCATTATATTGGATACAGGATGATGTAATCTTGACTCTTATTTGATAACACAGTATTCAGAAATATGAAGATCTCTGCATAATCTTAGTTGATATTCCAAATAATACTGCAGGAGAGTAGTGAAATACAATCCCTCTACCTGAATAGCAGATTATTATTATTATTATTATTTTTTTTTTTTTAGTGGTTTTTCAAGGTAGGGTCTCACTCTAGCCCAGACTGACCTGGAATTCACTATGGAGTCTCAGGCTGGCCTCAAACTCACAGTGATCCTCCTACCTCTGCCTCCCGAGTGCTGGGATTAAAGGCGTGCGCCACCACGCCCAGCTGAATAGCAGATTTTTTTTCTCATGTATGGGGTGATCAGTATCATGTAATTATCTATTGAAAATGCTGGAACTGGGGCGTCGGGCCGGTGGGTAAAGCATGTGCCAGAGAAGCCTAAGGACTTGAGAACAGACCCTCAGCACCCATGTCAGTGTTGGGTGGCCGTGGCGGCCACTTGGAATCCCAGCACTTGGGAGGCAGAGGCAGCGAGTGTCTGCGGCAAGTGGATTGCTCAATCAAACTCAAGTGACAGACCCTGCCTGCCTCGGTAAATCAAGTAGAGAATGGTCACAGAAGACACTGATGTCAACTTCTGACCTCCACGTGCTTGTGCCCACACTCTTACGGACGCAAAGCAACAAAAAAGGAAAAGGCTTGCCTTTATGGGGTCTTTTAACTTTAAAAAAGAAATTGTTAAGTCTATGGTTAGGAAGTGTGGGTAATTATTTCAAACTTTCTGTCTCTTTAAATTAGCTCTTTTTTTAAAAAAAAAAATTTATTTGTTTGAGAGTGACAGAGAGAAAGAGGCAGAGAGAGAGAGAATGGGTGCGCCAGGGCCTCTAGCCACTGCAAACGAACTCCAGATGTGTGCGCCCCCTTGTGCATCTGGCTAACCTGGGTCCTGCAGAATCGAGCCTCGAACCAGTGTCCATAGGCTTCACAGGAAAGCACTTAATCGCTAAGCCATCTCCCCAGCCCCTGTCTGTCTCTTTTAGAAACTGTTCTGTTAATGTCAGAATGTCAGTGGATCTGCAGTTTTACTATTAATATGCTATTTATCTATAGTAGACAGCTTCACATTGCTGGGATGAACGTCCAAAGCAGGCTCAGGAAAGGACTAACTTCAGCTCACAGACCCAGGGAGAAGTTCCATCAGTGGCAGAGGAAGCTGCTTCCATACACCGAGGCAGAGAGGAACAATCACACAGCCAGCAAACACTAAAAGCAGCCAGCACCGACCACAGCAAACAGGAGCCCTGCCAGAGCTCAGACTGCTCTCTGGGACCTTTGGGCTGGAATTCACATCCACCCCCAGTGACACTTTAGGGCTGGGCTCCAGGATCTGCCCCTGGTGACTCCTCTTCCAGCCAGGCAGCTAGAGCTCCAAGTTACAAGCTTTAATAAAACACCTGACTCTATGGGGGACATACTACCACAATATCCTTCCTTAGTTTTTATACTTTCAAAACAAAATGTTAAGTCAAACATAAGTATTTCATATATAATGGAAGCCATTTAACTCTTCTTTTTAGAAGAAGAACCTTTTTAGAAGGTTCATTTATTTATTTACTTACTTTTTAAGAGAGAAAAGAAGCAGAAAGAGAGAGAGAATGGGCGTGCCAGGGCCTCCAGTCAGTGCAAATGTTCTCCAGAAGCATGCGCCACCTTGTGCAGCTGGCTTATATGGGTACTGGGGAATTGAACCTGGGTCCTTAGGCTTTGCAGGAGTGCCTTAACTGCTAAGCCATTTTTCCAGCCCTCATTTAACTCTTTATGTGAAAGATGTTTAAAATCTCAACAAATATTTGGCAAGACTCAGGAATTTTCAGTTGTTGCTAAGGATTTAATTTTTTTTTCTCCTACAAAAATAGATTTCAATAAGCCGCAAATCAAAAGCCTCAATAATTAAACTCAAGGAGATTATTAACATGAGAGTAGAAGTTAATTTGCAAGATAATTCACATCTTTATTTGGGAAAACAGGATTTATTTAGAGAGAGTTGTATGCCTGGCTTCCAGTATCACACAAAATACTCAGAAAATGGTACTTAACTATTCTAAGGCATGATCACCAAAGAAATCAGTATTTATATCAGTTATGAGAAATTAGCAAGCAGGATGTATAGTTAGGAAGTGAGAGAGAGCAGTTTCAGGTTCACAATGCTGTTATTACAGGATGAGTTTTCGTAAGACCTTCATCTCCTAAAACTATACTTGTAGCTGGGTGTGGTGGCGCACACCTTTAACTCTAGCACTCAGGAGGCAGAGGTAGGAGGATCGCCATGAGTTCAAGGCCATCCTGGGGCTACATAGTGAAGTCCAGGTTAGCCTGAGCTAGAGTGAGACCCTACCTCAAAAAAAAAAAAAAAACAAAACAAAACTATACTTCTAGGTGACCATGTCTTTCAGAGTTAAAGCATAAAGATAGCTACTTCTGGATTGTACCACAAACCTACCAAGGAAGTGGATTTTTGGAGTGGTGCCTTTACCTTCAACTGTATCCATGGCTGCTCCTCACACCCTTTCACCATAAAGTGCCTTCACCTGTGATCTAGGGAGGTGGCACCTTTCAGCAGGGCACAGAAGCAACTGAATACCAAGTTGTGAATGGCAGAATGTCCTCTCTTTTTGGAACTCAGTGCATGCTATGGCACCTGCCCTACCCCGGAGCTTTACACCCAGCTCCCAAAATATTCTTTGAAAGAAGTATTCTTGGGCTGAAGAGATGGCTTAGAGGTTAAAGCACTTGTCTGCAAAGCCAAAGGACCCAGGTTCAATTCCCCAGGGCTCACATATTGCAGATGCACAAGGTAGAGTGTATGCACCTGGAGTTTGTTTGCAGTGGCTGGGGGCCCTGGCATGCCCATTCTCTCTCTATCTGTTCCTGCCTCTTTCTCTTCCTCTAATATAAATAAAAAATTATTACTTTATCCCAGCACTCGGGAGGCAGAGGTAAGAGGATCACCATGAGTTCAAGGCCACCCTGAGACTACAGAGTTAAGTCCAGGTCAGCCTGGACCAGAGTGAGACCCTACCTCGAAAAACTAAAAAAAAAAAAAATTATTACTTTAAAGTGAGCTTTATTTTGTTTCAGTGTAAAACCTAGTCACCACATAAAAGAGAAAAAGAAGACCATGATCTATCTCACTGAAAGTAAAAGTGAACATAGTTTTTTTTTTTTGCATGTCTGATGCATAGACATTATTCTTTTTTATATGTATGTGGGCAAGTCTTTACCAGAAGATAATTGTACAGTTGCAACTAATTAAGACTTAAATGTCCAGCCTCGTAATCAGTATATGAGTTTAAAATATTCGAGGCCATTTTACCCAACAGAGACACTCTGGGTGTTAGTACGTCCTGCACTCAAAACAGTACCAAGACAGTTTCTGGGGTGACCTGAGAGGACATGTCATAGCAACTCTGTGGTCAGGTGATCCTGGACAGGGAGAAAGTGGTTCTTATAGGCATTCTTCATGTGGCCCGTGGTGAGTTTCCCACAGTGTCTGGTATTTGAACTTGGATGTAAAGATTTGGATTTCTCTTGCTAACCCAGTGTACACTGACTGGTTCTTCCAGTTGTCCCAGAAAAATCAATATTTTTCCTACCCCTGAGGTATTGGCAAGGTAGGATTTAGAAAGCACTTTTTTTTTTTTAATTTGAGAGCGACAGACACAGAGAGACAGATAGAGGGAGAGAGAGAGAATGGGCGCACCAGGGCTTCCAGCCACTGCAAACGAGCTCCAGATGCGTGCGCCCCCTTGTGCATCTGGCTAACGTGGGACCTGGGGAACCAAGCCTCGAACCGGGGTCCTTAGGCTTCACAGGCAGGCGCTTAACCACTAAGCCATCTCTCCAGCCCTAGAAAGCACTTTTGAAGACAGGTTCTAGGCCATGCAAGAGGTGGGCTTTGAAAACAAGTAGACGTCAATTTACTGGATCCCTGTTCTGCTGTTGACTTATTGTGTGCTCATGCACCTTCGTGGATCAGCCTCCAGTCCACCTTCCTCATCTGGGTAATGTCCTATGGTGTCAGGAGTGAGCTAACATACAAAAGCAATGCCCATCCGATACATAGGCATTAACACTCTTTTGTATATGTATGTGGGCAAGTGTTTACCAGGAGATAATGGCATAGTTATTCATAATGGCAACTAATCGAGACTTAAATATCCAGCCTTGTAATCAGTCTACGAGTTTAAAACATTTGAGGCCATTGAGTTGCTAAGATGTTAGAGTTGTTTTTGCAACCTGGGGACTTAACGTGTTTGTGTTCCTTAACACAGTTCCAAAAGACGGCCTCAAATGCCAGGCTGCATTCGAAGAGATGAGGACAAATTACATCAAAGAACTGAGGAAGATGGTAACCAAGTGTCCCAACAATTCTGGACAGAGCTGGCAGAGGTTCTATCAACTGACCAAGCTTCTAGACTCCATGCATGATGTAAGTAGAGTCCTTGGCTCCTAGGACGATCAAGGGTCCCCAACCGTGCACACACTGTTGACCAAATGAAGCTGGGTCCTCTGAAGTCTCCAGTGTGAGGCTTCCAGGGTTAAAGTCTAGTTTCGGCAGGTTTTTCTTTTCCTAACCGTTGGAGCGAGCAAGCCCCATGCCCACAAAGGGTAGGGCTCCTTGCCCTGGACCAGGGAAGGCACCAGTTTTGCTACAGGTGCCAGATAGAATTTCACATTTTTGTTGGCAATTTCGGAAATGTTTGGTTAATGAAAATGTTTGCTTTGACGTTGCACAAATAATGTCCATCTTCTACAACTGTTAATCTAATAACCCAATCTTTCAGAAACATTATTAGTGGTTCGGGGCCAGCTTGGATCATCTCAGTCTCTGCCAAATTTTGAACCCTATATCCACCGTTCTTCATAGAAGTCATCTTTCTTGTTCTGTATAAACACAGAAAGTGGACTCTGAGCTTGTTTCTGATTTAATCAATCAGGGATACGGTGGAAGTGTCAGCAGTTTCTACAAAATATTGACTGGGATAACATGCTTTGGGTGTTATTTAAGTGTGTTTCTTATTTCATTTCACAAGTAGTTTGCTCGGTTCTGGCTCCAAGAATGATGTTTGTGGTCATGCTAAGCTAGTTCTTTATATGTGTAAGATTTCTATACAGTTTTTTTTTTTCCAGAGACCATATTGCCAGGCTTGGACTGAATGATTTTTAATGATGTTGTTTTTCTCTGTGAAAGAAAATGTCGAAAGGCTCAGTGTCCAAGCTTACAATACCATTCCTCCTGAAAAGATTGGATTTATCCAGTGCAGTGTCAACTTTCATTTTTATTTTTATTTATTTATTTGAGAGAGAGAGAAAATGGGTGTACCAGGACCTCTAGCCACTGCAAACAAAATCCAGACACAGGTGCCACATTGTGCATCTGGTTTTACATGAGCACCGGGGAATCAAACCCGGGGTCCTTGGGCTTTGCAGGCAAGTGGTCTCTCCAGCCCCATCTTGCTATGTTGCTGGCAGTGTAGGATGGATTTATAGAAGAATGTCACTTTCTGGTGTTTTACACCGAGGCCCTTGCATGTCATTGACCTCGGCTTTCTCTGACCTTTCTTATAAGTGGCACGTTGTCCTCACAATGAGCTCAGTAATTAGCAGCTTTGCTAATTATCAGGGATTTAAAGTGTATCACTTAGTAGAATTTTGGGGGAATCTGGAATGGTGGTAAGCAAGGTCCTGGGAGCACAGCCAGCACCCTCCATGACTCACCTTGAAGGAAATGCAGAGGTCTAGAACCTGGTTCCTTCGAGTGTGATATCAAGGCCACACATCACTGATGTGAGGCCATCTGTACTTGCTCCAGTGACCTCATTGGAAGACCTTCTTAGTAGAAGTTAGAGTCTTGTGGTTCATTGTCAATGAATTCTCTTCTTGTCCAGGAAAAGCAAAAAACAAGAGCAGTATCAAAATTAATAGGTAGCTAATTATTATGTCATAGCACAGGGTGAGAAACGTGAGAATAAGTGACCCACCTTAGAGCAGGTTTCAGGTCCTAAAACCCACCCCAGAAGCTAAGCTTGTCTTTCCATAGCTTTTCAGCACAATGGGAGCACTAAGAGGTCATACCTAGGGGTCCATGACTCAAAAACCTCATCCAGTGTTTAGAGCCACTGCAAGACAGAAACGCTTTGGGATAGCATAATGTCTATGCCATGGCATGCTGATTTTCTTTAAAAATGTCTCAAAGTAAGTTAGTGTCTTGTAGGGTTTTAATATTGATATATAATGAAAAGGACAACTTTCAGGTACATAGGTTAAATCTTGACATAATGTATGATATATTCATGAACCTAACCACGATGGAGGTAGTGAGTATATACAAACCCCAAGTTTCCTTCCGGTTTTCTCCCAGCATTCCTCCTTCCTTCTGGCCCTTTCTCTGTATTGCTTTCTGTCAGCATCCCCTTAGTGTGCATTTTCTAGTGTTTCATATAAAAGATGTCATGCACGCCTTTAATCCCAGCCGTCGGGAGGCAGAGGTAGGAGGATCGCCATGAGTTCGAGGCCATCCTGAGACTACATAGTGAATTCCAGGTCAGCCTGGGCCTGAGTGAGACCCTACCTCAGAAAAAGATACAAATAAAGAAATGGTGTCCTGTAGGAACTTCATTCCCATCACTAGCCATGATTATGCAGACATTCATCTGGGCTGTTGTGTGAACTCTGTGGTTCTGTTTTTCTGGGGTGTTTTCTGAGCAGTATCCTGTCATATGGATATTCCAAAACTTATTCATGCTCTTGACTTTTGATGGACATTTGACTCTTTTCCAGCTTGAAGAATTCTGTATAAATCTATGCTGAGCAGTTATGGCACAAGTCTTCATCCAGGCAAATGTATATTTTATCTTTTCTTGGGTAAATACCAAGTTATGGAATTCCTGGTTAGCATTATAGATATGTTTTCATTTTTAAAAAAAAGAAAAGCCAAAATGTTTCCTGAAGTGGTTTCAGAGATTTACATTCTCATTAAAAAAAAAAAAATCTGAGCGTTTAGATTGTTCCGTACCCTAGCTGATAACACTTGGCATATTATTGTTTAGTGTACTGGCGTCTCACTGTGGTTCCTTTTTCTATGTTTTATTGTTTATGTGTGTGTGTGAGAGAGAGAGATGTGTGCGTTTGAGTGTGTGCACACCACAGTGTGCATAATGGAAGCCAGAGGACAACCTTGGCCTTTATCTCCTCTCCTTCCACTTCTTTTTTTTTTTTTAATTTTTTTTTAATTATTTATTTATTTATTTATTTATTTGAGAGCGACAGACACAGAGAGAAAGACAGGTAGAGGGAGAGAGAGGGAATGGGCGCGCCAGGGCTTCCAGCCTCTGCAAACGAACTCCAGATGCATGTGCCCCCGTGTGCATCTGGCTAACGTGGGACCTGGGGAACCGAGCCTCGAACCGGGGTCCTTAGGCTTCACAGGCAAGCGCTTAACCGCTAAGCCATCTCTCCAGCCCTCCTTCCACTTCTTAAGACAGAGTCTCTCTCTTCTGCTGCTTTCGAGCTCTGGGATCCGCTGCTGTCAGTGCGTAGGGATCACAGGTACAAGTACCACTTTGCATCTGGCTTTAAGGTGGGTGCTGAGGAGTCAAAGTTAAAGGCAAGCAAGTGCCTTTGACTGCTAAGCCATCTCCCTGTCGACTCAGGGTGCTGGGCGTCTCATCATGGGTTGGTTTACCAACTTTATGTCCTTGTCAGTGACGTGTCTGTTCAACTCTTGATCCTTTCCTTTAAATGCTACTGTTTACTGATTGTTATGTTTTGTGAGCTCTTTAGATAGGCTAAACATACATGTTTTATTAGATATATGACTTGTAATTCTCTTGTAGTCTGTGGCTATTCCTTGTCTTCTCTTAAAAATGTGAAGAGCAGAAAAAAAATGTGAAGAGCGGGAGTTTTGTTGTTGGGGTGTGTGTGTGTGTGTGTGTGTGTGTGTGTGTGTGTCCATGCCAGGGCCTCTGGTTTCTGCACATCCAGGTTTATGTGGCTGGGGAATTGAACCACAGACTGGCAGGCCCTTCAGGCCAGCACTTTTAACCACTGAGCTGTCTCCCCGGCAGCCCCCGTGGGGGTGTTTATCCTTTTAGTGACTATGTTAGCTTAACATGACTAGAACAAATGCTTGAGATCATCAACTTACAAGAGAGAGGATTTATTTTGTCTCAAATGTTTCAGGGGTTTCAGTCCATGTCTGGTGGCCCCACTGTTCTGGCATTTGTGATAAAGGTGTCATGGCAGAAGCATGTGGCAAAGCCAGACCATTGGCTTTGTGGGGAGCCAGGCAGCAAAGAGAGAAAGGAGAGCCCAGGCTTCCACACCCCCCTCTAACTGCACACCCTCAATCCGCTCAACACCCCCCCACCAGGCCCCACCGCCCACTCCCTCCAGGGGCCATGACTGAGCCTCCAACATGTGGACTTTCGGTAACATCTTTTTAAAAATACTTTATTTATTTCTTTGCAAGCAGAGAGATATAGACAGACAGACAGACAGAGGGAGAGAGCAAGAGTGAGCCTGTGGGTGTGCCAAGGCTTCCAGCCACTGCAAACTGCAGGTGCATGTGCCACTGTAAAGCCGGCTTACATGGGACCCAATCCAACCAGGGTCCCTAGGCTTTGAAGCCAAGTGCTTTAACCACAGAGCCATCTCTCTAGCCCTTTTGGTGGCATCCTTTATTTATTTATTTTTTTAAATTTAATTGTGTGTGAGAGAAAGAGAGAGGAAAAGTCAGAGAAAGATGAGCATACCAGGGCCTCCAGCCACTGCAAACAAACTCCAGGCACACGTGCCACGTTGTGTGTCTGTCTTAGGTGGACTCTGGGGACTTGACCCTGGGTCCTTGGGTTTTACAGGCAAGTGCTTAACCACTAAGCAATATCTCTAGCCTCTGGTGACATCTTTGATGAAAACCATACCAGGAGAGGCCAGTTATAATGGTCGTCATTACCAGCCATGTTGTTAGTGATGGTAGCTCAGAAGTTCTGTGTAAGTCAATGCCATGAAGCCATTCATGTGCCCTGTGTCTTAAATACCACTTTCTCAGGTTTGCTGAGCAAGCATTGCTTGTTGTTTCAAATGGAATAGTGAATTCAGTCCATGTTACTGTACCTGGATAGCAGAGCACACTTTTAAAGAATCATTTCAATCCTGGTATCTTTATCTTAAAGTACCAAAAATGTTTGATCTTAAATATGTCCTAACAGAATCATCTTGAATGCTGTATATTCCGATTATGGACAGAACACTGAAAGCACACTATATAACTCTAAAGAGACCTTTCTGGATTCACACTTACTCAGCCTCAGGAATGCCAAATGCATTTTCATTAGAGTAAATCAGTTCATCTACATGGTAGAGTGTTTTTCAAGGGAACAAAAAGTTATACCACACATAAGCTCAGTACTTAGAGCTGAGTTCTGGTCGCTTAGTTTCTAAGCCTCACACACTTAAGGATCATTTGAATGTCGTTCACAATTCTGGTTAAAAAGCACGTGTGGAGGATGCCGGCTCCCGTGACACACGTACAAGGCCCCCAGGATGCACGTGACTTTCTCGCACATGGCGCACACATGTGTTGGTAGAACCGTGCCAAGGTGGGTGAAACATTTGCTGAGAAAGCATTTTGACAGTTAGTTGAGTAGTGGGTCTACGGCTTCCATAAATCATAACCCCTCCAAAATCAATCGTTCCCCAAAAATGTTTCAAAGAGCACAGCTGGGAAGACCGTGGGAACACCCCCGGGAAGGGTGGGTGTATTTTCCATCATTGATGTTTGGTTAGAATATATGTAAAACACAGATACGTCATTCTACAGAAAGAACTGATAATTTTTTTGTTTTGTTTTGTTTTTCAAGGTAGGATCTCACTCTGGCCCAGGCTGACCTGGAATTCACTATGGAGTCTCAGGGTGGCCTTGAACTCATAGTGATCCTCCTACCTCTGCCTCCCAAGTGCTGGGATTAAAGGTGTACACCACCATGTCTGGCTAGTCTTCCTTCTTTCCTTCCTTCCTTCCTCCCTCCCTCCCTCCCTTCCTTTTTCTTTCTTTCTTTATTTATTTTGGTCTTTTGAGGTTGGGTCTCACTCTAGCCCAGGCTGATCTGGAATTCATTATGTAGTCTAAGGGTGGCTTCGAACTCACAGCGATCTTTTTACCTCTTCCTCCCAAGTGCTGGGATCAAAAGTGTGCACCACCACACATGGCTTGATAACCATTTTAAACCATCACTAAGAATAGCAATTGATTTCCTATGGGTATAAGAGTTTACTGAATTCATTTCTAATCTGTACTCATTCTCAGAGATCAAGAACTATTTGTGTTCTTGTCTGTATGTAAAATGGGCAACATCATAGATAATATGAGGCCGGGCATAGTGGCACACACCTTTACTCCCAGCACTCGGGAGGCAGAGGTGGGAGGATCACCATCACCGTGAGTTCAAGGCCACCCTGAGACTACAGAGTGAATTTCAGGTCAGCCTGGACCAAAGTGAGGCCCTACCTCAAAAAACAAAAAAAAAACCCAAAAACAAATATGTGTGTGTGTGTGTGTATGTGTGTGTATGTGTGTATGTATGTGTATATATATATATATGTTAGTAGTATCTCTGGAGGCAAATGTCCCATTGTCTATTTAGTATTACAATAATGAAAATTTTATTTTGACATATACAAGTGGATGGCTCGCAGCCAGCGCTTGAGTGGCTTCAGTTCTACAGAGGAGTGGCAATATCATGAGAGGCAGAAAGTCACTGGGTGCCACAAGGCATCACTTGGGCCATGGAACATGCGTGTTTATACATCCATCACTGCGGGGTACTGGAACCAAAGGGGCACATGTCAGACATGCTGGTCCTGAGGTCCCCCTTGTCTGGTAGAGGAAAATGATCCTGCCATTCAGCAAGCCCCTGCGTGTCAAAAGGTCAAGGCTGTGTACAGGGGAACAAGACCCACAGGCAGGGCAGCAAGGTGTCACCTAGAGGTCAAAGGGCAACATGGCGAGGGCGGTGACCCGGGGTGCATGCTGTGGGGGCAAGCTTGTTGGCAGCCATTCTGTCAGCGAAGTCTTGGAAAGAAGATGTTGGTGCCAGCTCTGCTTGGCAGGGATGTGGAAAACTTCCAAGGGACGTCATTTGTAGAACACAAAGAGGCCCAGAGAATAGCTTGTCGAGGCTGCTGGGCAGCGGGTGGCATAGGGCAACCCCGGAACGCACGGTGAGTGCTCCTGACAGGGACCTGGTGAGGAGGGCTGCTTCTCATCAGCTCGGCTGGCCCTTGGCTTTCCGGGCTGTTTTGGCGACAGAGCCGCATCCAGGAGCGCTGAAGACAGCCACACTGCTCCCGGGCTCCCCAGACTCATTTGGATCTTCCTCAGCATCTTCTGGAATGCATCATTTTTCCCCCTTTTTTAAAATATTTTTTAAATTTTTTTTTAAATTTTTAAAATTTTTATTAGCATTTTCCATGATTATGCAAAAAAAATCCCATGGTAATTCCCTCCCTTCCCACCCCCCACACTTTCCCCTTTGAAATTCCATTCCATTTTTTTTCTCAATTTTTTTTTTAATTTTTATTAACATTTTCCATGATTATAAAATATATCCCGTGATAATTCCCTCCCTCCCCACCACCACACTTTCCCATTTGAAATTCCATTCTCCATCATATTACCTCCCTATTACAATCATTGTAATTACATATATACAATATCAACCTATTAAGTATCCTCCTCCCTTCCTTTCTCTACCCTTTATGTCTCCTTTTTACCTTACTGGCCTCTGCTACTAAGTATTTTCATTCTCACGCAGAAGCCCAATCATCTGTAGCTAGGACCCACATATGAGAGAGAACATGTGGCTCTTGGCTTTCTGGGCCTGGGTTACCTCACTTAGTATACTCCTTTCCAGGTCCATCCATTTTTCTGCAAATTTCATAACTTCATTTTTCTTTACCGCTGAGTAGAACTCCATTGTATAAATGTGCCACCAGCCTAAATGTCCCTCAACTGATGAGTGGATAATGAAGATGTGCCACCCATTCTTTTAAAAATATTTTTATTTATTTGCATGCAGAGAGAGGAAGAGAGATACATGGAGGGAGGGAGGGAGGGAAGGAGATACAGAGAGAAAATGGGCACGTCAGAGCCTCTAGCTACTGCAAATGAATTCCAGATGCATGTGACACTTCACACACTTAGCTCTCTGAGGGTACTGGGGAATTGAACTCGTTCACTAGGTTTTGCAGACAAGTGCTTTACCCACTAAGCTGTCTCTCCAGCCCATCTTCCACCTGTGTCTGTTTGAGCCAGAGTCTCTCACGGAGAGACTGTAGCTTGCTGGTTGTCATGAGCCCAGGTGGTTCCCCATCTCTGCTCCTCTTTGCAGGGACTACGTTACAGATGCACGTGGCCACATCCAGATGTTTATGTGGGTTCTAGAGATTCACACTTAGGCAGCCAGACTCCTCCAGCCCTCATGTTAACTGCTAAGCCATCTCTGCAGCCCCACATTACCATTGAGCCATCTCCTTAGCCCCCCAAAGGTAAAATGTCACACTTCTACCCACTTTCGGATGCTGTCAGAGCTAAACGGGCTTTGGTCTGGAGGCAACTGCTTTGAACATGAAACCGGGAGGGAATGTGCCCTTTGGCTGGACAGGTCCCTGTGTGTCTCACAGACCTGTTCCCCAGTGATGGACGAGCAGGCTCTGAAGGTCTGGTCCCAGTATGACTGGTGTCTGTGGCTTCGTGGAGAGCTCTGGACAGTGAGGTGAGGTGGCACTACGTAGCCATCCTGGGAGTTAGCGGGGGTGGGGGGGGGGGGACAGCACGGTGTGACAGGGAAGCCAGTACTGTGGCAGAGACATGTTAGTATCAGGGACACCATACCCCACACTATTAGCACATTATTTTGAGATTCTGGTTGCTCATTTAATTAGTGGTGTCTTTACAACCAGGCAGCGATACTGCTCATTTCCATCATGATTCCACCATCAGTGGTTTTAAGATAGGGGGGTTAAAAATAAAAAAGCCCTACTTTAAGTGCGGCTCTTCACAGCATTGATCCAGGAACTCAGTGTCACACTGGACCTATCTTGGTCTTTCTGGTCAGTTTCTCCTCAGGAAAAGTTCTGAGGCCAAAAGGGGAGCCCGCTGAAAGAAATGTGAGGACCCCAGACAAAACAATTTCATCACCATTCCTCTTGGGAAACTGGCCACCTTCCTTATGCATTCTGACTATGAGTTTCTTCAGTAAAATGTGCGTGAGGGCTGCAGAGATGGCTCACTGCTGAAGGCGCTTGCCTGTGAAGCCAAAGGACCAGATTCACTCTCCAGGACCCACGTAAGCTGGATGCTCAAGGTGGCGCATGCGTCTGAAGTTTGCTTGCAGCAGCTGAAGGCCCTGGTGTGCCCACACTCTCTCTCTATCTGCCTTTCTCTCTCCAAAGTAAAAATAAATGAAATTAATTTTAAAAGCAGGCATAATACTCATCTTATGTGGGCCCTGAGGAGTGAATGAAATATATGAGGCAGCTGCCTGCCCCTAGCACACACTGGACAAGGAAATAAGACTGATCCTATAATTATGGCAAGGTACTCATGCTGGCAATACCACAGGCGACTAGGAGGGAACAAGCCTGCAGCCTCGTTCTCTCTCACTGGGCCCAGCAAGCCTCGCATCTTGTTAGCAGTGTTATTTGCCTGCCTGCCTGCTTTCAGCTGATCATGACTAAGAAGGATTCTAAATAAAGGAAAACTTGTTTGTTCCAGTCAGCCGAGTGAGCAAGCGAGGCCTCACCTCCCCAGGCCCCAGGGAGGGGTAGGACAGAGTCTTTGAAGAACGACTTTTCCTAGAAAGGCAATCTCACAGGTGAAGCTTCCAAGGCCAGTGTAGAACTGATGGGGAGGGTGTTTGTGTCTGTCTAGCTGCTCAGACCATCCCTAGCTATTTTATACTGCCCCCTTTTGAATTCTCCTAGTAGATAAGGATGGGCATTCACACTTCTCCATGTCTGACTTAAGGGTTCAGGTGTGCATTACCCTCAGGTGAGTCTCGTGCCAAAATATGATTATTTTCATTCAAGACTGTTGTTGGGGATATGTCACAGATAATCTTCTTCCTTGTGGGGACAACCCATCCAGCCAGAAGCAGCTTATGGGATGAAAGAGTGTATTTCAGGCTCACAGTTTCAAAGAGCACTTCCATGGTGGCAAGGCAGGGCAGAGGCTGGGCATTACCTTTTGCCACAGCAGCTCGGGAAGCAGGAGCTAACTACAGCCCCAGGGTGTGGGCTCAAACCTCATGGCTGTCCCCCATTTTTTTCTTTGTCATTAAAAACCCCTTTGTTTTCTTTTTCCTCTTCCCCATTAATACAACCTTCTCCAGCAATGATCTTCCTCCCAAATTGCTATGAACTAGGGACTGAGTATGAGACTTAATCAAACACATGAGGCTATGGGACACATGTTACATTCAAACTACCCACAGTATAATTGAAAAACGAAAATGGCATCAAGTATATGTAAAGCCAGGAGTGATGGAGCAGGCCGGTAACTCTAGCATTCAACAGTCCTAGCTTCACAAGTTCTAGGCCAGATTGGGCTGTTTAGCAAGTTGGAGGCCAATCTGGACTAGATAGTAGAACCCTGTCTGGAAAATTCTCTTTAAGCAGAGTATGGTGGCATATGTACTCAGGAGGCAGAGGTAGAAAGAGTGTCATGAATTTGAGGCTACCCTGAGACTACATGAATTCCAGGTCAGCCTGGGCTAGAGCAAGACTCTACTTTGAAAAACCAAGATATATATATATATATATATAAATAAAAATTATATATATGCACACATACATACATACATGCGTATGTATGTATGTATGTATAGGTATATGTATATGTATGTATGTGTATGTATACATATATATATATGTGTGTGTGTGTATATATATAGTATATGTATATACGTATATACGTATATATATGTGTGTGTATGTGTGTGTGTATATATATATGTACATATATATATAAAATCTTTAAATAGGTAAATAAAATGAGCAAATGGTTTGGGATGTTCTGTTGACTTAAGTCTAATGGGTACATATGGAGTTATGATCCTGGGTATGATGTGGAAAGGTCTGTATAGTCCAAGGACTGGTGTATGGTATCTGCTGGTTGCTGAATGGGCAGCTCTTGGAAGAGCGACGACACATGTTCCGTAGGTGATCTCTGCACACGCCAGCCTTCCGAAAGCAACCTCAGCATGGTGGTTGTGTCTCTCACTCCCTGGGGTTTGCCTTCAGCTCATGTTGTGATAAACAATAGAATAAACTGAGTTACTATTGTTCCAATACCAGGGCGGTTTTTAAAAATATTTCATTTATTTGAGAGAGGGGAGAGATATATGAAGAGGCAGATAAAGACAGAGAATAGGCACGTGAGGACCTCTAACCACTGCAGACAAACTCCAGATGCAAGTGCCATCTTGTGCAGCTGATTTACTTATGTACTGGGGAACTGAACCTGGGTCCTTAGGCTGCACAGGCAACTGCCTTAACTGCTAAGCCATCTCTCCAGCCCAAGACACTTTTAATGAGCAAGACATTATATAAGAAAAGACATTTTTAATGCCAAATGTTTCATTCTTGGAACACAGATCTTGCTACCTCAGTTTCACCTTGTAGCCATCTTCTTGGTGGGGGAGGTTTATGGATAGCAGCTTCACTTGAGCTGGAGACTACATGGTTATAAAGACATGAAGCCCAAACAAGAACCCTGTCCTTACCAAGCATGCAGCGTACTGGGGGAGAGAGATGAAAAGGCTGGGATTAAAAGTACAATGTGGGAGGCTAGAGAGATGGCTCAGTGGTTACTAGCACTTGCTTCCAAAGCCTGAGGGCCCAGGTTCAATTCCCCAGTACCCATGTAAAGCCAGATGCACAAAGTGCACATGTCTGGAGTTTGTTTGCAGTGGCAGGAAGCCCTGGTGTGCCCATACACCCCCCCCCCTGCTTCTCTCTGCTTCTCTCTTTCTCTCAACTAAATAAATAATTTTTTAAAACCACAGTGTGGGGGACTGGAGAGATGGCTTAGCAGTTAAGGCACTTGCCTGCAAAGCCAAAGGACCCAGGTTCAATTCCCCAAGACCCACATAAGCCAGACGCACAAGGTGGCACATGTGTCTGGAGTTCATTTGCAGTGGCTGGAAGCCCTGGTGTGCCCATTCTGCCTGTCAGTCAGTCAGTCAGTCAGTCTGTCTGTCTGTCTGTCTCTCTCTCTCTCTCTCTCAAATAAAAGTATTTTTAAAAACAAAAAACACAGTATGGGGCTGGAGAGATGGCTTAACAATTATGGCGCTTGCCTGTGAAGCCTAAGGACCCAGGTTAGATTCTCCATGTCCCATGTGAGCCAGATGCACAAGGGGTAGCATGTGTCTAAGAGTTCATTTGCAGTGGCTAGAGGCCCTGGTGCGCCCATTCTCTCTCTCTCTCTAATAAATAAATAAAAATAAATCTTTTTAAAAAATGAGGCAGACGTGGTAGCGTACGCCTTCAATCCCAGCACTCTAGAGGCATAGGTAGAAGGATCGCCGCATGTTTGAGGCTACCCTGAGACTACATAGTGAATTCCAGGTCAGCCTGGGCTAGAGTGAGACCCTACCTTGGGAAAAAAAAAAAAAAATGTGTGCAGATAAAGGGGCAGAAAGATGGTGAGAACCCTAGGGTGGGTAGGATTAGCCTGAGGCACAATTCGCCCCCACCCCCCAGAGACTGAGGCCTTCAAGGCGCCACATGAATGCCAATAACTTCACCTAGGAGAGCCGTCAGAGGAAAGGGGCAAGGGAGTGGGCATAGAAGAGTATAGCCTTTTTTAAAAAAAAAAAAATTAAAAACAAAACAATGTTGAGGGTGCTACAATACAGACTTTAGGGACTGCTATCATTCCATGGGATTAGGGAAAGGGAAGTGATTGGGGAGAGATGGTGTCATGACATAAAGGAAGGAAGGGGTTGTCTGAAGTGCTGAGGCCCGAAGGTCAAGTTTGAGTTTGCCAAACAGAGGGTCGCAGGGTGACTTTTGGATCCGAGAATTTCCTTGCACATTATGAAGACAGTCATGGGAAGAAGGGAGAGAGAAAAGAGGGGCTGATGAACAGATGCAGAGACCAGGTCAAGGAAAGTCGTGAAGGATTTTAGCCACATCAGCAGGGAATTGAGAGCTGCCGTTCGACACGGTGTGAGCCACCAGTTTGCTTTGAAATTAACTTAAACGAAATGAAATTTAAAATTGAGTTGCCCAGTCCCACTAAAACATCAAAGCTGCATGTGGCTTCATGCTACCCTGTGGCCCCATGGGAAGTTGTCACTGACAAAACTCTCCCAGGTACACTTGAGCTGGTGGCTGTGGCGCTGATGAGGGAGGATAGAATGAGATCAGGGACACAGGACTACATGACCAGGCAGTGTCACCAATGTCAGCTAACACTGACCAGGACAGTCAGGAGGACGGGTTTGGAAGCGGAGAGAGGAGAGAGCAGAGTGAGGTGAGGTCCTGGGATATGGAAGTAGAACTCTGGGCCAGGTAACATCTGCCCTGGGGAGGCAATACCGTGGGAGGAAATTCTTGAGGGGAGGCAACCAACCTTTTGGGGGGGACTTGGAGAATTTGGGTTGCTATTAGGACCTCCCAGATGAATCGTCCTTTGAGTTCTGTGGAAGGCAGGCTGCTAGAGGACTTTTGAGTGGTGACCCCACAAAGTTTGTCACTGAAGCCTGGTTGTCAGTGCAGAGGAGAGACAAAGGGGCTGGAACTGAACCCAGTGGACAGACAGTGGTCAAGAGACCTGCAACAGGAGGGGCCTGGAAAGGACTGGGGAGCTATTGCTAAAGAGAGAAGAGGCAGCAAAGGGGACAAGCCAGAGGATGTCCCCACTGGGCCAGTGATGGCCCAGGGGGCAGAAGCTACAGAAGTTCAGTTAGACCAGTTTAAGAAACACACACACACACACACACACACACACACACACACAAAACTGTCTAGTAGCCATAGCAACCAAGAGGGCTTGTTGAGAAAAGCAGCTCAAATTGGCTTGTGTTTCTGCTCCTGAGCTATCCAGGGGCTATCAGAAGCACAAAGCAGGTAGAAACAGAAGTTAATCAACACACAAGTCAGTGTTGTTCACTAAAGCTTCTCTTAACAAATACAAAAAGAATGAGCCCGGCAATTCTAGGATGAGATGTACAGAGAAGCAAGCAGCTGAATATGTTCAAAGACCCGCAGAGATGAGGTGTTGATTCACTGACGTATGGCCAAGGGACCAGTGGCGTAGCAAACACTTCTTTGCCAACAACTCCAGGACAAAGCTCATTCCACACCTTGGCCGCCCTGTAGGTTTGAACTAGGGAAAGCTTCATGATGCCTTGTCTGCCTGCAGGGGTGTGGGGGGCGCGGGGGCGTGGCCCGTGATGCCACGTCAAAGGCAGCCGGGACTCCGCTCAGCGAGCCCAGGGCTGATCTTCCTCGTCTGCCCTTTCATAGCACATGAGGACGTCAGTAACAGCTAACTTGGGCTGATAATTCCAGAACTCTCACTTCCATCATTGTTTTGTGCTTGGTCTGTGCCCAACTTAATGCAAACTCTGGGTCATTTCCTTGCCTCTTTGGAAAAAAGGCTGACTTGAAACATTGACATGGATCCACTGGCTAACTTTTAGACATTGATTACCACAAACAGGCAGCATCCTAACATGTAGTCTTATGAGAGTTTAGAGATGTAAGGGGAATATTTTTTTTAAGGATTTTTTTTTAATTTATTTATTTGAGAGCAACAGACACAGAGAGAAAGACAGATAGAGGGAGAGAGAGAGAATGGGCGCGCCAGGGCTTCCAGCCTCTACAAACGAACTCCAGACGCGTGCGCCCCCTTGTGCATCTGGCTAATGTGGGACCTGGGGAAACCGAGCCTCGAACCGGGGTCCTTAGGCTTCACAGGCAAGCGCTTAACCGCTAAGCCATCTCTCCAGCCCAGGGGAATATTTTTAATATAGAAAATTTGTCCTTCTCTGTATTTATTTACTTATTCATCTTTCATTTAACTTTCTTTAAATTTTCATTTTATTTATTTAACAGAGAGATAAAAAGAGGCAGATAGAGAGAGAGAATGGGCACACCAGGACCTTCAGTCACTGTAAACAAACTCCAGATGCATGTGCCACCTTGTACGTCCAGCTTACATGGATCCTGGGAAATCAAACTTGGGTCCTTTGGCTTCACAGGCAAGCTCCTTAACCATTAAGCCATCTCTCCAGCCCTTATTCATCTTTTTTTTTTTATTTTTAAATTTTATTTATTTTGGAGAGAGAGAGAATGGGCATGTCAGGGCCTGTAGCCACTGCAAATGAACTTCTGATGCATGTGCCACCTTATGCATTTGGATTACATGGGTACTGAGGACTCAAACCTGAATCTTTGGGTTTCACAGGCAAGTGACATAACCACTATGGCATCTCTCCAGTCCCTTATTCATCTTTTTTTTTTTTTTCCAAGGTAGGGTCTCACTCTAGCCCAGGCTGACCTGGAATTCACTATGGAGTCTCAGGGTGGCCTTGAACTCACGGTAGTCCTCCTACCTCTGCCTCCCCAGTGCTGGGATTAAAGGCATGCGCCACCATGGCCCAGTTCCCTTATTCATCTTTGATGCAGGGTCTCACGGTAGCCCAGACTGACCTGGAATGCACTGTAGCCCCAGGCTAGCCTCAAACTCACAATGCTTCTCATACCTCAACCTCCCAAGTGATGGGACCAAAGCCATGCACCACCATGCTTGGCTTTCACTTAATTTCTAATTTTGTTCAAATACACAGAATCAAATTTACCATCTTAACCATTTAAGAGCACAGAGTCCACTCGTGTTAAGCATACTTCCTTGTCTTCAACAGGATCTGGAGTGTGACTTGTGTCAGGTCATGAGGCCCTTCCTTGAGAAACCAAAATCAACAACAAAACTTCTGGTTCATCCATGTTGCAGCATGTCAGAATTCCTTTCTTTTAAATATATTTTTAAATCTTTTTTATTTTTATTTATTTATTTGAAAGAGAAAGAGGCAGAGAGAGAGAGGAAAGTGGGCGTGCCAGGGCCTCCAGCCACTGCAAATGAACACCAGATGCATGCACCCCCTTGTGCATCTGGCTAACGTGGTCCTGGGGAAACAAGCCTCGAACCAGGGTCCTTAGGCTTCACAGGCAAGCGCTTAACCTCTAAGCCATCCCTCCAGCCCAGGATTCCTTTCTTTTAAAGGCTGAATAATTCTCCTTTACATGTCACATCAGTGGTGGTGTGGTAGCTGCTCACCCACATGCAGAACATTGAAATTGCATCCTCATCTCCGACTGCATTCAAAACTCAACTCAACCATATTCTGCTTCTGGGCTCATCTGACAAGAATACCAGGGTTGATCCCTCTGGGTTACTATGAAGAATGTTGCTGTGAACATGGGTATAAAATATGCCTTAGAAACACTGGGTTCCTCTTGGGGGTACATATTCCTGTAGCTGGAATTGCTGGATCATAGGACAAGTGTATGCTTTTCTTATATTGCCACCAATGTGTGCATGGATATTTTACATTACCATCCACGTGTATGTGGACATTCTGATACACTGTGTATGGACATCTTACCACCCATTATGGATGCATATATATCACATGGCCACCAACTTTGTACAAGGACATTTTTATATTGCCACCAACATGTATATGGGTAGTTTACGCTGCTACCAGTCAGGCCCATGTATGCAGAGGACTACATCCTTAAAAACACTTTGCCTTTTTGTTGTTGTTGTTCTTTGAGGTAGGGTCTCACTGTGGTCCAGGCTGACCTGGAATTCACTCTGTAGTCTCAGGATGGCCTCGAACTCATGGCAATCCTCCCTCCTCTGCCTCCCGAGTGCTGGGATTAAAGGCGTGCGCCACCACTCCTGGCTACCTTTGCTTTTTATAGTAGCCATCTAGATGGGCATGCTGTGGCCTCTCACTGTGGTGCTCATTTGTGTTCCCCAAATGATAGTGATGTGGAACATCTAGGTGCTTCCTGAGAATTTGTGGACCTTCTTTGGGGTGATATCTATTCTGATCGGTGGCTCATTTTTAAATCAGTTTTTTTGTGTGTGTGTATGTTTGTACTATGAAATTGTAGGAACTGATATAGATTATATAATAGCTCCTTACATTATATATGATTTGCAAGTATTCACTCACATTCTATATTTTTAATATTTTATTTATTTGAGAGAAAGAGAGGCAGAGAGACTGGGTGCACCTGGGCCTCCAATCACTGTAGCCAAACTCCAGGTGCATGTATCAGCTCTGTGCATCTGGCTTATGTGGGTCCTGGGGAATCGAACCTGGGTCCTTAGGCTTCACAGGCAAATGCCTTAACCGCTAAGCCATCTCTCCAGCCCACGTTCTGCATTTTTGTTTGGTTCGCTTTTCCTATCCAAATATTCCTTCTCTTATAATAACAAGCAGTAGTTTTCTTCTCATTTTTAACTGGAAAATTGAAGGTTGTATCTGATTCCAGTTCATGTAAAAAGGGGAGATGTATTTTTCTGAAGTTAACCCCTCTTATGCATTCACTGTCAATTAACATTCCATACTCTGGGTTCCCATGGGAATATGCCCTTGTTCACAGCTGGTCTTGCTTGCTTGTTAGTTTTGAGACAGGCTCTCATGAAGCCCACACTGGCCTTGAACTCCCAATGAAGCCAAGGATGACCACCCAAATTTGGGTTTACTGGTGAATGCCTCTGTCCCTTTTTTTTTTTTTTTTTTTTTTTGGTTTTTCGAGGTAGGGTCTCACTCTGGCTCAGGCTGACCTGGAATTCACTATGTAGTCTCAGGGTGGCCTCGAACTCTCAGCGATCCTCCTACCTCTGCCTCCCGAGTGCTGGGATTAAAGGCGTGCGCCACCACGCCCGGCTGCCTCTGTCCCTTTCATAGATGGTTTTAAAAGGTTAGGAGAATGATTAGGAAGAATGCCACCCATGCCTTGTTTGGGGAGGAACTACGTGTTCTGTCCCCTGACTGCGAGATCTATGTCACCACAAGGCAATCTTTCTAGAAGACTCCAAATCTCATAAGGCAGGAATCACTGATCATCTAATTCAAAGCTTTCACGCGGACATCTCCTCCTAGTCCGAACTTTACCTGGGGCAAAGGAAGGGCAGGAACTGTCTCACTGTTCAACACCTGTGTCAACAAATCCCTCTTGGTACAACATAATAACTGGGTAATACCTGGGCTTTCCTTCCTCAGTCTTGTCATTGAGTCTTTCATCTCCATGAGGTGAAGATGAGTCATTATTACTATTTAAATGTAATCACCCACTGGTCCTATTCTTTGCTTTATAAAAAGAGAATAAATGGTAATATTTATTACTATTTTTTAAATCCCTTTCCTGGAGAAAGGAATGAAGGTGAGGTAATTAAGTTCATCTTCTCAGGTTCATAATGAGGCAGGAGGCAGAGAGACAGGAGGGAGAGTAGCACCTGAGGATGATGTCACCTGCAGGTGACAGGATAAGCAACCCCACCTAGTGAGATCCATTGCCCCCGGCAGGTCAGGGCTCACCAGGGCCAGCATCATATGCACTATATGGAAAGGCCTCACTCTCAGCAGGATGTTAGGCTGTCACCAACTTGAAATGAAAATACTTTGAAGAATCCTATATTTTCAGGCTTATTTCTTTTATTTTATTTATTTGACAAAGAAAGAGGGAGAGAGAATGGGCGCACCAGGGCCTCCAGCCACTGCAAACAAACTCTAGATGCATGTGCCCCCTTGTACATCTGATTAACATGGGTCCTGGGGGATCACACTTGGGTCCTTTGGCTTTGCAGGCAAGAACCGTAACCACTAAGCCATCCCTCCAATCCAATAATCCTATATTTTCATGTTGCACTGGGTGCTGTGACATATGCAGCTGGTCCCAGTCCTGGTATGATCTGCATAAGGTGGTGTTGATCAGAGGAAAGAAGGAACAATGGTGAGAGACCCAAACTATGAGGCATCCTGGGCAGCAAAGGCAAAGATTCTTTCTGTTGGCTTGTTTGTCATGGACAGAGACTAGAAGGTGTGTGGAACTAAATGCCACATAGCCAGTCCTCCTTGTTCTCAATTCTATACTTACCAATTCATCTCTGTGAAAAGTAAATTGCTCACAAGCCATAAAATCGATGTGAAGACCGTGCAGCTGTCACTCAGACTGCCCATCGACCACATTCGAGGTTGACAAGATGGCTCTGCCATCATCTTTCGGTACTTAAGCTCTTAATAAATGTACTTTTGGAGGTGTGGTTCCTGCCATGGTGGCTTGCCCATAAAGGCTTTCTGTGGGGGATGTCACTGTTAAGGTATGCCTGAACCCTGTCCACCAGTCTCCTAAAACTCGGGAAGGCTGAGACATGGCTTATGGAGGAAGCCAGCATATTAGGAAAGTCTTGTTCAGATATGAGTTATAGTGCCGTAGGCTGTGTGCCCAGTGTTCATGACAAAATCAGCAATGATTATTCAGTAAGGGGTGTGTGTGTGTGTGTGTGTGTGTGTGTGTGTGTGTGTCTCACTGCAGCCCCGTGTGACCTTGAACTCACTCTGTAGCCCAGGCTGACCTCCAACTCATGACGATGCTCTTTCTGCAGCCTCCTGAGTGCTGAGATGACAGGCCACAAGCCACAATGTCCAGCTGTAGTGAGACGTGTGTGACACAGTCCTTGGTAGGAATCACTTACTTGGCGGGAGCAAGGGCTCCAGGTATTCTCGCCCTCCACTTCCCTCAGTCACTCAGGGCTCATGGTGATTTTACGGGACCCACCATGTGGCCGTGGTAAATTGTGGGGAATGTGAGCCTCAAGGGTTCAGAGCCCCAAAGGAGCAGCCAGGCAGGAGAGAGAGAAGGAAGGCTTTCTTCACGACAGATCTGCAGCGTACGAGCGCTGATAACTTCTGGGGTCTAGCTCAACCCCCTGAGGTCCAAGGACTTTTCTAAATGTTTCATAAAGTCTCAAGAGTGTAAAGTCACTGAGAAACCATCTCTAGCTTCCACCATAGTGCTTAATTCAGAGACGTTTCCCCCACATTTTATTATTTCTGGAATCAGGAAATCCCTTATATTTAGTATGTTTTAACAAATAAGACCTGTTCTCCTGAAAGCTGTTATCACCTCTCCTAAGTCACTTCCAGTCTAGGGGTCAGCACACCATCTTTTCTGATAGACTAGATAGTGAATATTTTAGGCTTTATGGCCATACAACCTTTTTTTAATTTTTTTGTTCATTTTTTATTTATTTACTTGAGAGCAACAGACACAGAGAGAAAGGCAGAGAAAAAGAGAATGGGCATGCCAGGGCTTCCAGCCACTGCAAATGAATTCCACCCCTTTGTGCATCTGGCTAACGTGGGTCCTGGGGAATCGAGCCTCGAACCGGGGTCCTTAGGCTTCACAGGCTAGCGCTTTACTGCTAAGCCATCTCTCCAGCCCACAAGCTTTTTTTTTTTTTTTTGGTTTTTCGAGGTAGGGTCTCACTCTAGCTCAGGCTGACCTGGAATTCACTATGGAGTCTCAGGGTGGCCTCAAACTCATGGCAATCCTCCTACCTCTACCTCCCGCGTGCTGGGATTAAAGGTGTGCGCCACCACGCCTGGCCAAGCTTTTTTTTTTAAACTGACTGTGAACTTTACTGAATGAACATATTAGTCATATTCCCATTGAGCTATACTCTTCTTTTCCCTGTCCCTCACCCCCATCCCACTGTGGGCTCTCCCCAGTGGGGTTTTGTGGGGTCATGAATGCACCAGTTGCTCTTTATGGAGTGCGGCACTGCCTCAGAATACTCCTTCCTCTTCTGTGGCTCTCACCATCCCCCTCTGCAACGTTCCCTCAGCCTTGCAGGAAGGGTTGAGAGTGTCTTTTAGTGTGGAGCTCTCTGTATCCATTCATTTTCTGTGTTAGTGAGTTTTGCGTCTCCTCAGTGTCTATCACCATCTCCCTAGTAAAGGTGCCCAGGGGGCTGGAGAGGTGGCTTAGTGGTTAAGTGCTTGCCTGGGAAGCCTAAGGACCCTGGTTCAAGGCCCCATTACCCAGGACTCACGTTAGCCAGATGTACAAGGGGGCACATGCATCTGGAGTTCCTTTGCAGTGGCTGGAGGCCCTGGCGTGCCCATTCTGTCTCTCTCTCTCTCTCTGCCTTTCTCTGTCCGTCTGTCACTCTCAAATAAATAAATAAAAAGTTAAAAATAAAAAAAAAAAAAGAAAAGGTTCCCAGGCTGGCAGTGAGAGTGGCACTCGTGTTTAATTCACCTCCTCCATGATGTCTCCTGGGACCTGGCAGATATGATAGAGACGGCTCACCTTTTACTAGGTGCTTGGTTTCCTTTTCTTTTTATTTTATTATTATTATTATTATTTTGTGGTTTTCGAGGTAGGGTCTCACTCTAGCCCAGGCTGACCCGGCATTCTCTATGTAGTCTCAGGGTGGCCTCGAACTCATGGCGATCCTCCCACCTCTGCCTCCCAAGTGCTGGGATTACAGGTGTGCGCCGCCACGCCCGGCTGGTTTCCTTTCTTTATCATACTGATTGATCTTGGGTTTCTCTGGTATTCACTGCCATCTGTAAAATCAGATTCTCCAACCAAGAGTAAGAACAGGATGGGTCAAAGGAGATAAGCGAAGTCATTTAAAAAAGACTTTGTGATGGACATACCCTCTCTTCTTAGCCAAAGGACAGGGGAAGCTTCCTTCTGGAGTCTATGACCTTCCTATCCATGGAGGTCTGACTTGGTTCTCAGCATCCAGCATGACTTTCCTTGCACTGACGGGGCCTCCTATCTAATCGGAGAGCAGCTGATGACCTCAGAGCCTGTGTGTCACTATTGCACAGGGATGTACACTTTGCCTGGCCAGGTGACTTTATAGCTAGCAGGAAACCCTGCTTGTTCATGATATCAGTGACCATTATCCCCCAGCGGCAAGAATAGCATCTTACAGCACTATGGGAACTAACCAGCTGGCTTCCTTCTGAGTTCCAGCATGATCTCTCAATGTACTGTGACCACAGCCTGTGGTGTCTTCAGCAGTAAAGTCCTTTTTAGGTCTGGAAGGTCTGTAGCCAAATGTTTCGGCAGTGTCCTGCATGCCACGTAGCCTTTCTCATAATTCTGTATCCCTGTAGCAGGACAAGAAGCGTGGAAACAGAGGTGTTGGGGGCCGTGTTCTAGTTAAACCACTTCTTGTCATCCTAACATGTCACAACGCACTTATTCTTTTATCCTCCAATTTTAATAAGTGTAAGAAAAGGAAAGTGAAAAGTTTACAGGAACATAAGGCCATATTGAGCTTGCTGCCCTGAGTCATCAGCTCCTCCTCGGGGAATGGACAGGTCACATGGGTCTCCACTGTTTCTGCTTATGGCTGTCTCTGACCAATGGAACCTACAATCTAACTGATCTAGGCTCTTTTTTATTTTTATTTATTGTTATTAGAGAGAGAGAATGAGGCAGATAGGTGACTGGAGAGATGACTTAGGAGTTAAGGCACCTGCCTGCAAAGCGTAAGGACCAAGGCTCCATTCCCCTGCATCCAGGTAAGCCAGATACACATGGTGGCACATGCATCTAGAGCTCTTTGCAATGGCTAGAGGCCCTGGAGGGCCTATGCTGTCCCTCTTTCTCTATCTTAATAAATAAAAGTAAAAATAAAACATCACAAAGAGGAAGATAGGTGTGCCAGGGCTTCCAGCCACTGCAAACTCACTCCAGACTACCCAGTGTGTATGGCTTTACACGGGTACTGGGGAATTAAACTCAGGTCCTTAGGCTTTGCAGGCAAGCACCTTAACCACTGAGCCATCTCTCCAGCCCAGGGTTCTTTTTTAATCATAGACTGCATTAAGCCAGGTGTGGTGGCACACACCATTAATCCCAGCACTCCTCTCAGGGCAGAGGTAGGAGGATGGCTATGAGTTTGAGGCCACCCTGAGACTACACAGTGAATTCCAGGTCAGCCTGTGCTACAGTGAGACCCTAACCTTGAAAAACAAGAAGTGGGGGGGGGGGGGAGGGATGGAGAGAGACTGAATTAAAAGATTTGTCTGCTAATCTAGATTTACCCTAATATTAAAGTTGGTAGCATAAACATGAGTTGGTTTAGGTTTTTCATCTGCTCAGTGTAGTACACATTTGCAAAAGAGATCCAGGAAATATTGAAAGCAGAATTGGGAAAAGTTCATGCTTCTATATACAGTAACATGCCGATGCATTTCAGACACAGCCCTTTCATTAGTCCCCCTTTGTTCTACAATGTTCTAATTATCCCTTTATTTTTAAGCTTCACTTTCTTCTTCCCCATTGTGTCATTTTTCTTTGTGTTTTTCACGTGTACAACAGACCTTATTCACAAGAAGGCGGAGCTGTGGTCTAGAACAAGGCTTGAAACACAAGGAAACTTAAACAGGGTGGAAATTAAATAAAATTAGGTCCAAAATTTAGGAGGAAAATGAGTGCATCTTGCTTAGCACAGCATCTAAATCTACAAATTTTAGTATTCATCACTGACCAGAGATGGGTGATTGCTGGTGAATTTGATATAAAATTGGTAATGAAGAAGATAATTATAACTGTCTGTCACTGTCAGATGCTAACGGATCAGAACTGGGATGGAAAATCTGCAGAAATGTCCTAGTTGTGGGGGGGGAGAGAGGTATGCTAACTTGCACCCAATTCTCATCCCAGAATCCAGTTAATTTCTAGCCCACCTAGACCCAGAGCCAGCCTGGGAGCCACACAGAACAGCCTTGCCACTGTCACATCACCTGGTAGCCTGACCTTTCTGGGTTCAGCTGAGAGGGGCTACACCCTGACCTGGAGCCCTCAGAGGTCCTCTGACCTGGGATTTCAGGCAAGGCATATTGATGGGAAATAGGCACCCCCACACAGGGCTGTTCTCAGCCACAGAGACTCACATCAGATCCACATTTCCACCCACTGCATGCTTGGTCCCCGCAGAGGACATCAGTCTTTTTAGAGAGTCAACTGGTAGTTCCCTCAGCAGATAGCAGCCTCTCCTTGAGTGACACCTCAGGGCTCCACAGCAGCATCCCAATGTCCCCAAATGCCTCTTCCATGCTTGGCTGACAACAGTGAGTGTGTACGCCTTTGCTTCTGGGTGTCGCTTGGTCAGGGTTCTGGAATTCATCCTGGAAGAGTGTCTCCTCCCAGAGCTCTTTAGGGACCTGGGTTTTCAGAAAGGAGTCAACCAATGAATGGTAGTGTGACCTTGTCCAAGGTGACACAAGCTTTGGGCGTAGGAACAAATCAAATGCTCTAAGCTACCGGGAGAGAGGGTCTTATCACCCCACCACTTTTCGCAGAGATGGAACCAACCAGAAAGCAGCAGAACCACATAGGCAAAGCATGTCACCCATACAATGTGACAGCCTGTCTCTGCTCGCCTGCACTGGGAGGAAGGTGGTGGTGGGGCTTTGAACCTTCAGATTACTGTAGTTATTACCACAGTCCACTGGCTCCCAGATGGACACCCCCACTCCTCCTTCCCTCCATGCCTTCTGTATGTGAATTTCAGTATTCTGTTTTTGATGGTCATCTGTATCGTAACATATATCATAAGCTCATTCTTCCAAAGGCTGGATACATGTCCTGTGCATATGTTTGGCTTATCTGTTTCTATTATTTATTTCTGAATGTATGAGCATGATGATAATAAGTGTGTGTGTGTGTGTGTGTGTTTACTAGCCATTTTTATTTTAGAGAAATAGTCATTCAAGTCCTGGGTTTATATGTCATCAGTTAGGTTGTGGGCACGTATGTGGCACAGTTCGATGTGGAGGTGAAGAGACAACTTTGGGGTGTCAACTATTTCCTTCCATTTTGTTTGAGACAGGATCTCTCTCTGGTGTGATGTGGTGTGTATGTATGTGGAATATGCACAGATAAGTGCGGATGTGATGCACCGTGTACATGTGTCCTCCTCACTGCCCGTCTCGTCTCCTCGGGGTGAGTTTCTCCACTGGTTCCTGAGCTCTGCTGGTCTCATGAGCCCGAGACGTTCTCTAGTCTCTGCTCCCCACAGGACTGCAGTTCCAGGTGTGCATGGCCAGGCCCAGCTCTTTGCTTGGGTTCTGGTTATCACACTCAGGAACTCAGTGGTCCAAGGCCCCTTCTGGCCTTCAAGTTCACACAGGAAACTCTTAACTACTGAATCATCTCTCCAGCTGCTCTTGTTGTTTATTGCTGGGAAGTCCGGACTGGTGGGTTCTGCAACCTTCATGATTCTTCCAACTCTGCCTCCCACTGCCTTAGGCGCATTGGGATTAGAGATGCTTGTGCCATTTCTGTGTCTGGTTTTCTGTGGGGGCTGGGGAGCCAAACTCCAGTCAGCACTTTTTTAGAGCAAGCACTTTTAACCAGTATGCCAATTCTGTTTGTTTTCTATAAAATAATCAGCTGGTATTTCAGCCAGTATGGATAACACTGCTATGAGCATAGGCACATAAACATCTATTCATCCCTGCTTGTTACCTTTGGAGTGCAGCTCTGACAGTAGAATTGGTGGACTTCATGATAATGCTGTGTAATTTTTAGAGAAATTTTCATGCTTCCTCTCATGGGCGCAAAGGCCCCAGTTTGTCTCCATCATTGCAAAGGTAGCCCAGCCTGTTTCGGATAATAGTTATCCTATAGGTGTAAAATAATATCCAGGTGTGCTTTTGGTTCTAAATTGCATTTCCGTACTGACTACTGGTGTGAAATAGCTCTTTATGTACTTACTAACCATTTTTATCTCAGAGAGATGGTCATTCAAGTTCCTTGACTTATTGTTTAACCAGCTAGGTTGTTTATTGTTCAGTTGTGGGAGTCTTTGTTAATATGGTCTGCATATTAACCCCCTATCAGATATGTGATTTGAAAATATTTTCTCCCATTCCTTGTTTGCCTTACAACTTTCTTAGTAGCATTCTTTAATATCCATCTTTTACTTCTGATGTACTACTGTTTGTGTTTTGTGGGTTTTGCCTCTTCATCTGGCGTCATAGATAAGAATAAACCTGTTTTATTTTGAAGGAAGGCCAAGCTCCTTGTATAATCATTTCAGGTTACTTTCCAGTATTCACAAGTCTATTTCTGGAACACCAACTAGTCACTAGCCATTTGTGGCCAGTTAAGCTATTAGTGTTAGAGTACTTACAGTTGATTCTCTGTGTTTTACAAATATCTATTATTTATTTGCAAGTAGAGAGGGAGAGAGAGCATGGGTGCACCAGGGCCTCTTGACACTCCAGATACATGTGCCATTCTTTGTGTCTGGCTTTACATGGATACTGGGGACTCGAACCCAGGCTGTCAGGCTTTGCAAAGCAAGCACCTTTAACCACTGAGACACCCCTTCAGTCCTCTGTGTGTTTTCTGCCTGAAATCCATCCACATAGCTGGCTAAGTTTGTTCTGGGTACTGGGGATGGAACCCCAAGAGCGTTTGAGCATGCTCACTAGCACTCAGCAACCCTATCGAATTTTGATCTTTAAAAATATAGCTTCCAGCCTCCCCAGCATGCTCGGGTCATCTGAGACAAAAGCTCACTCCCTAGCCAGGTAAGCAGTCGTCAGCAGATAGATTGGAGAACTGAGTGTGTTCATCATGTGCTCTTGAAGCCACATGGCACCTCCTTCAGCAAGATTGTCCCTTTACACTCCTGTGCTGCGGAGGTGGTTGTGTGACTTCGTAAGGGCAGCATCTATGTCGTGTGACAAGGGAGACCCTTCCCCCAGGCCTTCTGAGAAGCCATACGTGTGGGAACAGCCTGCCTGCCCCAGCAAGGCTCTCAGTGGAGACAGGAGGAAAAAGGCGAATCCACTGGGCCTGGGCATTAGTACCTTGTGACTTTAACAGGCTCCTCTGCTGCCCTGATAGCCATGGCCTAGCAGGTTAGAATCAGGCAGGGGCATCTGCTGCCCCTCTCTGGTGCGAGCAGATGTGTGTGTACGCAAGTCTTTGATTTCTGAGTGTGGCGAGACTCTTGCTGCTGATCAGAATTAGGGTCCCTGCCCCTCCATTTTCCCTGATGCCTCCCTGGCGAGGCTGGAGGGAATCGATACTGAAGCAGCAGATGGCAGGCCATTTGTCCACAGTGAAGGTGGTTGTGCCTCTGGCTAATAGTGCCCAACCGTGTCCCCCGCACTGTGGCTCTGCTCTTGCACTGGACTCACCCCACGGAGGAGCCGTGGGGACTGAACACGATCCCAAGGTGTGGCATGTACTTGATGTCACATCCTGCTCAGCTTAATCACACCGCTGGAACTTGGGATCCCAGGGAGAAAAGGCAAGTTTCGCAGTATTAATTTGGTACCAGGAAATGAGGCTGCTCATGAGAATTACTCCAGTTTCTCTATATTGACAGAAATGAGTAGTAAGTTGCATTAAAACGCACTGTTGAAATAGGTTATTTCCATGCACTGGGCATTTGGAATAAGTCAGACACACTCAGGGACTGTCTGAAGAGATTGCTCTATTGTGTCCTAGAGAGCCATCCACACAGCCATCCTGAAGTGACTTGCTTTAGAAGGTGGCCTTTGGGAGGGTCTGGCTTTTCCTCCCTTGAACTGTGGCATGTCATGATAAACCAGCCTCTTCTGGTCCAGAGAATGCCACGGGGGAAGGGGGATGGTGATTGTTGTGGACACGTGCCTGGGGTCCATTGGCATGTTTGCTTCTGGCCTCCCTGGACTGGCATAACAGCCCCATCTTGTGTATTCTTCATTGTGGAATCTGTGTAGCTGAGTGCCTGGCTTCTCCCATGGGTGCTACGCTTGAGGCCATGTGCTGTGGTGGGCCAGGGTGGGAGGGAGCCAATGGGAAGACCCAAAGGGCTGCTGAGAGTTTGGTGCAGAAATTAGCCTGGACTAGAAGGGTCATGTGCTCTTCAACCTGCAGTGGGGAAGCTGCTTCCATCCCTGCAGAAGGCTCCCAGCTTAGTTTGCAGGTTAATAGAGGACTTGAGGTTTGCCCAGGTCCTTGGCCTCAGAGCGGCATGGGCCACCCAGCGACAGTGACCACTTCGCAAGCCTGGCAGCTCAGAAGCTCATCTGGCATGTCCGAGTTGTCTCAGCATCCAAAGATGATCCTTTGCCTGAGAGGGGTTGGTGTTGACATCCACTCTGTGGCCCCTGAGGTGATGTTTGCAGAATTCAATACTTAGCCTGTGGCCGCTTGTCGCACCACACGTGTTGACTCTGACGTCAGGCCCTCTGTCCCCATCCCTCCGCAGATGACCGAAGCGTCAAGAGAGGCCCCAGGGACCCGCTCTTGACTAAAAATGAGCTGCTTCCACTGTCTGGGGAGCTAGGACAGAGGTGGGTGGAAAAGGCCACCGCGTTAACATGCATGGTCAGTGAGCAGCGTCTGGGACACCTGTCCCTAGCCAACCTGTGAGGAAAACAGCCAGCCGCTCCACCCCTCCCACGCCATGCTTAGTGCCAAGGACATGTTGATTCAGGTACTGCAGGTAAGGGATGGAGGCACCAAGGCCCAGGGGCCATCCCCGAGAGCAGGTTCTCTGACGTGCAGGCTTTGCACTTGGGACTTGGCAAATCCAGCTCCTATTTTGCATGACCCATTTGTGTCAGAGCTGCTGTCAGGCAACTTGTATCTGAAGCCGGGGGTCAGGTCCGCTGACAAGCTTTCCCACTGTTTGTGTGTATGTGTATATAACCATGTATAATTTGAGAGACAGAAAGAATGGGCAAATGAACTCCAGATGCAGGGACCGCTACGTGCATCTGGATTGATGTGGATACTGGGGAATCGAGCCTAGGCCATTAGGCTGTGCAGGGACCTGCCTTTAACCACTGAGCCATCTCTCTGGCCCACTGTTACTCTTTCGAAGTGGCCCCAACATATGTTGTTCCAGATGTCACAGGACTCATCTCTTGATTCCTAATCATGTACGGCAGCCAGTTTTCTGAACAGCTCTTCGGCCCTCCCAAACCAGCACCTGAGAGGGGAGCTGGGAGATCCCACTGTGGGTCCTCAGCACCAGACACACAGCAGAGTCCCAACTTTAAAACAAATTAATAGTTGTGGCTGTTAGGTAGTCATACCAGTGGTGGCTGGCATTGTCTAGAAACTGAGATGTCTTTATGGTTAAAGTTCTATAATTTATTTTCATCTGATACATAGTAATGGCACCGTGCGTACAGTAGGACACCTCGATATGGCTATACAGTTGGAATGATCAAATCAGGGTAACGGACAAAGTCCTTGACACTAGATTCCTTGCAATATTTTAGTTTATTCTTCTATTCTGTGCTATAGAGCATTATAAGCTATTCATTCTAGGGCCAAGGGGATGGCTCAGTGGTTAATGGTGCTTACTTGCTAATGAGCTTTCCTGCTGTTATTTTTATTTGAGCGAGAAAGCCTGCTGGCCTGGGTTCGATTCCCTAGTGCCTTCATAAAGTCCGATGTGCAAGGTGGCACATGCATCTGGAGTTCGTTTGCAGTGGATAGAGGCCCTGACATGCCCATTCTGTCTCTGTGCTTGCAAATTTTTTAAAAGACCTGTTTCTCTGTTGACTTCTCCTCTATTTTTTCTCCGCCCCAACTATCTTTCTGTCCTCTTTTAATCTCCCCATTCTTCTTCTTTTTGATTTATTAGAGACAGAGGGAGGGGAGGGAGAATGGGTGCTCCAGGGCCTCTAGCCACTGCAAGGAAACTCCAGACGCCTGCGCATTTGGCTTATGAGGGACCTGGGTCCTTAGGCTTCTCAGGCATGTACCTGAACCACTAAGCCATCTCTCCAGCCCCCATCTGGAGTTTGAGGCCAACTTCTTAGCTTCCAGATAGAAGTGATAGGATGTATGTGCCTCGTCTTGCTTAACATTAGGTCTAGTCCCATCGATGTTGCTACAGATAACAAGTTTGTCCTGCTAATGGCTGAATCCTATTCCATGGTGGAGATGTAGCACATCTTATCCGTCCATTCACTGATGGACACCTAGGTCAATTTCATTTCTTGCCTATTTTGAAGGACTGTGAGAAAGATGCTGGGGCACATGTCGCTGTTGGCATACTGATTTCCACTTACTTGACTGTATTCCTAGTACTAGGGTAGTCGGATCACAAGGCCATTCTATCTAGAGTTTTCTGAGGTACCTCCACACAGGTTTCTATAAAGACTGAACTAATAGACATCCCTGCCAATGACATATTTCTTTCTGGCGTTGGTAACAACCACTCTAGCTGGGGGAGATGAGATGATGTCATGGTTTGGGTTAGTGGCATTGAGCATTTCTTCAAATTTATATGCCCTATTTTGAGGAATAGCTGTTAAGTCACTTGTCCCTTTTCAGAAATCAGTTTGTTTTTAGTGTCTGTTCCCTATATGTTCTGGAAATTAATCATTCGTTGGATGATTAGTTTGAAAGTACTTCCCCCATTTTATAGATTCTCTTTACTCTTTTCACATTAGTAAAGCTTTCTAGTTTGACATAATCACATTTGTTTTGATTCCTTGCACTTTTAGGTTCAGATAGAAAATTTCCTGACCAATGTCCCAATGTGTTTCTCTTGTATTTTCTTTTCCTTGCATGTGTAAGTGTGTGTGTGTGTGGAGGTAGGCCAGAGGACCTTGCATGCCCTCCTCAGGAAGATCATCTACCTTTTTGAGACAGGCTTTCTCATTGGCCTAGAGCTAAGTAGGCCAGAATTACTAGCCAGTGAGTTCCAGGGGTGTTCCTGTCTCTGCATCCCCACATCCAGCAATTCCCAGTACTGGGAACTGAACTCAGGTCCTTATGCTTGTGAGAGACAAGCCTTTTACCACAATGGGCTATTTCTTTAGCCCTTTCCCTATATTCTAAAAATTTCATGCACATGGTTCTTACATTTAAGGGTTTCACGTATCTAGAATTGATTTTTGCATAACATGCATTGCAAGGGCTGACATTTCTTCAGTATATGGATACATTTATTCCACACACCACGTAATCAAGAGGCGATCTGTTCTCCAGTGATATTTGAGCTGACTTTGGAGTTCTATGTTATTGGATGGGTCTTGGCAATTGTTTCGATGACTTTCCTTACACTGCTTTTTGGAGTCAGGTAGTGTCTTTTCATCTGTGTTTGGATCACTCTAGCTATTCCATGGCCATTGTGCCTCCACATGTATTTGGATTATTTAGTCTGTGAAGATGCTATTGGTATTTGAATAGGAACTCCTTGAGTCTAGAGATTTCCATGGGAATATGGATGTTTTGACAAGTTTTCTAAACTGTGAATATATAACGCTTTTCCATTTTTCTGGGTCTTCATTAATATCTTTCACAGTATTTTGGAATTTTCATTATAGAGTTCACTTCCTTTAGATAAATTTATCAGAGAGAGAAAATGGGCACACCAGGACCTCCAGCCACTGGAAACAAACTCCAGATACATGTACCACCTTGTGCATCCAGCTTACATGGGTCCTGGGGAATCAAACTTGGGTGGTTTTCAGGCAAGCGCCGTAACTGCTAAGCCATCTCTCCAGCCTTATCCCTAGGTTTTATTTGGAGTTACTGTTTCTTGATTTCTTCCTTGACAATTTCCTTACCAATATATTTAAAAAGGTTCTTGCTGGGCATGGTGGCACATGCCTTTAATCCCAGCACTCGGGAGGCAGAGGTAGGAAGACCACCCTGAGACCCTACCTCAAAAAAAAAAGGTTCTAATTGCCACATGTTGACTGTGTATCCTGTACAGTTGATGAAGTTGGTTATCGGCTCCAGAAGTTGTGTGTGGATGCTAGAGTGCAACCCTAGTATCGGTCCTCACCAGCACAGCTGAGTTTATCAGGGATGTAATTTTATAGGACTGTGTTGGGAGAAGGATTTTGTCTGTGTCTGGCTATGGCATCAGGGTAATGCAGGCCTTCAAGATGGAGTGTCTTCCGAAGAATTATCATTACATCAGCTTTAAAACTTGGCAGTGACTCCATCCAGTCCCAAGCTTTTCTTGATTACTAATTTAACCCTGTTCTGTTCAGGTTTTCTATACATTCTTGGTTAGATTTGGTCATTTTACCTATTTCCTCCTAGGTTTTCCAACTTGTTGGTATGTAGTTTTCCCATAATAGTCCTGAAAGATCCTTTAAAAAAATTTTTTTTAAATAAATTTTGTTTGTTTTTATTTATTTATTTGAGAGCAACAGACAGAGAGAGAGAGAATGAGCATGCCAGGGCTACCAGCCACTGCAAACCAAACTCCAGATGTGTGCGCCCCCGTGTGCGCCTGGCTAACGTGGGTCCTGGGGAATCGAGCCTCGAACTGGGGTCCTTAGGCTTCACAGGCAAGCGCTTAACTGCTAAGCCACCTCTCCAGCCCTAAAAAAAATTTGTTAACTTCCATGATTATAAAAAATACCCCATGGTGATACCCTCCCTCCCCCCACATTCCCCCTTGAAACTCCACTCTCCGTCATATCCCCTCCCCCTCTCAATCAGTCTCTCTCTTATTTTGATGTCATGATCTTTTCCTCCTAGTATGATGGTCTTGTGTAGATAGTGTCAGGCACTGTGAGGTCATGGATATCCAGGCCATTTTGTGTCTGGAGGAGCACCTTGTAAGGAGTCCTACCCTACCTTTGACTCCTGAAAGATCTTTTTTATCTGTAATTTATTGTTTTATTACTGACAACTTCCATAATTATAGATAATAAACCCCAATAGTTCCCTCCCCCTCTCAATCAATCTCTCTTTTATTTTGATGTCATGATCTTTTCCTCCTATTATGATGGTCTTGTGTAGGTAGTGTCAGGCACTGTGAGGTCATGGATATCCAGGCCATTTTGTGTCTGGAAGAGTGCATTGTAAGTAGTCTTAGCCTTCCTTTTGCACTTACATTCTTTCTGCCACCTCTTCTGCAATGGACCCTGAGCCCTGGAAGGTGTGATAGAGGTACTGCAGTGCTGAGCACTCCTCTGTCACTTCTTCTCAGTACCAATGGTGCCTTCTGAGTCATTCCCAAGGTCACTGCCATCTGAAAAGAGAAGGTTCTCTACCGAAAGTGAGAATAGCATTAATATAAGGTTATGAACATTAAGAGAAGTGCTTACTGGACAGTTTGATATGCATAGTATATACATTTAACCAGACAGCAGCAGGTATTACCCTCCTAAGGCTCATGACCTCTCCACCCATAGATTTTCAGTATTAGGCATGTATTCTCTCCCATGGAGCAGACCTCTAGTCCAGTTTAGAGAGCGATGGTTTCCTCCATGACAGACATGCCACTATTGTACCCACTGGCTCATTTGGCCTAATAAAAGGCTTTCAGTGTCCACTGCTGAGTATCTTCACTGGTGATTTCTCTCTCCCCCATTGAACTGCATGCAGTGTGGCTTTTTTCCTGCTTTCTGTCAGCTGGTCTACATGGAGGTGGTTTTAAGCTCAGCTCTAGCAGGAATTCTCAGTGACCTTGCAGCCCAAATCGGTGGAGTCTTCAGCATAGGGTCTTACCATCCATTCCTGGTGGGAAACCAAGAGCCTCAGCAATGGCCTGTAATGTTTTGAGGGCATCAGGGACCTCCCCGGCACTGAAGATTTTCTAGTAATAATCTATGGCTTCTGGGTGCACTACTGTCCAGAAAAGTATGTTTCCATATGATTTATTTATGCCCTCTTCCCCTGACCTCATTTAGGCTATTCCATCTCCAATAATCTGTTTTTCTACTTACCTACATATAATACCATCTTCTTACATCCTCCCCTCTTGTGATACAATTTTAAATTCCTTTTTAATTTCTGATTTTGTTATTATACCTAATACATATGTTTTATTTATCTTTTTCTATCATTTTAAACCTATTTCTTGCATTTTTAAAGACAAGGTCTTCTCTGGAACTTGCAACAATCCTGCGTCAGCCTCCCAAGTGCTGGGATTATAATCACATCCAGCCATTTCATTCTTTTTAAATTTAGTTTAGTCTTTGTCAGATTTAGATCTTGATTTTATGTCACTGGATTATTTTCAATATTTCTTCTTATAAAGAATCTTTTTAATTTTTTTTGCCAGAAAATGAATTATGCAAATACAGTGCTGAGTGGTGAAATGATCTTGTCAACTTCCTGACACAGGTGGCAATAAAAATGCCTTCTGCTGTAGGACACTTCATATTTCCTAACATGAATTCATGTCCATAGTCTTTAAAGACTTTTCTTGATTATTATGTAAGGCCATTATATAATGTGCTTGAGCACACCCTTGCCTGGCTCTTACACCCTCCTATTAGTTTTCTTTGTTCCCCAGACCATTTCCCTTCTATAGTCAAGCCATCTGTTCATGTGTGAGTTTAGGTATCTGCATAAAAGCTGGGACTTGTGGACAGAGCATACGTTTCAGTGTATCCTATTTCCATTTGCCCCAGTCAGTCATTCCACTCAGGAAACTGGTTTTCATCATGTCGTGTCTCACACCTTCAATCCCAGCACTCAGGAGGCTTGCCATGTGTTCCAACCTCAAAAGAAAACATCTGTTTGCTTATTTAGAGTCTCTATGTAGCTTTTTAGTTAGCAACCCTCTTGCCTCAGCTTCTGAATGTGGGGATTACAGGCAGGAGCCACGATCTAAGATTTTCGTTTTGTGGTAGGGCATCACTCTAGCCCAGAATGACCTGGAACTCTCAGTAATCCTACCTCTGTCTCCCAAAACTGGGATTAGGAGCATGAGCCACCATGCCTGGTGCTGGAGGTTTTTGTTTTTTAAAGGCAAAAGTCTTCCCTCACAGGCATGAGGGAGTGAGGTGAAACTGGCTCCACACATGCAGCCACTGGATTCTTTAAAGGGTATTTTTCTTGGAAAGGCAAAACCTAAGGCTCATTCATACCTCATTTAAAAAAAAAAAAAAGAGAGGCATGATAGCACATGCTTTAATCTGAGCATGCAGGAGGATCACCATGAGTTTGAGGCTACCCTGAGAATTCCCTGTCTTGCCAGAGCAAGACCCTGCCCTTGGAAAAAAAAAAAACAAACAAAAAAAAAAAAAAAAGGAACGTGATGCCCTTGATCAGTTTTTGCAAATTGTCCCTTAGTTGAAAATGATGGCTGACAGTTGAAGGAGCAACAGGAGAGTGAGTACTTCAGAGGGACCTCTGAGCTGCCATTGCTGGTACTCCCCCACTTACCGATGAAGAAATAGGCCCAGTACTTACCTCCTTACTCACACACATAAGCTAGGTCTGTCCAGGATGGTGGCGGTTTTTTGTTGTTGTTGTTGTTTTATGTCAGCTTATTGTCTCCAAGTCCTTGGAACCATTATTCCACAAGCTGAGGCTAAAACCAAGGCATAAACAGAAGCATCACCATTTCCCTGTTGAGTTTCTTGAGTGCCTTAAAGGCCTTTACCCCATAGTTATCGACTGATACTTTAAACTTGAATTTGATTTCAGTCTTAATACAGTGATTCTGGTGAAGTCTTTTTATCACTGAAGAGGTTAACATCCTGGCTGTATGACACAATAACATGGGTTAGTCACCCCTCTGTGATTGCAATAAATACTCGAGATAATAAAAGATTTGGGCTGGAGAATTAGTTAAGGCTTTTGCCAACAAAGTCTAACCACCTGGGTTCAATTCCCCAGTACCCACATAAAACTAGATGTGCAAAGTGGCACATGGAGTTGGTATGAAGGGCCCAGCATTCCATTCATGACGCACATTTCAACACACGGGCATTTCCAGGACACTCATCCAAACTGCAGCCTTGGGTTTGGAATTAAGAATATGATTTTTAAATCAGAAAGAAATAGCACATCGTATTTGAGAGGGCAGGGTAACACCAGGCAAAGAAACTCCAGAACGTGTACCACCTTGTGGGTCCTAGGGAATCAAACCTGGGTCCCTAGGATTGGTAGGCAAGCACCTTGAGCAATCTCTCCAGCCCTAAAATTGTACTTTCTTTCTTTGGTTTTTCAAAGTAAGGTTTCACTGTAGCTCAGGCTGACCTGGAATTCACTATGAAGCCTCAGGGTGGCCTTGAACTCAAAGAAATCCTCCTACCTCTGCCTCCAAAGTACTGGGGTTAAAGGTGCCATGACACCCAGCTAAAATTACATTCTTTTTAATTGAGAGAGAGAATGGCCTCCAGTCATTGCAAAGAACTCCAGATGCGTGCACCCTCCCCCCATTGTGCATCTGGCTTACATGGGTCCTGGGGAATCGAACTGAGGTCCTTTGGCTTTGCAGGCAAGCACCTTGACCGCTAACCCATCTCTCCAGCCCCTAAAATTATATTCTTAATATGTGAAAAGTAATCACAAAGGCTAATGCACATTTATGACTCTTGGAAGTCTCTCTCATCCCCAGGATTGAGAAATGGGCTAGATAGACAACCCTTTACTCGAGTCAACCACTTCACATGAACTGTGGTTAGGGAGTCTCGCTCATTCACCTCCTAAAATAAGGGCCTAGAAAAAGGGCAGCTGGTGGAAGTTGTGGCCACACCTGCCGACAGGGGTCTGTGTCCCGCTTCCTGCCCTTCTGGGTGGTTCTGTGACAACACCTCCCCAGCACACACACACACACACACACACAGTCACAGCAGATGAGGGTACACCAGTGACCTGGGCACTGTGAACTCCATAACCGTCCACTTGCCTCTGGCATCCTGACGCCCTTCTTCATCCCATCTGTCTGTCGCAGCTGGTGAGCGATCTTCTGGAATTCTGCTTCTACACCTTCCGCGAGTCCCAGGCGCTGAAAGTGGAGTTCCCCGCCATGCTGGTGGAGATCATCAGCGACCAGCTGCCCAAGGTGGAGTCCGGCAACGCCAAGCCCCTCTACTTCCACAGGAAGTGATGCACCAAGTCTGACCGCAGAACTTTGCCTTAAGTTTTCCCCTTGTTGCTCCACATCTGCAAAGGACCCAAGAAATCAGCTCTTTCCCCCCTCCTTTTTGTGTTTTTTCTTTTTTCTTAAACATGCCATGGTTGATTCACACTCATTTGGCGGTTTCTCAAGTTGAAAATCACGTCAAGGGTCTGGAGCTGGGACAAGCCACCCGACCGGAAGAAACTCTTCCCTCCGCCACTGCCTGGCGCTTAGAAACACGTTCCCGTTCCTCTGGATGAAAAGCCATATCTCTAGTCAATAACTCTCTGATTTTGATATTTTAACAGATGGAAGTTTTAACTATGCCGTGTACTTTCTGGTTCCTCTTTCGCTTGTTTTAAAAGGGTTCAAGGACTAACGAACTTTTTAAAAGCTTACCCTTGGTTTGCACATAAAACGTATAGTCAATATGGGGCATTAATATCCTTTTGTTATTTAAACACACAAAAAAAGAAAAAAATATATACAGATTCCTGTCGTGTAATAACAGAACATGTGGCGTGGAACGGCGGCCCCGCGTGGGCACGGTTTTCCACATACACACTCTTGTTAGTGTCCACTTATTATTTAATTAGAATGGATAAGATGTTAGATGCCTTGGTTTCAATTTCTAGTATCTATTGTGTTGGCTTTACCAATAATTTTTTTTGCAGTCTTTCGCTGTGCTGTACATTACTGTATGTATAAATTGTGAAGGACCTGAAATAAGATGTATGGAACTTTTTGTAAATGACACACACACAAAAAAAAAAATCTTTAATGGTTAATAGGATGAATGGGAAAGTATTTTTGAAAGAATTCTATTTTGCTGGAGACTATTTAAGTACTATCTTTGTCTAAACAAGGTAAAATTGTTTTTGTAAAGTGAAACGTCCTGCATGCATAATGAATCGTTTACAGTGTATTTAAAGAAGGGAAAAGCTGTGCCTTTTTTTAAGCTTCATATCTAATTTACCATTTTACAAGTCTCTGTTGTAAATAACCACACCCAAACCTCTTCGGTTGTCTTTAGGCCTTTCTACTTTTTCTGTACTTTTGGTTTTATTCCCGGTCTCCCGCGTGGGGTTGTCTGTGCGACTCAAGCATGCCAGTCATAGACCTCTGCTCCGTCCTACCTTCCAGCAGGGAGCCACTCCCGGCAGGTGCCACTGGATGGGCAGAGGTCCTGGGCGTGGAGTGCGGAGGCTCCCGCAGGAGGGGGGAGACTGGAGACTCGCTCAGCTCAGAGAGCGCAATTCTCCTCCCGTTTCAGAAAATCCAATTCCCTCCTTTGGAGGAAAACGATTCCATGCGCTCTGTCCGCTGTCAGAGACCAGGCAGTTGCCTCCGGTCCAGAACAGGGCCCTGCACTCCCCGAAACTACTACTCGTGGGAGCACAGCGATCGTGGCAGGAGGTATTGGCATGAGATCCATTTCGGCAAGGGTTAAGCAGAACGGCGTGGAGACTCGGAGATTGCTAGAGGGTTTTTAGATTTTTTTAAAAGGTAGGTTTTCAAAAAGAAAAAAAAAAATTTTGTACACAAACAGTTTTGGAGAAAAACAAAAACACTACAGATCATATAAGCAAGACAGTGGCACTAAAATTTTTAAATCATTAATCTGTCCAGCAGTGATGCAACTTATGACTTTCTTCTTGCCCCCAAACACAAGGATATGTATCTTGGGGGGGGGGGGAATTAACGATAAGATTGCACTAAGACATCTACTTCAAATAGAGGCCAAATGAATCTTTTCAGAGCGGTGACGATTGTCATCGATGCTCTGAAATCACACCTAAAAGCTATAGCTCAAAGCTGAAATGAGGACATGCAGAGAACGGATGAATGCCTGTCTCCAGAGGGTTCCCCACGCAGGCACCATTGCCTTGTCTTTCGAAAGACACCCCCTGGGCACGCTGTACTCCGAGGGAGGGGTTTTGTTCTGACCTAAGTTGCAATTTCAGGAGTTTCATTTCTAGGCAGATCTTTACACACAGTCAACTTACACACGCACAGCAATATGGAAGCCGTACTCTGAAGGCGGTCAAAGACACCGCATGCAGACTAGGGGACTCTGGAAAAGAAATGGCTTAACAAAAGCAGCTCCAAGTCATTGCTTTGCGAAATGGGAATTTCCTCTTAATCGGGCTTGAGATGGAGACAGTCTGCATCAGCTTTTTGTATTAACAAAGTTACTGGCTCCTTGGGTGTTTCCAGGAACTTTGCTCGATTTTTTAAACAGCAAAGCCATATTCTGAATTCACTGTTGAATGCCTGTCCCAGTCCAAATTGTCTGTCTGCTCTTATTTTTGTACCATATTGCTCTTTAAAAAAAAAAAAAATCTTGGTTTGGTACAATTCATAATTCACCAAAACTTCTTCATATAATTAAAAGAACACTAAATTAGTTTAAAATGAAGCAATTTATATCTTTATGCAAAAACATGTCTGTCTTTGCAAAGGACTGTAAGCAGATTACAATAAATCCTTTACTTTAATCACCTGTTGTTTGGGAAAAAGTTCATTTGAATGTTAGTAACTGCATCTGGCCATCATGCCCTTCCAAATTCTGACCATATAAGCTTCTGCCTATAGCCAACACGGAACCACTAGGGTTTTGTCTACGGTGACAAAGCACTCTTATCAGCTGCCACTTGTTCTTTCTTCTCTTTGATAGCTGATTAGGTATCTTGTTTCGTGCTGCTAACATTCAGTCCACTATACCACCCTGTCACAGTTTAGTAGTACCCACTACAATATGGGCATGTATACACTGCGTGGTGCACTCTGCCTCCTATACAAGACTTACATGAATGGACTTGTGATTCTCGGCTCTGCCAGTCCAAAGCTCTTCCTCCATGTGGTCTTGCTCTCCTTCTTCCCCACTTCCCTTGGGCTGCCCAGGGTTCAGCTCCCTGCAGACCTCAACGCAGAGACTCCTCTTGACTCGTGAACACAGGCCACACAACAGCGGTGAGCACTTAGCAGTCCACTTTACGAGAGAGAACATTTCCCACCAGATGAATTCAAGTTCATTTTGAATGTGTCGTTTAACTGGTGATTGTCGAGAACCTACTTGGCTTTCAGAAAGAGAAGAGGGATCAATTCAACTGCTATAACAAAATGGACAGCCACTGACCACGGCACATGAAAAGCTATGTCTTTTTAAAAAAATACAATATAAGTGAAGGCAACTTTATATGTAACAATTTAAGGAATGTGACCTGTTAGGGAGCAGAGCTTTTCACAGAGTCTCTCTCACTTGAAACAAAAGGTATCTTGAGCCAGTAGCCTTCCAAGAGGCCTTTACCAATGGGCACTCTCTTGAGGATAGATGCCCTCTCAGAACTGAGAAGGCTTATTCTTGGGTCAAGTGTCCATTTATTTCACTCCAAGAACTTGTCCAAGCATTCTGAGACCCCAAGAATTAAGCTCCACCTTCAGGAATCATCAGCTGAGAACTGTGGCTGCTGTCAAAACAGCCGACTACTGTCTACCACACCGCAAACCCTGCCTCATGCTGTGTGTAGAAGAAGGGGCTTCTGGATGTTGACCACACCCCAAAGTAAACAGACATTGTCCCTTTATGTAAAAGTCAGTAGTGCCGGCGTACTGGCGCACGCCTTTAATCCCAGCACTCGGGAGGCAGAGGTAGGAGGATTGCCATGAGTTCGAGGCCACCCTGAGACTACAGAGTGATTTCCAGGTCAGCCTGAGCTAGAGTAAGACCCTGCCTCAAAAAAGCGAAAAAGAAAAAGAAAAAGAAAAAAAAAAAAACAAAAACAGTAACACACTTTTCTGGATAACTGTGTAAATGGACGCAGATTAAAGGGACTTGATTACAAATACCTCTGGTACTTATACTTCAAACAATTTACTGCTAGTATAACATTTTTAAAAAATATTTGAGAGAGAGAAAGAACGGCATATAGAGAATGGGCACGCCAGGGCCTCTTGGCATTGCAGACAAACTAAAGACACATGTGCCACTTTGTGTGCATCTGGATTTACGTGGGTACTGGGGAAATGAACTAGGGTTCCTTTGCTGGCAAGCACCTTAACCACTAAGCCAGCCCTCCCAGCCCTAGTACAGCATTTTTCTGAGAAATAAAGCACTGGCTTCCTACACATTAGATAATAAAGGGTGAAGACCTAACCTTGATATGAATTTAGCCGGAGCCAAGGCAGTCTGAAGCACAGAACACAGCAGTGGGCAGTGGGCAGCGGGCAGCTGCTGCCACCCAACAGGCCACTACACAGATTCGCCATGTCAATCTATGGATCCAGGCCCGGCTTGACAGAGCAGGAGCCCTTCATGCGTCCATGGTCAGCTTGAAGCTGTCTGGTTTATGTCCGCTCCAGGTGTGAACGCTTATCTTGTCACAGCCTGGGAAGCTGGCCATCACGACCTCACTGCGAGGTGGCTGCCCTTGGAAGGTCTTTTTCAATCGTTTAGAGATGGCCATCTCCACCCCAGGTGGCTTCAAACCACCTTTCCGGTGATTATGCATGTCTCTCACCATCCAGATTTCTTTCTGGCATAAGGAACTAGTCATATTGGGTTAGGGCCTACCCTACTGCACTTCAGCTTAATTCACCCCCGAAACAACCCAATTTCCCAATGAAGTCATATTTCCACAGTCACGGTCTTGCCGTGAGACAAGACGGAACAGCATCTAACTAGCTTGATCACCAAATCGAGTGCTTCCTCCCACATTTTGCACCCACAAGATGGAGCGATTCCTCCCAGCTCGTCATGGCAAGAAGAGGATCTCCCTCTATCTCCACCGCTGGCAGACAGCGCCGTCGCTGATCTGTCTGCAGATGCTACTGCTGCTGTAAAGGGAAGTTGGGGGGGGGGGGTCTCAGCCTTCTGGTCTCACTTGGTCTCTTGAATGCGGGGAAGAGACTCGTGGACGACAGCAACCGATGCCGATCCCACAGCGCCAGTGCAAATAGCAAGCCAAGTCTGACCTCTCCCCTGCCCCCAAGCCCCTTGCAGGCACAGCCAGGGTGGTAGATCTGAGAGATACAGAGCTGCGCACACTGGCCAGCCGCCTCGGGCACATGTGTGGAGGTTGGATCAGCCACACCCAGGTGGTGTAATACCCCCCCCCCTTCCCTTCCGAGAAATCTAAGATGACCCGCCAGGGTAACAAATCTCCCCCTCCACCCCTGATCCTATTACTAAGTATATTTTGGGCCCTGCCCAGGGGACAGCTCTCTGCCTGGTGGTGGTGGTGGCAAGCCAGGCCATGCTGTGCAGACAGGCTCTGCTCCCTTCTGGCACTACCCCATTCTCCCCAGATAAACACAGGACACAGCCCCTGAGGCTGCCAAGGCCTGTAAAGCTGTCTAACTGTACTACCCTAGGGTCTCACTGCTGTCCCCAGTATACAGGGGACCATGACAGCAGCTGCAAGGCCAGCAGTTCCCATGAACAGAGCCACTGCTTATATTATATTATTCCATTCATGGGGGGTGCGGGTGAGGGGATGTAGTTTTCTTTCTAGGAGACAAGAACAGAATCACGGAGATCATCTGCCCTGCCCAGGCGTCACAGGGGTCCTGGCTCAATGGGGCCTTGCATAACCCGACGGTGTTGGGGGTAAGGCACTCGCTCAACAAAGGACATCTTCCTGGGGCCAACAAAAATAAAAAATCATATTTAACAGTCATGGGGTGGGGGGGGGCAATTGGGAACACTGGCATCTCAGCACTGGCCTTGTTATACCCGCCCACATGCATGTCTCTTCCTACAAGTGCTTTCAAAAGCGGGGGCCCACCAGAGCACCTCCACTTTGAGCCTCATTTCCCTTTCCCAGCCCTGAGCAATGAAGGTAGGACACTGAAGGTTTTGTCGCCACCTCCAAGGCCAAACTGGCCTCAAGGTCACCTGCAGTGGCCCAGACTCCTTAGTCCATCTTAATCCTTTCCCATAAGGCCCACAGGTGGGACTCTTAACTTGCAACGAAATTATCGTTGTCTGTTTTTCTTGACAGGACAGGCACTTTCAACAAGCACTTCCCCTCGTATGACTGTGGCTAGTCAGGTTTTGGTGGCTGGACAAAAACCTGCAGGTTCAGACTTACAAAGACACACAGAGAGAGAGAGAGAGAGAGAGGACTGTTCGGACTCACGGTTCCAGAGGTCTCACTCCATGACGAATGCACCCCGTGGCTTTGGGCCCAGAGCAGAGCAGAAGCCAACAAGGAGAATACAGCAAACTGCCCACCTCATGGCTGAAACACAAGACAGGGAGAATGAGACTAGAGCCCGCAAGTCCTCTCTAAGGTGCAACCAATGACATGACCCTCCCCCGCCCCCCGCCCTGTAAAGTGTCAATGACCTCCCAGTAACAAAAATCTTGGGGATGTTCTGATTCAAACCATAGTAACTCCAAACTCTAGGCCCTGACTCGAAGCCACCAGAAATGATTTCAGAGCTGGGAGAGCAGGACACTTGGATCGGTCACCTGTGAGGGAGACAATACAGTATCTTCCCTTTTGGACATCCCGAGAGACAATAAGCCAAGACAGGTCCCATGCATTTGAGAGACACACCAGCACCCCTGGCCCCAGCTGCATAGGGGGTTCAGGCTTCAGTATCACAAGGCCACTAACAGTGAGCTCCCTCCATGAGGAGACCCCGCCTTCTCTGAAAAGACTGGCTGCACCCACACCCTGAGTTGGGAGAATGAGGGAGAATGGAGCAGGGTGACTTCCCCCAGAAAGGGCTGGGCTCCTGAGCTGCCAGCCAGGCCTCCCCAGAGCCAGGCCTCGTTAAGTACTGAGGCACGGACGGTGGAGGCATGTTGAGTGGTGTGGGAGAGATTTACCCAACGAGGCCACCAGCAACTCCAGCCCTTGCGCCTCGCCATCCGTGTGCGAGAAGGTCCCCGGTAGGAGGCTGAAGGAACCCTCTTGGGAGTTCACATCAAGGAGGGCCACCCACCACCCATGCTGCAGATAAGCCAGGCTCCGCGTCAATACATCTTACCTGTGGGTGCCAACATCAGAGGAAAATGGTTTGCCCTCTGGAATGCCAAACCATGACCGACCCATCCCACGGGAAATGAACTGCCACCATCGCTTCCCCACATTAGGCTACATACGTTGAATAGTAAATTACATTTTATTTCATTTACAGATGGGGGGAGGGCACACCTTGGGGCAACAAGGTGGCACGGAGCAAACAGGACCCAGACGAGGAACACGTGGAAAAGGCTTGTCAAAAGCATGCTGGCAAGTTCAGTGTGGATAATGAGTGGGACCCCCTCCCCAGTGGAGTGGGCAAGAAGAAGCAGATTAAGAAAAAAAAAAAAAAAAAAAAGAGCATCTCTCTGCTTCCCTATAGACTAAGACCAACTCCTCCACACCTCAGCCACCAGGGCCACACATGTTCTCACACATAATCCAGGGGACGGTACAATTTCTTTTCCAGCCCAATAGCAGGTGCACAGAGAGCAGGTCCCTTGTCGCCCGTGAGGGCTGCCTCCCCTGCGTTCCTGGGGCTGGACAATTGACGATCACAAGCCTCCGTGCTTGGCAGACGCGAGGCCCGTGCAGTGGACGCCGGCAGGCAGCTCCTGTGGCTCAGGCCCGCCCGGTCCCGAGCGGTGAGTTCCCGTGGTGATCCGTGGTTGCCGAGCACGGATGTGGCATGTGGGTGCGGCTCCCAGGTGCGTGTATGGGTGCCAGGGTCAGCAGGGACCAAGGCTAAGAGCTACAGCAGCTTGACGTAGTTCTGTGGAATGAGGCCCCTCTTGCCATTCAGGGTCCCTTCCAGCCAACCAGGCTCCCTTGAGGTTTGCACTGAAAAGGAAGAGAGGTTACTTTGACAAGTGTGCCCTCAAGTGCTTGTTAAGTGTTCACCATACTTCTCTCTCTCTCTCACACACACAGCCCAGCGAGTGGCCAGTGGAGAATGGAGCTCTCTCTGGGACGCATCATCACACAGGTGTCATGAGGGTGTCTGACGGGCTCTGTCCAAGACTGGCTACCACCATGCTCCCCTGTCTTCCTATTAAAAAAAAACTCTAGTGCCCAGCTTCTAATCTGGCCCATCTAACTCACTGTGCAGTCACTCAGCAAACTTTCTAGAACACAGGGCAGACAGAGCAAATCATTCCCCCTGCTTCAAGTGAAGCCCACACGTCTCAATGGTCTGATACGTGGGACGCTGCCCACTGCTCCACCAGGCCCTCCCATTCCTCAGCTCTGCCTGGGCCTTCAGGCCTTTTCCCATGAAAAGCCTTCCGCACACCCCTCCCCCCCTCACCAGGTAACATGTATCATGAGAGGCCAAGGGGATGGCTCCCCTGGGGTGGGTGGGTGGAGGAGGAACGGCCCTGACTCTTCTCAGTTCTCACAGGCATCGTGCAGACATTAGTCTGACCGCTCCTATCGGCAGGGCCAGGCCCTTCATGTCTGGGCACAGCGCCTGGCACACCAAAAGTGTCCATCAGTACTTGTGATGGACACACGAGAATGCACAGCACGGCCGGCAAAGGCCATGGGTCCAGGCCCTGGACAGCAACATCTGAAAATCAAATGTGGAGCCATTTAATGGGCCACAACCACATCCCTCAAGGGAGGAAGGGTACAAGACCCAGGTACCAAGATGGCTCCGAAAGGCAGCTTCAGATGATAATCCATGAGGCCTATTTTATACCAAAAACTCCAATGGGGACACGCCCACCACACACTTCCCCTCACCATGCTTTATCCTGTGGTATTGTGAATGCTGACTTCCATTCAGCAAACTGAGTTGGTGGCCCACCTGTATGTGACCTCAGTTTGGAAGAGAGCAAGAATCCACCTCAAAGTATTCTTTTCAACAAGGCTGCCATTCACTCACTCCTTTCTTGGACATACCCCTGCCCACGTCACCTCGGCTTTCTGATAGCTCCTGCTGAATTTCTAACTGCAAGTTTCTATGTCATTGCTCCCCTCAGCCCTGAGTGCTCCCTTCTCCCACCCCACCCGTGTCTGGGCAGTTCCAACTCATGCCTCAGATATCCGCCTTGCCCCCCCATTCCAGACCAGATCAGCCCCATGCCTCATATATTCCATGTGTAAGACAGATCATGAAACTCTTAATACACATGAGAGCGTACAACCTGCCTTTGTGAACTCACGGTCCCCGGCACTCAACACAGGGTCTCACGCATAATCATTTGTGTGATACGCAAAGGATTCAGATGCGCTCTTAAGGTGATCTGGCACCAAGTCACTTGCTTCATTGGTGACCTTTACCGCAACCTTGTGTCTAAGGGCAAGATATCTGAAGGCCTCATCCACGTGATCCAGTTGCTAAGACCCTAGGACTGTAAGGAGCATGACTACATTCAACACACAAGCCACTGAGAGAGACTGCTGACCACTGTCTGCTGGCTAGAATCTCTTCTGATCACACACACACACACACACACACACACACACTTGCACACAAGAGACTAGGAACTGATAGAAGGCCGGGCTAGTGAGGAAGACAGCTGCCCAACGGCAGTAAAAGGGATGCTTAAGTTGGAAACTGGGGCTTGGCCAGGCATTCGCACCCTCAGCCTTCACCGACAAACATCGCTGGTCAAACAGGGAACCAAGGAGGGCTCGTTCAACCCAAGAGCCTGGAAAGACCCAGAGGGCAGCAGGTGGAATAGGCTGGCAGCGTGCGGAGCAACGCCAGCCGAGCACCAGGAAAGCCGTCTGGAAGCTGCAGGTGGAGATCAGGACGTCTCCTACCCTCCCAGATCTCAAACCCCCGTCCCATGGCCATGTGATGGTTAATCTTGGGGGTCTTTATCTGGCTAGGCTGGGGTCTGGGAAACACTGTCCTAAATGATTCTGTAAGGTTCTGGTCAGTTCTCTAGGGGCATAATGGCTAGGTCTGTAACGTCGGATAAAGCTAGCTAGGCGAGGGGTCTCATCCAAGCATCTGAGGCTCTGAGGACGCAGCCAGTGGCACCTTTGGACTCCAGACCGTGATTTGCCTCCTCTCGGCCAGCCGGCCCTGCCGCTACTGCATTCACCAGTCCCACAGACACCAATTCCAAGTGAACCGATTCCTTAAGTCAACCCACCCTCCCCTGCCCCCTGGGGGTTCCCCGTCTCTGGACAATCCTGACCTCCCAGGCAGTGTCAGGTGTAAACAGCACCTCCCATAGAGGAAAAGAGACCTTGACTTGAAAAGACAAGAATGTAATGGCAATGAGACCAGCTCCGGCTCCTTGGTGACTGTGGAACCGGGATGACTGGCTCAACCTCTCCGAGCCTCCAGGTTCACTTCTCAGGGAAAGCTGGCGAGGGCTCACTAGAAGTTGTCACAACCATTAAAATGAGACCACTGATACCAAGTGCGATGCTCCTGCCCTGCCAATTCCAATACAAACGTATTCCTTCAAGAGCAAAACAAATTAGCTTGGGCTGTAAAGATGGCTTAGTGGTTAAGCACTTGCCTGTGAAGCCTAAGGACCCCAGTTTGAGGCTCGATTCCCCAGGACCCACGTTAGCCAGATGCCCAAGGGGGTGCACGCATGTGGAGTTCGTTTGCAGTGGCTGGAGGCCCTGGCATGCCCATTCTCTCTCTTGCTCTCTGCCCCCCCCATCACTCTCAAATAAACAAACAAAAATAAATAAAATAAATACATTAGCTTTATTCACCCGTCATTCAACCTGTAAATACTGAGCATCGGTTTCCACATGCCAAGATCCCTTTGGTGAGGTGCCCTGCCTCCCCCAGGACATCAGCACACCGGTCCCTTCTTGCTTCTTGACAGGCCCGTGTGCCAAGCCCCCCATCCACCCACACACACAAGTGTGGGGGATGGGTTGGGTATTTTTATTTTTGCCTCAGCACTAAATAACTTTCCTACTTGCCAAGAAGTTGTGAGAGGGTATGTGACTATGTTGCCATACCAAACAAGTTTAAGAAACCCTCTAGCCAATCAAAATAACCCTAAATATCCTGCTCCTGAGAAACCATGCAGTTCAGCTCTTCATGGCTGAGCAGGGAAGGGAAGAGCAGAGAACCAGTGGGAGCAGGAGGACAACAGGGGTGCTGGTCAAAGTCGCCTTTAGACAGTGTGACCTCTTGTCTGAAAGGGCCCGTGGACTGTGAGAGACTGAAGGCAAGAGCTGGCTCCGAATACAGAACCTGAGTCCTTGATTAAAAAGACGTTGCCTGTCCAGAATATCCCCGACCACAGCTGGGGTTACAGCTCAGCCCCACCATCAGCAGGGTCATGAGGTGCAGGGCTCTCAGGCACCTCTAAAACAGACCAGAAGCTGGGGGAGCACTGGAGACATGGCTTCGCGGTTGAGGCGCCTGCCCACAAAGCCTAAGGACCCAGGCTCCATTCCCCAGAACCCACGTAAGCCAGATGCACATGGTGGCACACACATCTGGAGCTCCGTTTGTAGTGGCTGGAGGCCCATATTCTCTTTCTCCTCCTCAAACAGATGATATAAATAAATAAATACTTATTTTTAAAAAAACAGAGGCAGAGAGGCATGGGACGGGAGGGCACCAGGGACCTGCAGTGGTGGCAAAGGCCCTGTCTAGGACAGTCTTTAAAAGAAAATTCAGAAATCAGCATTGGACAGGTAACAGTTAGGGTTCCGGTTGCTGGATTCGGAATTGCCTTAGAGAGAGTCTGGGCTCAGGCCCCCAGGGCTCAGACTTCCTGAGCCAACCTGCCTCTACACCCTCAAATGCCTGCCCCACCCACCACATGTGCCTTCCCAGGAAAGAGTAGATGCCAGGCAAGACCCCCAAACTCCCCACAGCTCATCTGAGAAGAGCGTAGCAAGATGTGTCATTTAGTCACCTTTGCCATGTCAGAGAGGGGCTAACGACAGCAAGAGCCCTGACAAAATAGGCTGGGAAAGTCCCAAGGGCTTCCTCCAGAGAAACGTGCCTGCCACATGGACGCCATCTTCTTTCCCACTGCTATGGTCAAAAGACAGGGTGGTCCCAGTTTTTGTCATTTCCTATGGGCCCTCTCCTGGGCTGTATTCTACATAGAAGTCTGCTGGTGACCTCTATCCTTTTATTTGTCTAAGAATCTAGATCTTTCTGGGTTGGAGAGATGTATCAGTAGTCAAGGTACTTGCCTACAAAGCCTAAGGACCCAAGCTCGATTCTCCAGTACCCACATAAAGGCAGATGCACAAGGTGGCACGGACTCCTGGAGCTCGTTTGCAGTGGCTAGAGGTACTGGCACACTCATTGTCTCTGTCTCTGTCTCTCTCACTCTCCCTCTCTCTCAAATAAATAAATAAAATATTTTTAAAAGAATCTAGATTTTTCTCATAAATAAAATCATGTATTTGTCCCTTTGGGGCTTGCAGTTTTCACTCAGCATGGATTCGAGATTCATTCATGATGTTCTGTGAGTCCAAATTTCATTCTTTGTGCAGCTGAGTGGTATTCCTATGTATGTACCTGCCGCATTTTCTTTATCTGTTTAAGGACATCTGGCTTGTTTCTACCTTTGGGCAATTGTAAATCACACTGCTAAGAATACCAGTATACAATTACCTGCCAGCATCCCTTTTACTTCTTTTCACAACATATGTGATTCTGTTATTGATTTCTTGAGAAACGACCACACTGTCTTCCACACAGCTGTGCCCTCTACATTCCCAGTAGCAATGCACAAGGGTTCCCATTTCTCTACATACCCACCAACATCACAGTCTTTTTCTCGCTTCCCCCCCCCCACCCTGTTTCATAATAGGTCTGAAGTGACATCTGGATGATTCACCATCCTGTAACAACAGGGACCCTGGAGGTGGTGACAACTTGTGAGAAGCTGTACTCACGACAGAATCTAGACTCTGGGTTTTCATTTTTTTTCTGGAATAATGCAAACTCCACCCAGGTGCCAGGTATTTAAAACACTGAGAGAGAAGCTGATCGTTTAGCTAGGGCTGGTGGCCCACGCCTTTAATCCCAGCACCGGGGAGGCTCAGGTAGGTGCATCACCATTAGCTGGAGGCCAGCCTGGCCTGGTGAGAAACGCGGCGGCGGCGGCAATAATGACAACAGAACCCACTGAGGCTTCAAGAGAACAGAACACATAGCCCAGCCTCACCTTGTGAGGTGCCCCCAGCCTAGTGCATGCATCTGTGGGCACTGACCTAGCTTTCCATGTCACATCCTTCCCTGCCCCAGGAGATCAGGAGCTCAAATGCCGTATTTCTTATTGCCGAGATACTTCTATCCCACAAGGCCATATCTGAAACAACATTCTATGCATCTTGTTTAAACAGTGTCATATATGCACAGTCATCCCGGCACCTGGCATTTTTCTATGACGGCCCCATGTTAAGACGACATCTGGAAGTGAAACTGTGAGGCGGTGACGGCTGCCTGTGACCAGCTCTCCTGAGAATGCCAACCAGTAAATCCAGGACTATTCCGTGAGCTGGACACAGAGTTTATCCTACAGATGCTTCTTGTTTTTTAATTTATTAATTTTGTGTGAGAGAGAGCATGTGCCAGATAAGAGAATGGGCACGCTAGGGCTTCTGGTCACTACAAATGAACTCCAGACACATTCACCACCTTGTGCATCTGGCTTATGTGGGTACTGGGGAATCGAAGTTGGGTCCTTAGGCTTCTCAGGCAAAGGCCTTAATGGCTAAGCCATTTAGGCAGCCCACACAAAGGCTTTTAAGGACTAATCTGGGCCATGCTGGCTGCCCGGGCAATGGAGACATGGTCTCTACCTATGGAAGTCAACCAAGAGCCTGGCCGCCGCTGCACTCAGGCCGACTCCTGAGAGTCCAACATGGCAGGCCCTCAGCCCTGCTGGCCAGCCCTGGGGTGACCACCACTCACAATCTGACTAGAGGGTCTGGCAACCCCAAGGCCACAAGCAAAATGTATTTCTGGGGTTCGTCAGCCCCAGAGAATGCTGGAATATTCCAGATGGATAACAGCACAGGAAGAAATATCTTGGATGTCTTAAAGGTGCCGTTACTAGTCTACGCTCCTGTCAACAGTGACCTCTTGGGAGTCCTGTGTGGCTTCACAGAAGTTGGGGTCATATGACCTGCCTGTCTTGCTCCACACTGGTTGTCCGAAGGGAGGATGCATCCAGCCACCCCAGGAAGGGCTTCGCCAGCAAGTTCTGAGTGAGCACCAGCCACAGAAGCTGAAGATAAAGTGGAACAAAGAAGAATGACCCGCAGACTGGAGGAACGGCTTCGTGGTTAAGGTGCTTGCCTATGAAGCCTAAGGACCCCGGTTCGAGTCCCCAGGATCCACATAAGCCAGATGCACAAGCTGGCATGTGTGCCTACAGTTCGTTTGCAGTGGATGGAGGCCCTGGTGTGCCCATTCTCTCTATCTACCTCCCCCAGTCAAATAAATTTTAAAAAGCTAAAACAAAAAGAATATGCTACTGCAGGCTGCAGTTCACTGTGCCCTTTAAGCACTGCCTCTAAAGAACTGCTAGTCTTGGCCAGGAGTGGTGGCGCACACCTTTAATCCCAGCATTCATGAAGTAGAAGTAGGAGGATCGCCATGAGTCCAAGGCCACCCTGAGACTCCATAGTGAATTCCAGGTCAGCCTGAGCTAGAACGAGACCCTACCTTGGGTGGGGCGGGGGGGGGGGGGAGAATGGCAAGTCTCAGTGTGCCAACTCTGAAAACTTTCAGTTAAGCTCACATGCCCCACGATGAAAGACTGGAGGAAGCACCTATGTGACACGGAGCTCCTAGAAAATGAGACGCTCACATACTTGGGTAGGGATGGGTGTCAACATAGCAAGCTGACCTTTTTGGAGTATCCAGGCATGGGGAGGAGCTGAGGAACTACTGAGACACCCTGGGTGCCACGGCCAGCAAGTCTAGACGGAGCTGGAAAGCAGCCCTGCAGAGCGCTGCGGCCAAGGGGGGCGTGACCTGGCTGAACACGCGGCCACATCCGCGGCACACTGCAATGGGCCCAGCGTGGCTTGACGGCCGGCAGTATGCGTCCCAAGTGTCCAGTGCTCAAAGCCACCCTGACACCATGCTGGCCTGGTAGACATCCCTGAAGACTGGTGCACAGGGTACCTATGGGCTCTATAGAAAGCGAGGAGGTTCTGCTCTTAGAGGAACTCTCTGGTGTCAAGCACAGCTTCCCGCCGTCAGCCACCTCGCCCTTCACTAACAGAGGTCCTGACATGTATGCGTGTGTGCACACATGTGCGTATCCATAAGCACGCAGGTATATGTGCAAAGGCACACTCTTGTTGGTTTGGGAAGACTCTTGTAAGTCCCTGAGGGCTTTTGGAGCGGAGGACTTGAGCCCTAGGTCAGCCTTCTCCCCCCCTTCCATCCAAGCTGACAGACCCAGGATTAGTTAAGTGCAGACCTCGGTTCGCAAAGCTGTGTTCCCAAAGGAGGCGGTGTGTGCCCAATGTGGTCCTCACTGGTAATGGGTTTAGAGTGAGGAGAAAGATGACTAGAGAGAAGTAAAGGCAAATAAACTCAGAAAAAGGTTCTGGAACAGTTTTCTCATTATTATAAGAGAGAGACACAGGAGGAGGCATCCTGGTTTCCTGCAGTTAAGTGTGACACGGAACCAAGGCCATCTTCTCACCCCACTAGGCACAGCAAAAAAAGGCCCCAACCTGCAACTAAGAATGCCCAGCAGACATAGGGAGTATCTGGGTCTGTGATGACATTGTTAATTAATCAAGCCAAGGCCACCCCACCTCAGACTTGGCCAAGGAATGTCCATTTGTACCCCCTGCACACTTAAGGTGTCCTTAGGAGACACACTTTCTACTGAGGTTATTATCATGAGCACCATGAAGCAGGGGACCTCAGAGGCTTAGTCACACAAATGAGAATGTCACCAATTATCTTATGTGGATGCCACTCAATGCGACCATGTCAACCTCCCCTTGCACTGCGTGCTATGTCAACATGGGAGGGGGCTTAGAGGGGGGCAGCCATGCCTCCCCACTTTCCTTACCACATTATCTGGATGTGTGTCATGGTGATATAGAATGATAATGCTTCCATCCCCAAACCAAAATGCCTCCACAAAGCATGATCCTGTTGTAAGTGGGGTGTGGTTTGTTTTCTGTTGCCAGGAATCCCTGGTGCTCAGGAGCACGTACCACACACATATACAGGTCTCTTCTGAATGAGGCAACGGGCTTTCTATATAGCAACCTCAACAAATGCTGCATCACTGATAATACCACTGTGCACCGCAGTGATAGGTTCCCCTGATTCCAAACATCCTGGCTAATCAGCCATTCCACTCCAGCAACCCCTACTTCCCAAGAACTCTTTTGGGGCGCTCCACCCACACACGACATCACTGTTTCCACAGCAACCAATGAATTTCATAATGAGCAAGGCAAGGGAAGGAAGAAGTCGAGAGAGAGAGAGAAAAAGGGAGAGAGAGAGATTGAGAGAGAGATTGAAAGAGAGGGAGAGAGAGAGGGAGGGAGAGAGGGAGGAGGGAAGGAGGGACACATACATACACTAAAACCATAGGAGAAATTTGTAAAATATTAAACCAGGCGTAGCTTGTAGATGCCAGTGTGTGAATGTTAAGCACACCTTATTTTTAATGAAAATCCACACCCTTGTGTAATATGCAAATTCAACGCCACTGTCAGGAGAGTCACACACTCTTCAAGTCAGCAAAATGCAAAGCAGAGATGAGAAATCGTGAGCGTTTTGAGGATAGGGCTGTTCACGGATTGACCTGAGCCATTCAGGGACTGGGTTAGGGAACTGGGGAGACACAGGTACCAGTCAGAAACACTGAGCTCCACGTGGAACTGGCTTCTTTGAACCAGAAGAAGTAACTTGGATGGACACCCAGAGCAGTCACAAGGGCTGGACGATAAGCCAGACCACAGCAGAAGCGCCCTGTGACCACCATCAACACAGTCCCCGAAGCTCGGGGTGGAGCCCAGGGGTCGGCTAGCCACTGACACACTGTCGAAACACCCTGGTGACGGCATGAGGGTCACTGGGTGATACCTGAGGCCGATAAACGCCGCCACCCCGGGACTCCTGGTACCACTTACCGTCCTCAAAAATTGCTCCTATTTCAAATGATAATTCTGAGCTGTGTTCTGCCTCGCAGGGGTACACTGCCCGGGCCTTGCGACTGATAACGCTGCAGAGAGAAGGAAACCATGAGAACCCCAGAGACAGGGATGTGACAACCCGCCACCCCGCTCCCCATCTTCCCAGGTCTCACATGTCAAGAGTGGGGCAAGTCCTTCTGAATAAGAAATGAACAGGGACAGGAACATCAGGCAAAACCACCCCTGGCGATTTTCATGGAAATGATGGGTTACCCATACAACCCTCTCCCTAGGGAGCCTCGTGAGGAGCTGTCACTGAGCCCTACTTGGCGGGATGTCTCTTCCCACCATTCAGCACTGAGGAAGCCCAGGGCAGGCTTACCCCCGAGAACTTCAGCTCTACATTGGGGGAAGTGATGCCCTCTTAGACAAGCTTCCAGTGATCCTGGGTGTGAAGCCCACCTGGAAGCGTCTTCATTTAGGTCTCCTGCGTTTACAGCCTCTGCCTCCTGAAGGGCACACAAGGCTTACCCTCTCCCAGCTCATCCATATTTCCTCTAGGTTAGCGTGGGAGAAGGGCCCCCTGGGAGAGGATGGAAGCTATAGCAGGCCAGGTCCAGACCACAGCAAGAGGAAAGCAATGGCAGGCACTGGTGGCAAGAACCACAGCAGGTGCTCACGCGAGTGGGCTTGCTGAAGGCCAGCTCCTCTGTCCACTACACAACTTGGTCATGAAGTAGCCACAGAGGTTAACATTTCCAGTTTCCACCGTGGCTTCCTTTTAAATAAAGAATGTGCCTTTATGCTGCATAGAAGTTCTTCCAGGGCTGAGGAGATGGCTCAGTGGTTAAAGGCACTGGCTTACAAAGCCTGATGGTCCTGGTTCAGTTTACCAAGTAAAGCCAAATGCAGAAAAGGGCATATGCATCTGGAGCTTGTTTGCAGTGGCAAGAGGGCCCGGCACACAGCCGTGTTCTCTGTCTCTGTTCAATAAATATCTTTTCAAAGAAAAACACCTCTTCTGAAGCATCTCATTTTAAAAATGTACAGGCAGGACCAAAAGACAGAGTAGGTTCCAAGGGGCTCGGATGAGAGAAATACCCCAGAGGATCCTGCAGTCAGCACTGTGTAGCCGCGGAACCCACATCTGCAGATTCAACCAACCATGGACTGAAAGTGGATGTTTAAAACTACTGTATGTGGGGCTGCAGAGATGGCTTAGTGGTTAAGGCATTTGCCTGCAAAAATCGAAGGACCCAGGTTCGATTCCCTACGACCCACATGAAGCCAGATGCAACACAGGGTAACACATACATCTGGAGTTTGTCTGCAGTGGCTAGAAGCCCTGGTGCGCCCATATTCATTCTCTCTCTCTCTCTCCAATGAATAAATACAATACATAAGAAATGCTATAGGACTGGAGAGATGTCATAGTGGTTAAGGTGCTTGCCTGCAAAGGACCCAGGTCTGACTCCCCAGAACCCATGTAAGCCAGATGCACATGGTGATGCACATGTCGAGAGCTCCTTTGCAGTGGTGAAGGCCCTCACGTGCCGATTCTCTCTCGTAAATGAAAACAGAATGCTCTATCTGTACCAGGCCACTTGTAGAGGTTTTTCTTCTTCCCATCATCCCTTGAACAGCACATTGTGACAACTGTTACCAAGCATCTATGTCCTACTAGATATTAAAATGATGCAAAGACCATTTAAAGTACCCGGGGGCAGGGGGAAGGTTAATGCGGGTCAAATGAAAATACCACAATATTTTACAAGAGCTGTTTCGAGGACAAGCACATTGGCGGATGTGTCAGGGTCCCGGAACCAGTTCCCTAAGGACACCCAGCAACAACGGCACTTGTTCCTGGACACAGGCACAGCCCCATACCAGGTTGTACAAATTGTCCATCGAGTCAAGGGCATGAGGGGAACCAGGGCAAGAGAGCCTCGGCGGCGGATACTAGGTTAGCAAGCGCCTTTTATGTGCCACTAAGTGAATTCTTTGTTGTTATTTTTTAGGGATTTTGTTGCATGGGCAACAAATCGGATGTTTGTACCACTCCCCTCTTCCCCAACCCCAGCCCCCTGAGAGCCCTCCTCAGTAGGGTTGCTGGTATTCACCCCGAGGTTCTGGGTTCGAGTTCTGAGGCCACCACGACATACCATTCAGGGAGCTTGTCCGCTAAGGAGGCAGCAGGAGACAGGGCGAAAGGTGATGAACCGGGCGAAGGCGGCGAGACGGCTGGGTTGGCACTCGGCGCGGATGGAGTCTGCAGGTTAAGCCACTGCACCATAGACGGTCGGGTCTGGTTTGGGCTAAGGATGCAAGTTGGGAATACAGAATTAGTAGTGTGAAGTCTCAGGACACCATTTCCACAACAGTTCAACTTCCAGACAGTCAGGGGGCCAGCGTCCTTCTCTCTCAGAGCCCCAGGGACAGAGCCTCCATCTGTGTGCCCTCCCAGGATTCAGCCCAAACCATTTCTGCACTAGCCACGCCCCAAATTTGAGACAGCTAGCGCACGGCTCCAGGCTGAAGGAGAGTCTGATCTTGTCTAACCTAGCACCATTATCGCTTTCCTGGAAAGCAAATGCTTTTCAAAACCTGATGTTCCTTGGCTGAAAATACTATATAAACGGAAACTGCATTTAATGCCACTGGTATATAGTGAATGTTCTAGCTTAACAACGAAGAGCACTATAGAACATGGTGGGCTCTCCATGGGGCCATATGACCACCTGGGAGTCACAGCTCAATGCCATTGTCCAGCATTGGGTGTGACCACCCAGGAAAAGAGCAAACTTCAGAACACAGTTTCTACTAAATGACTATCATTTTCACACTGTCATTCAGCCCCAAATCCCCAAGTTGAACCTTTGTATGTTAGAGACTTGGCCTTACCCATTCATTTCTTTTTTCTTTTCTTTTCTTTTTTTTTTTTTTTTTTTTGTTGTTGTTTTTGAGGTAGGGTCTTGTTGTAGCCCAGGCTGACCTGGAATTCACTATGTAGCCGCAGGCTGGCCTCAAACAAACTCACAGGGTTCCTCCTACCTGGCCTCCCAAGTGCTGGGATTAAAAGCGTGCATCACAAGCCGGGCGTGGTGGCACATGCCTTTAATCCCAGCACTTGGGAGGCAAAGGTAGGAAGATCACCAAGAGTTTGAGGCCACCCTCAAACACTGACAACTTCTATTCTTACAGACAAACCTTGGTAATTCCCTCCCCTCCCCCACTTTCCCCTTCACAGCTCCACTCTCCATCATATGCCCTCCCTGTCTCCGTTAGTCTCTCATTTTGATGTCATCGTCTCTTCTTCCCATTACGAGGGTCTTGGGAAGGTCTTGCTAGGCACTGTGAGTAGTTTGGGTTTTGTTGTGTTAAGGCAATTTCAGTTAGGGATGGAGGCCCAAGGAAAACCATGAGATGTCACCTCACTCTGATACAAGAATGGAACTCTTTTAAAATAATTCTTTCATACTTTATTTATTTATTTATTTATTTGAGAGAGAGAAAGGCAGAGAGAAAGAGAGAGAGAGAGAGAGAGAGGGAGGGAGGGAGGGGAAGAGAATGGGCACACCAGGGCCTCCAGCCACCGGAAACGAACTCCAGACACAGGCGCCCCCTTGTGCACCTGGCTTACGTGGAGAATCAAACCGGGGTCCTTTGGCTTTGCAGGCAGATGCCTTAAACCGCTAAGCCATCTCTCCAGCCCAAGAATGGAACTCTTGGCAGGAATGGAACTCCTGTCTAATAGAGACTGATCTACAGCGCCCCCTGCTGCCCGCAGTCTTCCCCTCGCATACCCCGTGCACCTGACGCTATAAAGGCTGAGGCCCTCCAGCCCCTCCCTCTCTCCTCTTGGTGCAACGCTCATTGCGTATGTGTGAGCGTCTGTGCTGCTCGGACACGCGTGAGTCTGGCCCCTGCCACCACCCAGCCGGGCTGGGCGTGGGAGAACACAGCATTGCTTCTTAATCTAAACTTTTCTGCTTGCCTCTCCTTTTATAGCTTGGTAACTTCGCGCTTGGATTACACACGTGACTTTCCTCTGGCCACCAAATCTCCCACGTGGGTGCCCTCCCCAACTCTAGGCTTTCCACCTGCGTAGTTATGCTACAGGGGTAACAGTGAGTGTAGCTCTCTCTCTTCATAACTCATTTCGCCTCTGAATTTCCTGCTCTCTGACTTGACATTTTCCCTCGTTAGGAAAGCACATGACAGACACCATGTGTATTCTAAGTCTCTCTGCCCATATACCTAAGGTCTATCTTCCACGTGCTCGCAGCTCTGCTCCAGACATTTCCGAAAGACCTCAACTGCTCTTAAGTGAACCTTGTAAACCATGCAGTGTTTCCACATGAGAGCATGTTTCCCATTCCCCATGTGTTTAGCCTCCCTTCCTAGATTCCAATCTCCCTTAAATAACCCCCCCTAAATAAACGTAATAAATCATAATTTACCCTTCTTGAGTCCATCTTTATTAATTCCTTGTTAAAGGTAGGACAGAAGCCAAAACTTGGGGCTCAACTTCTGGGAGACCCATCCTGAACCTCAAATCCCACATCAAGGGGAGGCCAGGGTCCTCTGAAGACCTGTCACACCAAGACATGAGAGGGCAGGCTGGCATTAATGGCTCTCTGACATTGTCCATTATTTCTTTTGCCTTTGTGGCAAGATCCAGGCCTGATGAAGCCTTCCCCCAGCATCTTTGCAAGCAATTTTGAAGTTCTGAAACCAAAACAGATATTCAACACCAGGTGCAAAAAGTATTCCATTACTGGCTTGCAGATATTTAATAACATGTGCTTCATCAAAAAGTATTGTTCTCTGAAGAACTTATTTACAATTGGCCTATCTGGCCCTTCATTTGGAAGTCATAAAACTTGCTTCCTCCCAAGCCAAGGAATCTGTAAATCTCCAAGTGACCTGACCCTAGCTACAAAAGTCACTCAGTGCTTTAGGAGAAAATGAGCCTTCAATGGGTCTTCCTAATCAGAAGGGAGGAGGGGACAAGTGAAGCTCTGACAGAATTTAAGGCCACAGTCAGCGGAACAATTGCCATTTCATCTCCCAGCAATTATTCACAGGGCTGGGAGGGCGGTGGTAGCAGCGGCTGAGATGAGATGTTGTGCCACACCCCCTATCAAGTCTGCCTGGCCATAAATAGTAAAGAGATTAAAGGACGGCCATCCATCTGCTCACGGGGAGGACAGCTCCAAGGGAAGACAAACAAGGAGAGGCCTTTCAAATATCATGATTATCAATGGTAGGCTATTATCTATTGATCTCACATATTTTCTCTCTCTCTTTTTTTTTTTTGTTTCTTTGCTTGAAGAGGAGGAAAACACCCTTTTCATTTTCAGAAAGTTACCTCAAGAATAGATGCAGAAGGTAAGATCTATTCCTTAGCTAGGTATCTACAGTCAAGTTCTTTTCCTTTTTTCTTCCTTTTTGCTCTTGTGTGTGTGACGTGGTACGGTGTACGCACGTGTGTGTGACGTGGTGCGGTGTGTGGCGTATGCACGTGTGTGTGACGTGGTGCGGCGTGTGTACATGTGTGTGATATGGTGCACATCCAGTCAGGCTAAACAGCACTGGGCACCTTGGTTCTGAACTAGATCTTTGAGAATCTGGTTCAGACTCGGGAGGACAGGGATGCATGTCTCTCTCTCTGGAGCAAAGAGCAGGAATTATCCATCAGAAATGATGGGGCTTTTCCAAAAGATCTGGGCTCTTCTCCTATTATATTCAACACAGGCATCACCTGGTCCCTATTGCATCATCACCCTGTGGGAAATGAGGAAACAGGACAAAAAATACTAATGACGTTCTGACTACTGTGATTGGGTAGCAGAATGCTCTGGCCGGGGTTCCCCAATCTTCTCCAGCATCCATAAACCTCTGACAGACTCTAGACCCTTCACAGTCCTGGGCCATATTGTATTGAGGAGGCCAGAGAACATCATTCCGAACACTTCTATGGTTCAGAGAAGAACGTGCCTCAGAAAGTCCTTGGGCTAAAGACCAAGTCATAAGAAAAAGCTTGAATGTACTAGAAAACAACGGGACACTTTGAGCATGCTCTCAAGTTTAAACCTTTAAAAAAAAAAAAAAAAAACTACTTGCTTCAGTTCCCACTGCCCCTATAACTAAGGACTTTTTTTTTTTTTTTTTTGCAAGCAGGGACAGAAAGGGAAAAGACAGACATACAGAGAGAATGGGTCCACCAGAGCCTCCAGCCACTACAAAGGAATTCCAGAAGCATGTGACACTTTGTGTATATGGATTTGTGTGGGGGTTGGGGAATTGAACTCCAGTCCTTGGGCTTTGCAGGCATGCGCCTCAACCGCTGAGCCACCTTTCCAGCCCCTGAGGCTGTTTTTAGTGCTAGGATTGGGCGAGCACAAGCAGCCAACTCTGTGTAAGGGTGAGGGACTGGCCAGTCACAGTAAGTCCTGAAGTGCCACAGGTTTCCTGAAAGAAAAGCTGTGGTTTGCAAAAACGGAGTTAAGAAGTCAATCCTTAAAATGCTCAGAAACCACATTTGCCAAAACAGAAATAAATTACAGAGCCCTGCTGAAACCTGTTCACCGTCTTCTCATCTTAACACACTTAGACCAAATCTTCCACACACACCCCCGGAAAAAAAATAATAAACAGCCAATGTCACTGCCTTCCACAGAGAAGTGTGTCCTCCTAAAACAGGGGGACAAGTAGAAACAAGAGTGTTTCACTAAAAAAAAACACATCAAGACTTCAAACGGATAGGTCAGGAGAACATTGCTGAAGAGATATACAGTGAGCATCGGTGTGGCCATTCCTAAGGCAACAGAAGTTTCCGTGAGTGGGTGGTGCAGTCAGGGAGGAAGATGCGGCTGGAGACAGGAGGCGCATTTTGCCTCGGCAATGAGGATGCTCCACTGGAGGAAAAACCAACATTCTTGCTTGGAAAACACGAGCCTGCATTTCAGGGAGAAGACCCTACAGCTTTGTGATGGTGCGGGAGAAAACAAAAACAACAGCTGTCTACGTGGACATATTGCAGGCTGCTTCTGATCCAAGCCTAATCCAGTCTACCCCAGCATCAGATGCTGTGCTCCACCATGCCACCAAGTCTATCTCCCTAGGCTTGTTCCCCTTTGCATTTGAAATGAAATAAAGGAAGCTTGTCACTAGCCAGAGACAGCACTGAGGAAGAGGGCAGGGAATGGCTGTGAGCCTCTTGGTGGATGGTGTACTGAGTCATCAAGGAACCTTGACTTAAGCTCACTTGCCTCAGGGGAAAAAAATAACAGAAAAGAAATCATTAATGGCCTGGGCTGGGCTGGGCTGGGCTAGAAGTACGCCTGAGTGCAATAAGCGAAGCCCTTACTGGTGGCTGTGTCTCCACTAACACACAGCAAGCTACGTCAAAGAAGTACTGCAGCCATGTTAGGTGAGTCTCACCATGTGATTCCCCGCCTGAGGCTGAAAAGCCACACGTTGCCCATTCTCAGATGCTCTGCCCATTTAGCGCCAGAAAGCACTACTTGAACTGCTGGAGGAAAATGGCCAACAGCGTTGTGAACAAGCAGGGACCACTGCTATATGAAGGCAAGATGGACAGACCTAGGCATTTAGTGGCACCCAGACTAGGCGGGTAATCAATGGCTCTCAGACTGGCTAAGTGATCAGCTCAGTAGAAAGGTTTTCTTGAACCTTGTGAGAGTGGGCAGAGTCACGTCTGACACTTAGTCCTCAACCTGGGAGAAGCTAGGGCACCTGGGTAGACGTCTTCCTCCTTTAACAAGAAAAAACACCACCATTTTGTCATGTGGCATCTTCTAAAGTTCACTTTGGGTGGAGGGCATTCTTGGTTTTGTTGTAGGGAGAACTGCTTTAGAATGATACTTCTAGCCAACCTTCCACTTGGAGAGTACCCCATGAATCACATTTCCTTCCCTCTGGAGGACCGTCATGGGTGTATCTGGTATGAAGGGTGAATTTGCGCATGCTCACTGAGCAGGAAATTATGGGCCTGTGGCGATCCGAGGGCTGCAGTCCCACAGGACCACTGGCGAGAATGTCTCGCCCACCTCAGTTCTCGTGTGGAAAATAGCAGCCACCTAACCTGATAAACAGGGCCACCACGGGGCTCAGGAAAGGCACCGAATTTCTCTGCAAAGACGAGCTGCTTGATGGGTCACCTGTGACCACTGCGATGCCCATCTTGCTCAGAACAGTATACAGCCACAGCCGGGCGGGGGGGGGGGGGGGGGGGGCTGCGCCACGCCTCAGCCGCGTGACACGACACAACTGTTCTCGGATCCCCAAAGGGCCAGGCTGAGCCCTCCCACAACTGCTAGAGCAAATCTCAAGATCAACATCCGAGGACTCTCCAAAGCTGCACCGATCATCTCCCTGAGCCGCGTGGTGGTGAGCAGATGACAGAACCAGGAAGCTGGGCTCAAGTTCAAGTAAGATCCTATTAGGTTCTCGGCTTTAGGAAAACCCCCAGCAGGTGGCTGCCGGGGACTTTCAGGACAGCAGACTGGGCTCCATCACCTGTGGTATTTTGAAACCTCCCAACTCTCCAGCAGGGTGGATGTTTTTCCTCCAGTGGGTGGATAAGCTTGCTAAGCCCTGGTTTGCTTAAGTAGCTTACACAAGAAGTTCAAGGACTTGGGGAGCAGGACGAGGGTGGCAAAGCCAGGCCCGTGTGACTGTGAGATCAAAGCTTTCCCGGGCAACGCTGTCTCTCCACTCATGGAGAAAGCTCAGGAGGCCCAAGTCACGGCCACTCAATTCACGAGCACGAAGCAATAAATTTCAACGGTACCAAGAAAGACAAGCTTTTAACAACAGAAAAACAATGAGATGAAAAGAAAAAAAAAAAAAAACAGCCAGCCAACAGGACTTAATGCAAGACAGCTATTTCAGATCTTTAACTAAGACAGGCTTCAGACATGTGCTGCTCTATTTACCATAGTCAGGAGCCCAGACGCCCATCAACAAGTGAACTGGTAATAAAGACATGGCACACATGCACAACGGAGTGCTACTCAGCGGCAAGGAAAAGTGAAGCAATCCAACGTGCAGGAAAATGGAGGGAGGGACTTGGAAAGAACCACGATGAGCCAGGACATACAGGCTCAGCAAGAAAAATGCCCATGGCCTCTCTCACATGCAGTTCCTAACCTGGTCTAGCACCAGTGAAACCGCAAGCCATACTAAGTATCTACAATAAGGGCACGGCATTAGAATGAAGATAGGAAAGGGGGGGGGGGAATAGTGGGGGAAGGGAGCAAGAGCTATTGGACATCTAGGGGATAGAGGAAGGAGAGAGCTGTGGGGGAGTGGATACACAAACCTGCTAGCAACCTGAATCAATCCCGCAGAAACCTCCTTCTAGGACACCAGTCTGTAACCATTACCCTCAATAAGGGGGTGGGGGAACTATACAGAAGGGCTCCATTAAAGAGTAGAAAGCATTAACCTAAAACCATGAACTCCGGCTGGTAATTCGCAGGGCTGGAATTGGGTCATTCCCCTCATAGACACCTGCCACCCCCACAGTGAGCTGTTGGTCAGGGATACATGAGGATCTCAAAATAATACAGGCTACTGCCAAACGCTTAGTTACCTTCAAGCGCTAAAAGGTGAGTCCCTGTTGCTGAAGACACCACTGTCTGCAGCCACAGGACATCAAGTGACCACGCTGCAAATGAGAAGGAGTCCGGTTCCCCCCCAGCTGACCCTCACAGTGCCGGAAAGTGCTCTGGGAGGGGCTGGAGAACAGCAGCTGTCAACTGATTGATTAAGCAGGAGAGCCTGCCAGTCACAAAACCAACCAGCCCAGCAATAGTGGCACACAGCTGGTATAGGTAAACAACCGCTCTCATGAGACCCACCCAGAGCACATGATCTCCTATCTGGCCATATTCCCTAGAACAGGAAACCAACAGCCTCCAGAGAGAGCCTGTACTCTTCTCTTAGAAGAATGGATACACATATCAATGTATCCTTCTAATGACTACGCTGATCCCCTCTGATTCTAACCATTCCCACTTTTGGTTAGATGGAGCATCTGTTCTACTTTACAAATGCAGAATATGGGGAGAGGGGCGGACAGTGATACATCAAGAAGAGACAGCTGACTGTCTACCAGGAGATGGGTCATCTCCAGCTCATCTGCCCAGGCTCAGAAGCCATCACAGGGGAAGTGGTGACATGAATATCACTCTCATGGCTAACCTGAAAACCAGTTCTAGCGAATGGAGACAGACACTGTGATCACTCAAATCTCATCACAACAGAGGTCCAGTGTCTGCAGAGAAAACAGCACTAAATCATATCTCTATCTTGCCTGCCAAGGCTCAGGAAACATTGCAGAAGAGGGGGAGGAAAGATTGAGACAGCCTGAGGATGGGTGGGAAGAGCCTGAGACACCATGTTTCCCCATCCCTGCACAGCCTGACTGAGGCCTCTTGATCCCTACAGTGAATACCAATAACCCCACTTCAGCAGAATTGGGGCGAGGGAGAGAGGGTTTAGGTGTACAATGTTTTTTGTTAAAAAAAAAAAAATTAGCCATGTATATTTTAAAAAGTCAACTTTCCAGCTGGAGAGATGGCTTAGTGGTTAAGTGCTTGGCTGTGAAGCCTAAGGACCCTGGTTCAAGGCTCGATTCTCCAGGACCCACGTTAGCCAGATGCACAAGGGGGCGCACGCGTCAGGAGTTTGTTTGCAGTGGCTGGAAGCCCTGGCGCGCCCATTCTCTCTTCTCTCTCTCTCTCCCTCCCTCCCACTTTCAAATAAACAAACAACAAAAAAAATTTTTTAAGTCCACTTTCTATCCTGGGGTTTCAAAGTTATATGAGCAACCCATGTTCTAGCTTAAAAATAACACTTCCAAGTTTCAGAACTTGCACATGACAGCATAGCAAAAAACACATGATTTCAGACATGTACATGCCATGCACAGGGGGCAGATCATGCTAAGAAGGTACAGTGGGACACTGGCAAAGCTCTGTTGCCACCCAGAGTTGGAGAGAAGAACTCAAGGAGATATACAGGAGAGAGTTGTGCCCCCAAAGGGCTGTGAACAGACACACATGGCATGGATATAATTACAGGCCCTGTGACCAGCTTCAAGAGCTTGGCTGAGACTGAAGGGAGGTGTACTTCTCAGCGAAAGATTACAGATGCTACTGCATTGCAATTACCAAAAGTCGAAGTCTCCCAGCCCTGCCAGAGGGCAAGACGGCCTCTTCCGCAAATCTCAGGCAAGGAGATCACGAATATGGTAACTGTATCACAGGTAACTATAGCCCACAGCCACAAGGCTTCACAAGGGGGTCAGCGGTCCCTCTGCAAGACACCAGCGATGACCTACTGAAAGCCATACCTGTCATTCAGATCTAGGCAGTGAGTCAAGGGAACCATAAGTAACAGAAAAAGAAAGGACAGGGGTCAGCTCCTACCTGTGCCCTGACTAGCTGCCTGGGTTACATCAGGTTTCCTATTCCTTTGTGTCATGGCTTCCTGTCTTACATGGATACAGACACTCCCTCCCCCCACAAGCTGATAGGAGTGTTCAGATGACACAGCTTTTACAAAGCCACAGAAAACGAGCCTGGAGGCCCGCAGTCCCCGATGTTCATGATGCTAAGAAACTCAAAGAGGATAACTATCTAATCAAACCTACTCTGAGCCATGAGCCTACACTGGAGATACAGGATCAAGCCCCTCTGATCCCCAGACCCCTTAAAGGTGCAGAGAGGCGCTAACCGAGAACTAAAAAGGCTGCCATGAGCTCAGAGCAAGGCAATACGCTCCCCCGCTCAGTCATTTCCTCTTCCTGAGAAGTCTGCTGCAGTCAGGTTCGCATTGCTGGCAGAAATCACCCGACCAAGAGCAGCTTGTGGGAAAAGGGTTTATTTTGGCTTACAGGCTCGAGGGGGAAGCTCCACGATGGCAGGGGAAAACAATGGCATGAGCAGAGGGTGGACATCACCCCCTGGCCAACATAAGGTAACAACAGCAACAGGAGAGTGTGCCAAACACTGGCATGGGGAGCTGGCTATGACACCCATAAGCCCGCCCCCAACAAGACACTGCCTCCAGGAGGTGTTAATTCCCAAATCTCCATCAGCTGGGAACCTAGCGTTCAGAACACCTCAGTTTATGGGGGAATGCCTGAATCAAACCAACACAACGTCACTCGCCTAAGTACCTGGGTCTCTCTGAACCCACCCAGTGACCCCTGCTGCTCAATAAGGTCAGAGAGGGGATAATTCATTTTTCCCATCGCCCAACACCAGACAGCATTCATGTCCTTCCCAAAGAAGGCACTGGATCTGCCACAGAGCCCGGTCCACAGAACCCTTCACATTTCATAACCAAGGTCAACACAGAGTAGGCACAGGAAAGTCGCTATGTTTAATGGAAAAATGACACCCCCATCCAGTAAAGAAGGATGCCAGAAATTCTCAAGAGTGATTCTGTTCAGTTTCTTCTGGTGTCTTTCTGAATTCATATAACCACCCTTGCCCTTCTTTGTGACAAAAGCCATGCATGTTCAAGGGTGCTCTAGAACACAGGTGTACAAAAGAACTAACATAAACAGAAAGGGTGTATTTTCTTTTTGAAATAATCACGATATTACGGTTAAAAAAATACTACTAACATTATGCACATGTCTTTAATCCTAGCAGTTGGGAGGCTGAGGTAGGATGATCATTTTTGAGTTCGAGGCCAGTCTGGGCTACAGAGTGAGTTCCAAGTCAGCCTGAACTAGAGTGAGACCTTCCCTCAAAAAAGAAAGAGGGCCCAAGAGATGGCTTAGTGATTAAGGCGCCTGCCTGTAAAACCTAAGGACCCAGGTTCAATTTCCCCATATCCACGTAAGCCAGATGCACAATGTGGCACATGTGTCTGGAGTTTGTTTGCAGTGACTAGAGGCCCTGGTGCATCCATTCTCCCCCACCCCTCCAAATAAAGATTATTAAAAAAAAAAAAAAAAGCAAACGAGAGAGAGAGAGAGAAAGAGAGAGGGGGAAGGAAGGAAGGCCGGCAGGCAATGATCAACTGCTAGACTAAGGTAACTGCCTTGGTTCAATGGGGCTTGGGAACTGTGAAATCCAAGGGCACGTGGGCGAGGCCAGGGGCATCCCTCAGCAGTAAATGACTTGCCTAGAGCACAGCAAGCTGTGGGTCTGATATGCATGCACACACGCTATAGCTAGAGCGCCGTGGTAGATGCTACCAGGAACAACACCCCTAGTTAGAGAGCAGTGGCAGCATTGCGCTCTCTTGACCAACATCCTTAGCTGGAGAGAGCAAGTCGGGACAGGATGCTGCCATTAAAAACAACAGCCCTGCCTGGAGAGAGCTGGGGCAGTGCTGAGCACATGAAAGCAGTAGGTTGTCCTTTGCATGTGGAATTTGTGCAGAAGGCAGGGCACCATGCCTGGTATTTCTTAAGAGAGTTTCTTCTGTGGCAAGGAAGGAACCCAAAGGATTACTTGTCAAGGAACTGGTTCCATCAATTACAACTGGAGAAAACTACCTTCCTGCAGGGGGTGGAGGGAGATGACTTGGGGACATTTGAAATACCTTGACCTGTTATGACGCACTATCCTCCAAGGAGTCTGAGCTAGCAATTACTCACTGGCAATGAAGTCGCCCATCACCTTATTGAGCACATAGGTAAGTCATAGCTCCGGACTGACTGACTGCAATGAGCAAAGCCCACACAAGTCACAAACATCAGCAGAGACCAAAGCAATCTGATTCTGCCGCTCTGCTTCCCCACCGTGCAGCGGCCACAGCTGTGCGTGCGCACTGCCTGCACCGGAATCGCAGCTGCTGAGCTTTTCTGCTTCCACTCTGCCGTCTAGCGGCTGAGGCACAGGAGAGATGGGGTCCTCTGGGACTCGGCCCTTCAGGACCCGAGGCAAGCGTTGGTCGTGGAGGGCACAGTCAACACCCTGGTTGAAGAGTAGGCTGCGCCTCCTTCTTAAAGCCGGGGGCTGAGTTTCTAATGGGCCTCGTGGCAACTTTGGTTGTGAAGGAACTTTGTGAGCATTTAGTAAGCGCCTACTGTAGTCAGAATTGTGCATCCGGTATGAAGAAATGAATGGAGAACACAAGACAAAACAAGAACAGACACACACTCAATGAAAGCTAGACATAAAGGCAAAAGAAACAGAGCAGAATGCCATGAAGAGAAATCTAGACTAACACAGTGCAAGGCCTGCAGGAAGATGTTCCAATCTCTTTATACGGAGGGTGAAGGACAGGCCAGACACCAGACCCAGCTGCCTAAGGGATGTGTGATGCTACAGAGAAACGAACACGGCTCCAGAAGCAACTTTGTTTTTTGTTTTTTTTTTTAACATAACTGACAGAAATTAAGTTTTTACGGATAACTACATCAATATCAAAAGAATGTCCACAAGTATAGGAAAACCCACTTCCTTTCAGAGAGAATTTATGATCCAGTCTTGGGTAAGGGAAAGACCGGGCAAACACACACATAGTACATACATGTGAAGTAATACTAAATGGCTAATACTGACTAATCTTCATGGTCAGAATTTTTTTTTTAATGCTAAATGATTAAGAAAGACAGTATACCATGGCTCCCTACCAAACTAAAGTACAGGGAAGACTGCTGGAAAGTAAAGATTGGGTTAGATCCCTGAGGACAGGTAAGAATGCCTTGAGCAAATAAGAGAGAGAAAGAGGGTGGGGAGAGGAAGATGAGGCTGAGGAAATCCAAGTGTACAGAAAGAACATGGCGGCCAAAAAGGTGCCACTCTGGAAGCATTTTTCTTTTAAAAAACTGCGTGTTTTCATTAATATGTGTTTCAAATGTCAGTCTCTTGGGAGACGGCGCTCACTGGGGGTGGGAAGGGAGGAAGGGGTAGGGGACGGTGGGAGGTCTATTAGCAGGTGTGGCTAGATAAAAGGATTAACTAATTTCTTTTTTTAAAAAAACATTTTATTTTTATTTATTTGTGGGGGGGGTGGTAAATGGGCACACCAGAGCCTCTAGCCACTGCAAAGAAACTCCAGATGCATGTGCCACCTTGTGCATCTGGCTCACGTGGGTCCTGGGAAATTGAACCTAGGTCTTTTAGCTTTGCAGGCAAGCACCTTAACCACTGAACCATCTCTCTAGCCTAAGGATTGACTAATTTCTAATGTTTTGTAGCATAGTAGAATAACTGGCTGAGGACTAGCTGTACATTTCAAAACAGTCAGCAACACCCTCTCCCCCAGTGATAAAGGATTGAGGTGCTCAATACACTAATAACCTCACCCTATCACTTCGCATGGACTAAAATGCACACACAGTTACTGGGTACCAATTAGAAGCCTATTAACAAAACAGGAAGAGAGTCTACTTATTGCAAGCTCACTCGACAGAGAATCTGTCTATAAGCAACACAGGCTGGAATCGGAAGGGAGGGCCCAGGGGTCCAGGTTAGAGCTCAAAAACCTGTCACCTGGATGAGTTAGAAATGCAAGCTTTGGGGCCCCTTCTCAGGCCTACACGATCATCAGCCCTGTGGTGGGGCCTTGGAGGAGTGCGGTTTTTTGGCTTCCCGATTTTTAAATAAAGCAGAGCCTAGCACCTGAGAAGCTTGTGCTCCACTAAGGAGGAGCCACATCCCCAGCTCAGGAGCGTGGGTTTTAATAAGCCCAAAAGGCGAGTCTGAAGTACGCCCACTGGGGGAGCGCTCATCTGTACACCAGGGTAAGTTCTGAGCTAACAGACACCTGAAAATCCTCTGAAAGAGACCCTGGAAGCACTTTCTTAAACAGAAAAAATATATATATCAAGCTCTTGAAGTGGGAGCCAATGTGCATCACAAGAAAAATCCCTGTAGCCAGATGTGGTGGTGCATGCCTTTAATCCTCATACTCGGGAGGCCGAGGTAGAAGGATCACCGTGAGTTCCAGGCCAGCCTGGGACTACACAGTGACTCGGAACTACACAGTGACTTCCAGGCCAGCCTGGGTCCGAGCAAGACCCTACCTCAACAAAACAAAATTCTCCTTTGCTGGGTGTTCCCCACTCCCCTCCCTTTCTGGCTCTCAAGGTTGGGGTGCTTCTTGGGACATTTTCAAATGTGCCTGAAGAGGAGGCTGGGGTGTTCTCTCCTCATTTGATTTTATCACCAAAAAGTTCCAACTCTGGTTTCAGGCCCGGGCTGGTTGTCAATTGAGCAGTGGCAATGCCGTGGCTCACAAGGTCACTTTTCTGCAGAACCACAAAGGAGGAAAGATGCCAAACTAAACTGTTCTCCGCTGACTACATGACACACGAATTCTGAAGGAAATGATTAGGGTTCTGGTTTTCACTCACTCGCCCCGAGATGTTACATTGAACTCCTTAGTGGCCAGGGTTACAGGTGCTGGGTGCCTAGACAAGTGACTGATTGTACTACTGCTCCTAGTACTGAACTGAAAGGGACTTCTTAGTGTTGTGGAAGAGAGAAGGTGGGAGGAATATTTCAGTATATATCATTTGAACCCACAGCATTTAATCTTCCACTTATAAAGCAAACATATGATGGTCTTGGGGGCCAACAAGCTACTCTGGGGAACGTCTCCATACTTGGGCATTTTACTCTGATTTTATGTTAGCTTTTCAGCACCTTCAAGTCGCCCCAAAATTTCAGCATGCCCAATTTCTCTCAAGTCTCTCTTAATACTTAATAAGTTCATAATGATTTCATGCGAATCCAGCTGAAACTATAAAAAGCTTAGGAAGATGAGGAACACTTTCCAATCCATTTCAAGTCCCAAGAATGCCCAGCTGGGGTCAGATGACATCATTATCAACGATCTATTTCAAGCAACTTTGGTTTAAAAAAGATTTAATACTCTTTGGATGAATTATGCATACATTTTTGCACGTAATTTGATCGGCTCACCAAGTAAAGCCTTGTGGCTATCTGTGAGGCGGTTTCTGCCTTCTCGTCAGCTACGTTCTGAGTATTCTGGAGGTCGCACGTCTCCCTATTCTGCACGGAATCCACAGCCTCCATCATCACAGCAAGAGAAACTCCCAGGCAGTCAAGTTCAAGGTTTTCTGTATTTGTATTATTTGTCCTCATAGACCTCAGCCGGTGCGCACACATTCAGAGGAGGTAAGATCAGATGTCATTCACTAAGTCTCCATGGTGCACAGTGCTATGGGGTAAAACCGACCTTAAGGCCATCAGAGCCTCGTCAGAAAGAACAGGGAGTGATGTCTCATCCTTCTCAGTGGTTACAGAACCAGCGAAAAGACAAGCTGAGCAAGACAGCAATAAACTTCTCTGCATGACCAGGACCTGTCACAAACGGAACACGCACACCTGGAAGTCTCTCTTCCAGACTGCAAACACAGAGACTGGTAGAGAAAGGGTCTGCCGCACAGCCCTTCTCCCTTGGGCAACCACAATGGACAGACAGTGTCTGTGGGCCTAGGGCTTGTTGGTCACATAAATTCCAGCAGGAAAATGGGGGTGGCTCTCCTTCCCTCAGCATAGCAACTTACGCAGTCGAGGCCCAGTCTCCGCAGCTCCCCACATCTGCCAGAAGGTGGTTTAGGTCTGGTCCAGAAGGCCCGTGGGCATGGGCAACTGAAGTCACGGGAGATGTGGAGGAGAGTGAATCCTGACTGCTGGTGGGGGTGACCTCCTTGAGAGGGCTGGGGCTGTCACCTAGAGAAGGAAAAAAGATAAACTTTCAAACAAATACTCCACTAACAATAACCTGAGATTACTTGACTAGTCAAATTATATTCAAAACTACATTTGGAATTTCAGTCTTAAAGCATGTAGCTATTCTGCCTTTGAAGGTTTGAAGGTCCTCTTGTGTGTGTGCTTTTAAACAAAAGACATTTAAACCCAAGACTGTTACCATTTCAGACTTGAATGTCCCCCCCCAAGACCCCTCGGCCAAAGCTCAGCCCCTACCCAATCGCACTATTGATAAGTGGTGGAAACACCAAGAGGTGAAGCCTTATGGAGCTCTTCCTGGTCAGAGGCGGTGTGCCCTTGCAGGAACAGTGGAGCCCTCCCTTACTCTCCCTATAGAGTTGTGCTGCACCCACGTATGCCCTCAGCCTCACCGCAGGCCAAAGGAAAAGAAGTCATGAGTGAAGTAAATCTTTTTTCTCTATAAGTTGGTCGGACCCAGCTGTTTGTTATAGTAACAGAAAGCTGACACACATGCTCAGTTGGACGTAGTTCCAAACTGGTAGATATGGGAAAACAAAAATGAAATTTCAAGAAGCCATTTAAGCTGAACTAAGCCAAAATCCACATTCAGAACTCTGCATAAGAAATCTGCCCCCTGTGGGCTGGAGAAATGGCTTAGCAGTTAAGGTGCTTGCTTGCCTGCAAAGCTTAAGGACCCAGGTTCAATTCCCTAGGACCTAAGTAAGCCAGATGAACCAGGTGGCACATGTGTCTGGAGTTTGGCTGCAGTGGCTGGAAGCCCTAACTGGTTGGCTCGCTCGTTCTCTCTCTCTCTCTCACTGCCTCTTTCTCTTCTCTTATAAAATAATAAAATAAAGCTAGGCGTGGTGGTGCACACCTTTAATCCCAGGACTCGGGAAGCAGAGATAGGAGGATCGCCATGAATTCAAGGCCACCCTGAGACTGCACAGTGAATTCCAAGTCAGCCTGAGCCAGAGTGAGACCCTACCTCGAAAAAGCAAAATAATAATAATAATAATAAAATAATTTTTTAAAATAAAAAAGAAAGGTGCCTAGTATGTAGGTAATGCCAAGAGAGGAATGAAGAAAACATAATCATAAAAATCAGAACAAAGGAAAACAAAACCCTAAATGCAGCCATGATGGCTTCTTAATTGGAACTAATGACAAACCTTCGGGAGAGCCCAGAGCAGCATGGCTGTTATCCAACACCTCATGTTCTAGCCACCCACTCACTCTTAAAAACTTTTTCAGAGCTGGAAAATATGCTTTAACTGTTAAGGCACTTGCCTTCAAAGCCACAGGACCCAGCTTCCATCCCTCAGAATCCACACAAGCCAGATGCTCTGGAATTTGCTTGCAGTGGCCAAAGGCCCTGGTGTGTCCACCACTCGCTTGTCTGCCCTCCCCACTCAAATAAATAAAAATAAACAAAACCTTTTTCAGTAACATTGTGGATAAACGGAATAACATTAAAAAGAGATCTAGTTCTATGAGCTGGCATCCAGGATTTCGCTTTCTCTTTTAAAAACATTCATTTGTAGCCAAGTGTTGTGGTGCACGCCTTTAATCCCCAGCACTTGGGAGGCAGAGGTAGGAGGATCGCTGTGAGTTCAAAGTTATCCTGCGACTACATAGTGAATTCCAGGTCTCCCTGGGCTATAGCGAGACCCTACCTCAAAAAGCCAAAACAAACAAACAAAAAAAAAATCATGAGAGAAGGAAAGAATGCATGAAAATGGGTGCACCGCCCAGGGCCTCTGGCCACTACAAATGAACTCAGACACATGCACCACTTTGTGCATCTGGCTTTATGTGGGTTCTGGGCTTTGCAGACAAGTACCCTAACTGCTGAGAAATCTCTCCAGCACCATGGGTTGCGATTTCTAATAGTTCAATTTATCAAAATTCCAGACGGAGAGAATTATCATTTCCCTGTGAACATCAGGGGGATGGAATACGAGAATTTAGGCTTCTAGAGTGGCTGCCGGGGAAGCATTTAAACCAAAACTAAAAAGCATTTCCTAAATGCTCTGAGTGATTTATGCATTCACAGAAGGCCATTTCATAATGCCTGTTTACTATTCATTACTGGCTTGGGCAGAAAAATACAAAAGACAGAAAAGAGATCTGGCCAAGAACAGCTGTTTCCCTCAACTGGTGTTCTTGCTTTCATGATAGAACCAGCTTCCCTGAGATGCGCTGGAATGCCACCCACCAGCTTGACTTTTTTTTTTTTTGGTACAATCCATAGAACCTACTAAACACTGACTGTCCTGATACCTCACAGCAGAAGCAACGGCCTTTGGAGACAACAGTAGCTTTGCCTTGATGTTACAGATGATGGGTCGTGATGGTTAGCCAACACTGCTACAGAAGCAAGCACGGGACCATAACCTCAGCCAGCAACAACTTCGAGCAGAATGAGCCCTCCCAGCTCCCAGTCCTGGACCCTTGGGACGGATTATTCACAAATGCCAGGGTCAGAAAAAAGAAAAAAAAAAAGGCTCACAGAAAACCATTTCAGAAGGACCGCAATGCTCCCAAAACTGAAACATGAGATATTCCAAGCCATGATTAACTTTGATCCCAGGATGCTCATCCTGAAAACAAACTATAGAAACAAAAGCTGACTGGGCTGGAGAGATGGCTTAGTGGTTAAGCACTTGCCTGTGAAGCCTGAGGACCCCAACTTGAGGCTCCATTCCCCAGGACTCATGTAAGCCAGATGCACAAGGGGACACACACATCTGGTGTTCATTTGCAGTGGCTGGAGGCCCTGGCATGCTTATTCTTGCTGTATCTACCTGCATCTTTCTCTGACGCTCTCAAATAGATAAACAAAAAATAAAAAAATAAAAAAAAAATTTTTTAAAAAGAAAATTAAGCAAATTAACTTCCTAACTCAACTCACAACTAAGGTTAAACAAGAATATTTTAGAAATAGAGATTTTAGAACTAGAGCCTTGGGGATTTAGTTCCGTGGATGAGCATTTGCTTAGCAAATGCAAGGCTCTGGGCTCGGTCCTCAGCTTGGCAGGGGTGGGCGGGAGAACCCAAGGGAACTATAGAGATCCAGAAGAATTGGATTCGTGGGGATGGAGGGGCCAGGGATGGTGGTGATGGGAAGAAGATGGGTTGGAGTCAAGGGGCTGTAGCTGGGGGGGGGGGCAGATAATGGGGTGAGCCTATACAAAAGGATAGATAGGGAAGAGTTTTGTGAGAGCCTTCTGTTATCAGCGACTTGCTGAGAAGAGAAGCGTCTCTGAGCACATCTTCTCCCTGAACTAGGCTGGCCTCTGTGGAAAACTCTGCTCTGGCCCCTTCGCAAACACAGTCTAGGAATATTGCTTGATTGCTCTTTCAACAAAGTCACTTTTTCCATAGCCCGTCACCACAAGCAGGGTTAGTAGTAACTGGAGAAATTCAGGCCCAATAGAAGAGCCAATTTGGAGGCAAATGAACCAAAACCCACTGTTAGACCACTGCTATGATCCCTTTTCTTTCTGGAACAGAGCTCTCCTTTTAACAAAGGCTGCTTCTTCCCTGTGCTCGGAGAGCTCCAATCCATCTGGGACTTCTCTGCAAATGAGTACCACTGCAGTCACTGTGAGCTGCCACCGTCCCCTGCAGAACTGAGGAGGTCCTGGCTGGGCACGGTGACAGATACCTGTAAGCTGAAAGCAAAATTCTAAGTAGGAGGCCTGCGCTATATGAAGTTCATGACCAGCTTAGGGTTTTTTAATGTTTTTCTGATTTACTTTTTATTTATTTATTAGAGACAGAGACAGAGAGAGAGAATGGGCTCTCTGGGGCCTGTATCCACTGCAAAAACAAACTCCAGATGCATGCACTGAAAGGCCCAAGAATTCAGAAACCCAGAAATACTATTACGCTCCAAAGGGAGCTTAAGCGGGCCCCTGCATACCTCAAACTCCAGGCTTTACTCTCTGTTGAAAGCAAATAAAGAATCCCTCTTCTCATTATATCAGAGCCCGCTCCTAATATAAAACTAGGTAAAAAGGGCATGAGATAGCCCTCAAGGATGGGAAATGAGTAATGAAGTAAACCACTTATTTGGTTTCTGTCAATAGCCTGCACCATAAGCCTTAATAGCCCACACTGTAAGCCTTAGTAGCCTGCACTATAAGCTGTAGCAGCCTGCCTCAGACCACCAAGGTCATAGGAGACTGATACCACACTCTGCTACCCCCACCCAAGGACCTGCGCAAATGCTGACCACCAAGGTCATAGGAGACTGATACCACACTCTGCTACTCCCACCCAAGGACCTGTGCAAATGCTGACCACCAAGGTCATAAGAGACTGATTGGTCCACGAGGGGCTTGAACAAATTAAACTAATTGGCTTAGAAACTATGGAGTGGCACAAACTGACTGGCTCATACCCCACGGGCTCCTGATGTTAAAAAAATGATTGGTCTAATGCACAGGCTTTGTTAGAAACCCTATAAAAACTGCCCCCTTCCTGCATTCGGGGCTCTGCAGTCCTCTACCCCTGTGCGGTGTACGACTGTGGGCCCCAGCGTGCTTGGAATAAAATCCTCTTGCAGTTTGCATCAAGACTGCTTCTCGTGAGTGATTTGGGGTGTCGCCATATCCGGGCAGAGCGTGGGGTCCTCGTTTTGGGGGTCTTACAGCACCACCATGTATATCTGGCTTACGTGGGACCTAGAGAACCGAACTTGGGTCCTTAGGCCTCACAGGCAAGGGCCTTAACTGCTAAGCTATTTCTCCAGCCCCAGCTTAGGCTTTATAGCAAGACAGAAAAGACATAAACGAAAAGAGAAAAAAGGAAAGGAAGGGGTCTCAAATATAACTTTTTTGTGTGTGATTTGAATGTGAAATATCCTTGTGTGTTTGAACACTTGCTTCCCAGCTAGTGGTGCTGTTTGGGAAGGCCATGAAACCTTAGGCAGGTCACTAGGGTGTGGCCTCGAGGTTTAACAGTCTGATCCACTTCCTGTCTCCTCTCTGTTTCCTGACCACAGATGCAACATGAGCTCATGTTCCTGCCACCATGCCTTCACAGCCATGACAGACCACATCCCTTTAACATAAGAGCCAAAGTGAATGTCCCCTCCCTTAACTTGCCTCTCAAGAGGTACTTGGTTATAGCAATGAGAAAATTAATATCTAGCTGTCCACGTGAACCTGCAGCATGGCTACCAATTAAGGCCTTAGCTAGAAAAATGGACAGTTCTTGATGCAGAGCAGGGCCCCTTCAGAGCAAGTGGGACAAATGTAGCTGGCTTTCTGGCCTCAGGAGGTCGCACCCTGGCCTGCCACTTCTCCGGGCACGCTCCCTGACCGCAGGACAGAGCAGGACACAGCAAGAGCAGCCGGAGTGTCTGAGACCCGCTTTCTCCCCAACTCATTCTTACCAGGCTGTCAATGAGAAGCAGGGCTGGGGAACCGGACAGCAAGCGTCTCGTGTTACTTCTAAAAGACGCCCGGGTGTTTCTAACCACTAGACACAGCAGCTCACTTACACTGCCACTAATCCTTTCCCCAGGCTTCCTGACACAGCACAAAGTGCCATTCAACATGCCGAGCCCCGGTCTGTGGAGACGGCACGTCGTGCCTGCCAGGCAGTGGCAACCGAGCCCTCAGATGAAAGTAATATTGGGAGAAGGCACTGTTTATAGACCGATCAGGTGAAGGCACCTCATCATCCTTTCCTGCCACTTCTTTCAAAGGGCATAAAACTCTCCTCTCTCCCCTCTCCCGCTGACAAAAATCACTGCATTCAAGGGACGGGCTACCACAGAGTGTGCATGCGTGTATATATGTGTGTGTGCATGTGTATGTCTGTGTACATACACACACACACACACACATAGATATCACCATCCCAGAAATTCCAGTTAACCAAAAAAAAAAAAAAAAACAAAGTACTACTTGTTAATTAGCTTAACCATAATAAAACATTTTTTTGTATAAATTCTAAAGCAAGGATCTTAACCCTTATGAAACTAACTTACAATTGAGAATTAACGTGAGACGCACCCATCGTTCATTTATTGATGTCATGCATTCATTCTTCACTCATTTATTCCTTCATGCGGTGGTGCTGGGAATTGAACCGAGGGCCTCACCCACGCTCAGCCTGAATACGCCGCCACACAGCCCTGCTCTCGTCACCTTTCGTCTCATTTCTGCTCGAGGTCAGGCAGCCTCTCCCATTAGGACCACCCTGTCATGGGCACTTACGGACATCTCACATAGGTATAAAAGATGGCAGGCGTAAGTGAGCAAAACTGGCACAGAAATGAAGGCAGGCCAAGAGAGGAGACTTGTTAGAAAACCAGCACAGCCAGGAAGAAACGGACTCCACCAAATCCCACTGAAGCATGGCCCTGCTGCACGAGCTTGCCAACACCTCCCCTTGCCCTGCCCGCCTTGCTCACAACTAAAGCAGCTCTCATTTTGGCATCTCACCGCTCAGTAACAGTTCCACAACTTGATTCGGCCCCAATCTTCCCATCACCCATTAAGAGTGGAGGCCATGTCTCAGGCTTGGTCATTAATCCTTTAAGAACACACTATGTTACCAGGCAAAATCGGGACACTTCAGGAAATAATATCAACTCTCCGCCAGAAGAAATACCAATGCCTTGAGGAACTAAGATGGGATTCTTAAAATCTCAAAGAATTTTTCAAAACCAACACACAGGGTCCTGCTCTCAGCTTCCTCCTTCTAAGTCCTGAGCTTCCCCCACTCTCTTTCCTGACCTGCTTCTGCACACACAAGGCACACCAGGGATGTGAGTTCTGAATCTAAGCCAGCAGGCCCCAGCCCAAGTGTGCCCAGTTTATCACAGGAAACAGGTGACAATAAAGAGAGGAAAAGGTGCCATTAGCCAGAATGTAATTATCCCAAGGGACTCAGATTTGGAGAAAGGGTTGCCAAATCCGAGAGTGGGAAGGGTGAAGCCATGAGGGTGGGAAGCAGCACATTGGGGAGCAACAACAGGAAGACTTTGAAGGAAAAGAGGCCCCCGGTGGAAAAACATTCGAGAACGTGGCCGTTTTCCAAGCCCCAGTGGCTGGATTTGGACAGGGCATGAGGGCCAAGACCGAGAATGGGGTGTGGAGTGGGGAAGGAGCTTTGCTTGCCACACTAGGCCATTCGAAGTCACCTGCAGATGGAGGGAAGACAGTGCAGGGATGACCCAGGGAGGAACACGATGCAAACAAATGGATTCCAGAGCCATCCATGCACTGCAGTCAAGGAACAGAGCTCAGCAAACAGGGTGACTGAGAGAGAAACGGTGAGTCGTGAGTTCTCACACAAACCGGACATGATGGCTACCGGACTTCACTATTCTGGTTGTTATTATTGTTTTTTTTGGTTTTTTTGCAGGCCTTGAGAACAAACCTAGGGGCTCTTCTACCATAACTTCTCACCCATTATGGAATGCATCCTTTCAAAGTATGGGTGGCAAGACGAGCATGTGAACAAATGCTGTATTTATTTATACATCCTTATAGATAACGAGACCTGGTGACTCTGCCACTTCCATTAGTCGAGAGGCTGTTTGCGCCCTTGGTCCTCACACTCCCATGAGGTCTGACTCGGGTTAAGCTTTCCGTTTCTCCTGATGGCACACTGCCTTCTCCGGGCATCCTGCACTCATTTCAAGCCCACACAACCTCTCCTGCGGGGAGGAAGGAGCAAGAGCTCTACACCACCCACCGTTGCCTTCATTCTACTTGGTCATCTTGTCAAAACATATCCAGGACTGGAAAGATGGCTCAGCAGTTAAGGTGCTTGCCTGCAAAGCTGAACGACCCAAGTTCAATTCCCCAGGCCACGTCAAGAGAGATACGCATGCATCTGGAATCTACTTATAGTGGCTGGAGGGGTGGTGCACCCATTCTCTCTACTGCTCTTCTAGCTCTCTCTGCTTGCAAATAAATACTTTAAAGTGCTTAAAATTAACATACATATATTGTTATTTTTTGACTGCTCCCTTTGAGCCCCTTCCTTGCTCTTCCACTTGGCCTTGAACATGGGCATGACATGAATTTACACACAGCTTCTGTGACTCCACAACAATGCTGGGAATGGCTTTCCATGACAGCTAGGCTGTTCTGTGCTCCTCTGTCTTAAACATCAGGTCCACATATGAATAAGGACAAAAAGAAGAAGGTAGAAGAGACCTGGTGCTTTCGTGGAATGCAATGTAAGCACACCTCGCAGTTGCGCGTTTGGTTAGCTGGAAGGCCGCAGCACAGGGCTCACGTCACACCACAATAATCTTGGGCTTCTAATGACCAAGTTGGTTCATCACCGGGATCAGAGGAAGATTTACTGAGAACAAAGTTAACGGTGCTCATAAGATAAGATCACAGTATCCCCTTCCTGAAAAAGCCCAGGCAGGGAACATGTAGTAATGAGAGAAAGCCACCCACATATGCCTCCTGACACCAAAAAGGTAAACTTTGTGTGCACACATTGTGGGTCGGTACCATCATTTCCCTCCTCCCTGTCCCCACTCCACTGGGGTCCCTCCTCGGTGGGCTTGCTGGTATTCCCCATGGGGCTGTGGGTTATGAGTTGTGAAAGCAGCAGTCAGTCATTGGGGCGGGGGAGGCAATGCCTCCCAATATTCTCTCCCAAACTGTGGCTCTTACATGCCTTCCGTTGCCTCTTCAGCTCCGTTCCCTGAGCCTTGACCAGTGTGCTCTAAGCCTACATTTAGAGTTGAGCTCTCGGCAGCCTCTGCATTTCGGCTTTGGTACGTTTTTGAGTGTCCTCTGTGTCTGCCTCCATCGCCCTCACACAGGTGATGGGCTCGCCAAGGAAGCAGCGCTCTTGCTCATCTTGCCTGGTCCTCTGTGGTTTCACCTGGGCCCTGGCTGACGTGCGAGGGGTGGTTCATCTCCTCGGGTCTCCCTACTTTACCGCACATGTGCACCCACCAATGCAGGGAAAGCAGGAATCCAAGATTGACATTTTTAAAAACTAAAAAGATACACATCTACTTCAAACTTGTTCTTCAGGGCTGATGACATGCCTCAGTGGGTAAAGCCCTTTCCATTCAAGTATTAGACCTGAGTTCAGGTTCACCCAAGTACTGGGCAGATAGGTATTGGGTGGCCCGTGCCTGTTATCCCAAAACTCAGAAGGGGGAAAGCCATGGATCCCTAGGACAACCTAGCTATGCTAGCCATATGCGCAACCTCTAGGCTCGGTGAAAAAGCTTGCCTCCGTGAAGAGGGAGGAGTGCCTGTCCCGCACTGCAGTGGTGTGTTCCTCCAGGACCAGCTAGGACTGTCTTCATCAGAAGCAGCTGAGACCACACATGAGCGACTCTCTTTCACCTGCCAACACTCCCTGGCAGAAGGGGGGATGGTCAGGAAAGGGTCCTCAGATTGTCAACTGAGATCTCAGGGCCTCAAGGGGAAGCAGAGTTTATCGGAGGATACAGATGGTGGAAGATCAAGAGATGGGGCACTCCTCCTATTCAGCCACGGGGAGGTCAACATCCAGAGACCTTTTAATGTTATGGGCATTGTGGGGTCTTCATGCTGTTGTAAGTTACCCCACCCCATGCTCTATAAGGAATCCCCACAAACTCACTGGTTCAGCAGAGTGAACTCTGGTGGAATCAAACTTTTAATCGGCTAGGGGAGCAAGTGCCCATGAGCGTCTCCCCAGAAAAGTGTTTGTGCACACATGCACAGGTACACACATACTCTTAAGTAGATGCACACATGTGCGTGTGCACATCGCACACATAAACATGTACAGAAATGATACACCAGAGGCCAGTGGAAGCACGGGCTAAAACACTAACAATTCCAGAACTCGTGAAGCCCAAACAGAACCAGCCGGATACTGAGCTCACCTGGTCCTGAGCTCACCTGGGGTTCTCAGGACCTGAAGGACCCAGGCCCAGGACAGAAGGGTGAGGATCTGTCTCTCTATATGCATGGGGGCTGTGAGTGGCTCACCACACTAAACAGAGGTCAAAAACCTGTGCCTGTCCCACCTGGCTGATGAACTAAATTTGGCAGGTCTGTCTACCCTTTCCACCCCAGAAGGAAAATTATGTGTAGCACTAAGACTTGGTTCTGAACCAAACACCTCGAAGAACTGTTACAAGCAACAGCTGGAGTGGGGGAAAAAAGGAAAGTAGGGAGAACCAAATCCATGACAGACAGACAGACAAACAAACAAACATGCACACCCTTCCTTCATAAGGACCTTGTACACTAGAACTACTAAGAAAAAGAAAAAAGATAGTGTTATGAGCCAATAAATCAAGGGCAAAACCTTCTGTAAACAGGTTTTGCTCAAGTGCATGGGTCAATCAACCAAGGGCTCTGTAAATATGAGCTCAGTTAGTTCATCCCTTATTTCTATCAGGGATTTGGTCACACCTTGGGCAGGGAGGAACTAATACAGTCAGCAAATTTAGCGAATAAGCACATTCAGAGGTTTAGAGATATGTAATAGAGAGAACAAATGTGGAATTGCTGATACATAGGTCCTAGAAGAGAAAAATTGGGTAGAAGATTTCAAGAAGTAATGAAGCATTTCTAAAAATCAAAGAAACTTTAACCTAAAGGACTCAAGGGCGGCAAACAGGAGAATAAAGAAACTAAAAAACGTATGTGAGATATTACAGTAAAATTTAAGTATATTAAATACAAAGAACAAAAACAAAAATGTACACAGACATAAAGGACAGACCATATAAAAAAAGTCTGAGTGGCACGGAATTTTCAACAGCAATACTTAGTACCGAATAAAAGTGTGACAGGGAAAGAATTTTGAGCACAGAACTATACATTCACATGGTCACACTGCCATTCAAATGGGAGGGCATAAGAAAAATATGACACAAGTCCCCTAAAAAGGTCTGTCACCTAAGGAGTGACAAGAAGGGTATCTGACTTAATAATGTGTATTATCTTAAAGAAACTGAGGGCTGGAGAGACAGCTTAGCCGTTAAGGTGCTTGCCTGCAAAACCTAAGGACCCAAGTTTGACTCTCCAGATCCCATGTAAGCCAGGCGTACAAGGTGGCATACACGTCTGGAGTTCAGTTACAGTGGCTGGGGTCCCTGGTGCACCAATTCTCTCTTTCATTAAAAGTAGTAAACAGAATAAAAAGAAGAGGACAAAAATAACCCAGAACCATAATTCTAGAAAATACCGGCACATATATGAGGTACAGGCCAGAGGGAACTGAGAGTCCATTCAACTCTTTGTCTTACTGGGTATGGAGGGAAAAATATAGAGAGCTTAAGAACTCAATAACAGGCCGGGCGTGGTGGCGCACGTCTTTAATCCCAGCCCTCGGGAGGCAGAGGTAGGAGGATCGCCATGAGTTCAAGGCCACCCTGAGACTCCATAGTGAATTCCAGGTCAGCCTGGGCTAGAGTGAGACTCTACCTCGAAAACCAAAAAAAAAAAAAAAAGAACTCAGTAACTAAATCAGACTTTGCCTCTTACCGAGGACAACCACTTTAGAAATAAAGACAGAGCAGATATCATCAGAAACATAAAAGCAAAAGAAAAGAGTAAAAAGTTACTAAATGCATTAAATGAAATATAAAGCAACAGAAATTATAACATAGTGGTAATTATGCTACATAAAAATGTATTATGCTCATGAATGAAAAGATCGTGACTCTTCAAATGGATTCCTTAAATCCAACACTATGAGACATGCTTAAAACAAAAAGATAAAGGTTGAAAGTAAAAGAACAGAGGTTGGATATACTAGGCAAATGTGATCTAAATGAAGCCGGGCGTGGGGGCGCACGCCTTTAATCCCAGCACTCGGGAGGCAGAGGTAGGAGGATCACCATGAGTTCAAGGCCACCCTGAGACTACAAAGTGAATTCCAGGTCAGCCTGGACTACAGCGAGACTCTGCCTCAAAAACAGAGAGAGAGAGAGAGGGGGGGGGGGGGAGGGGAAATGATCCAAATGAAAGATAATAACTTTCATAATCTATGAGGGTTACTTTAAATGGATAAAGAAGCAAGGTGATCAGACAAGAAGAATCCAATAATATAACCCCAAGCAACCAATGACAGGCAAGCAGAGAAATAAGAACCCCCATGAGATTTTAGCAGTCTCTTGGCCATTATATAATAGAAGGAAGCGAAAGAGGGATCTGTCATCAGTCACGCAGAGCTGATCTATAGCAGACAACACTCAACTCCTATTTGCAATAGCTCACGTGGGTCCCATGTACATAGTCGTTTCAACATTACATAAAATATTTTTGAAGGAAAGCTATAAATGAATATAAATGAATTCCAGTGAAAAAATATGCAAATTACCTTCTTAGACCACACCAGAATTGCAGAATAATCAACACTTAATAAATAGAAAGGCACATTTTACAATTTCCATATGGTGACAAACTAAATTTGGTTACAAAGAAAGCCATAATGAAAATTAAGAAGTACTGAAAACTTAATGACAATCAAAACATTTCATATTAAATTGTCTAAGATGCAGGGGGAAAAAAGAACTTTACAGCTTTAAAGGATTAGGAAATAAGAACATTTCTAAACATTTTGTGCCATATTTAAACAGACAATCTTCCTAAATATTGATAGTCAAAGAAAAGCCATGACTGTTTAAATATTTAAATTATATTCGATCAATGTGAACGCTCAATGAAACTAGAATTCACTGAGACCCACTTGATGTCTTTTTATTTTAGTATACTCACTTTACAGGGATTACATAAAGTGAAAAACTAATATTCCTAAATATCATTCTTAATATTTGTACATCAACCTTGCTGAGAAGAAAAAAAAAAAGGCTCCATGATCACTGCAGAAATGAGAGAAAGGGCCAGAGAAATGGCTAAGTAGTTAAGGCACTTGCCTGCAAAGCCTAAGGACCCAGGCTCAAATCCCCAGTACACATGTAAAGCCAGATACGTTAGATGGCACATGCATCTACAGTTTGCAGAGGCTGAAGGCCCTGGTGCACACATGCTCTTCCTCCCTCCTTCTCTCTAATAATTAATTTTTTTTAAATTATAGAGAAGATGAGATTTGACATCTAAAAGTTCACTCTAAATATATAAAGTATTTCTGAAACCTAAGCACCAGACTATAATTTTTGAAGATGGCTTCGATGCAAATTAGGTAAACTTTCAACACTGGGAGCAAACAGAATGCTATTCGGTATATGACTGACCATGCCTAGACCCATCTACCTGTCAAACTGTGTTTCCTCTGGCTCCCATTGGGCCAGCCAATATCAAGGGCCACACTACATAGTGGTCTTCCCTGAGGTTGCCCACAACACGCAGCAGGGTAGTAGGAAGGTGCGTGGGACCAAGTGTTGGGAGCTCATTTCTTGCGGGCTCTCGGGGATCTCTAGCTTGCTCAAATCCACTCTAGGGTTGTTGGATTTTGCCAGGTCAAAAGTGAATGCTTAACACTACATGGACTTGTATAAACCAGAACGTGTCAAAATGTGTGTTTTCCCTCCCTAGCTCAAAATACCGCTGCACTTGACATTATAAATAAGAATTGTAAGTAAAAACCTGCCAGCAGTGGAGGGGAGCCTAGAGAGGTAGCTCAGTGGTCAAAGTACTTGCTTGCAAAACCTGACAGCCCAGGTTTGATTTCCCCAGTACCCACATAAAGCCAGATGCACTATGTGGCACATGAATCCGGAGTTCCTTTACAATGGCAGGAGGCACTGGCCACCCATATTCAATCCATATTCATTCTCTTTCATTCTTTCTCTCCCTCTCTCTCAAATAATTTTAAGAAATTCACATGGAACAGTAAATGTGGAGATCACCTACACAAAATTCAATCTGCCCCATAGCTGGTGAGAAGGTCCACTCAACATAATGGATGGAATGAGGATCACCACCAGTACAAAGACTGACAGACGCCTCAGGAAGGATCCTTTCCGCTCAGCAGGGGCCCATGCAGACTACCTGACCCGGCCTGCAACCACCATCCTGGGTGAGAACAATGGTCCACCTCGTGTGCACTTCCCTGCTCTAACAAGGTCACACAAGGGTCTGCTTCCTGAACATGCTAGCCATCCCGTCCCGTCAAGCGCCACAAGTCCATCAAAGGGCCCGCATGTTTCCCGAGGGCTGGGTCAACCCTTCTTGTCTTCTCACCCCGAGGAATGGAATGGGGAGTCCCGTATCTTGCTATTGCTTCAAAGGTGAAAAGACACTTTTTGACCCCCCCAAAATTTCTGCACCTTGTTCTCAGCTAGAGTGACACAGTACCTCCAAAACAAGAAAAAGAAAAGAAGATAGGCATAATACCTGCCTTTAAAAGCCACTGGGCAGCTAAACTATGGCACAATCATAGGCTGGGAAAAGCTGATGAGGGAATTACCTGTATTACAATTATCACATGACCCCCCCCCACCCCCGCGCGCGCAAATAAAAAACCACCCTTGCAGGCTCCACTGTAGAGTGCTGAGAGAAGCTAGCGGGAACAGGGCTCAAGGAGCTCCTCTACCTCTCAAAGGTCAACGAAGTCAGCAGCAATCCAATCACAAGCGAGCAAGACCAGCCCTGCTGCAGTGTAGGAGTCAAGGCAAACTGCTTTACCCGGCAGCATACAGGATTCTTATATCATAATCACAGCCCGGGGCGTTTTGAGACCGAGCCTCCATCAACGAGCAAAACAATGCCATAGCCAGGTAGCATCATTCTTAGGAACCAAAACAGAAAGGTGCCGAATCACAGGTGCTCCCAGAGGACGCTTAGCACTTTGTCACCTTGAGAAACGTGGGCACCATGTAAAGAGCAAACTCTAGGACTGTCGAGACAACGCAGGCTGCAACAGCCCCAGCGGGCTCCCCTGCCCTCCGCTCTCGGCCCTTTTTTTTTTTTAATTTGAGAGCGACAGACACAGAGAGAAAGACAGATAGAGAGAGAGAGAGAGAGAAAATGGGCGCGCCAGGGCTTCCAGCCTCTGCAAACGAACTCCAGACGTGTGCGCCCCCTTGTGCATCTGGCTAACGTGGGACCCGGGGAACCCAGCCTCGAACCGGGGTCCTTCGGCTTCACAGGCAAGCGCTTAACTGCTAAGCCATCTCTCCAGCCCATCGGCCCTTTTTATAAAAAAAAATTTATTAGCATTTTCCATGATTATAGAAAAAAATCCCATGGTAATTCCCTCCCTCCCCCCCCACACTTTCCCCTTTGAAATTTCATTCTCCATCATATTATCTCCCCATCACAATCATTGTACTTACATATATATAATATCAACCTATTAAGTACCCTCCTCCCTTCCTTTCTCTTCCCTTTATGTCTCCTGTCGGCCCTTTTTCTAACATACAGAATGAGGACTTGGCATCAACTTCCAGATACAGGGGCCATCAACAGCTGTAGGTATCATGGCTGAACATCATCAACCAAAAAAAAAAAAAAGAATCACTGAAAAGACCAAATTCCACTTTCTCTGAAAGCATAGCAAACATGAAAGTACTTCGTATGACAAGCTCAACTTCTTCCTACTGACTGCCCTGTGTGGTCTGAATCCATTAACTCAGAGGTGCTCAGTCGTATTGTGCAAACTCCTGAGGCTTGGAGCAGGATTTGCTGAGATCATAAAAGTTATCAAGTGCTGTATGGAAGGTGTTTGCCTGCAAAGCTAAAGCACCCAGGTTCAATTTCCCAGAACCCAGGTAAGCCAGATGCACAAGGGGGCTCATGTGTCTGGAGTTCATTTGCAGTGGCTAGAGGCCCTAGCATGCCCATTCTTTCTTTCTTTCTCTCTCTCTGACTCTTTATATTTTTATTTATTTGAGAGAGTAAGAAAGTTTTTTTTTTTAAAAAAAAAGAATACCATAGATTTCTTTTTCCTATGGAAACATTTATCATCATTGCAAGGCTAGAAGCCTAGGTCTAGTTAGGGACTTAGGTCATGTGACTGAGTTCAGCTAGACTGCAGACTACAAGAACCCTCTTTATGAGGCTGGTCCTCCGAAAGAATGCACCATTACCTAACAGTGAAAACGAGAGGGAGGCAGGTAGCTTTGTGAGGCAGTGAGGGTGAGTGGGCCCCTGAAAATAAAAAGGCAGGAAGGTCTGCCCTTGCAATCTGCACTTGCCAGAGATCAAAGGATGATCTGACTTCTCATCTCTTCCCTAGTTCTCTTGACCTGGTTTTCTGTACCTGAGCCTCTCCCTGGGAGGGAGGTCTCTTTTTCCAGAATTCAGAGCTAATCCTGACATTGCTGAGTCAAGCTTAGACCCAGGCTTCATGGCTGGCCTCTTCCTGAGCCAGCTTCTAGCCCAACCAATCAGCTGTCATCCTGGCTCACCAGAGCCAGAAGGTGAACCCCACCACAATGAGGTTATATATAGGTGCATGGGAGGGCACAAGCCCCTCTCTGGGCTGCCTGACCACTCCTGAACCTCCGGGTTCTAGTAAGCTTCCCCTGCTGCCCACATGGGCTCTCTACCCCTTCCTGCCCACCACACGGCAGGAGCTCTTGGTACTTTTTCTTTCCTCTCTCTTTTGAATTAAAGTTTCTTCCATGTGGACTCTCAGACTGTGTGGGTGTATCAGTTTTCCTCCCCTTGGTTCTGTACTTACCCTCAACAAATATAGTCATTTACTATTATTATAATTACTTCTCAATCTCATTTTATCTAATTCTTTGGTTAGAAGGAGACACAAACCTAGGATTTGGGGATCAAAGACCTTCCTGAACCCCAAGCATCCCATTTCATACGGGGGAAGGTCTTTTCATAACAGGAAAAGTTAATATATGATAAACTGGATAATTTGGAAGTGTACACACTGGTTTTGGGGTTTGGAAAGGAGTGATAACAATGTATAAACCTTTTTTTTAAACACAAGCACAAAGTCTAGCAGTCTAGAGGAGTCTAGAAGAGTCTAGAAGAGCAAGTTCAAGAACTGCTTATGTCTAGTCATGTCTGACATAAGAGTCATTTCACATGGCATCACATTACCACAAACAGCTGTTATCAAATCTAGAACAAATCTTAATGGAGAAGTATAGGTCGTACATGAAAGTCTCCTCAATGCTCTACTATGCTTGACTAAAACTAAGGAGGGGGGTGAAATTGCTAGAAGATGGAAAATTGACATGGCTCAAGTGTTTATATCAGTGGTTACAAGCCTGAGCAGACACAGGAAATGGGCCAATGGAGTCTTTCTGCATTGGGCCTTTATATCTGTTTTAAATTTTCTAACCTGAGAATGCATTATCTACATATTCATGATGACCACATGAAGACCAGACAACGTCTGTCCATGGAGGTAAGTGTTGCATAAACCATGCCATAAGTATTCTGTAGTCCTTAATATCACTGAACTAAGGTGGCTCATTTCCCTCCCACCTCTCCCAAGAAAACAAACGTTTGTTACAAGGCCTTCGGTTCTCGGTTCAAAACCAATGGCTCCCTCTTCATCTACTGTCTGAGAACCCAGTTGGTGCTCTTATAGTCACATTGGCCATTTTCTTCCAAACTGAGAGAAGGATCTTCCTTACAATTAAAAGAGAGTCACCTTACTGCTTGAAATACACAGATAAGGCCGAAAGCGCTCCCGAGACGACTGAAGCTCTTGCTGATGCCAAGAAGAGGACGCTGTCCACAGAGCTACCGTCAGCACGGGAGCAGGGAAGCGCAGAGGCCGGGCTCGGGAGCCAGACTTCCCGGCTCGGGCTTGGCTCTGTCACTGCCTCGCTGCAACATTCAGAGGAGACAGTGACCCTCTCTATGCACCAGATGCCTCAACTATAAAACTACTACCTACGGGACTCTTCTGAGGGTTATCTAAGCTCAATACATACTGCTGAGAACAGTACTTGCCATCTATGGTAACTCTTACTTTGCCCTATATTCTTCTGTGAGCTATTAAAACCGAGCATACCTTCCCAGGAACCAAGATAATAAGTATACTTCAATAACTAATGCTTCTTTTCTGATCCAGAGGGATAAATAAAATCATGCCTGCAAGTACATTTCAAACTTGAAATTTTTTTTTTAAGATAGAATATTATAGCTGGGCGTGGTGGCGCACACCTTTAATCCCAGCACTCGGGAGGCAGAGGTAGGAGGATCGCCGTGAGTTCGAGGCCACCCTGAGACGACATAGTGAATTCCAGGTCAGCCTGGGCTAGAGTGAGACCCTACCTCAGAAAACAAACAAACAAACAAACAAAAGATAGAATATTATATATGCGTGTGTGTGTATGTATATATATATATATATATATACATATACATACACACATTAATATAATAAATGCAATTTATAATGCATACATTAAATATTATAATATAGATCAAATTTAAAATAAATACTTTTAAAATTATTTATTTATTTATTTATTTGAGAGTGACAGACACAGAGAGAAAGACAGATAGAGGGAGAGAGAGAGAATGGGCGCGCCAGGGCTTCCAGCCTCTGCAAACGAACTCCAGACGCGTGCGCCCCCTTGTGCATCTGGCTAACATGGGACCTGGGGAACCGAGCCTCGAACCGGGGTCCTTAGGCTTCACAGGCAAGCGCTTAACCGCTAAGCCATCTCTCCAGCCCTAAAATAAATACTTTAATAAAAGTATAATAACTACATTAATATAAGTCTATATTGAATATATGGAAGAAAAAGAATAAAAATAAATAAAAGAAGATAACCAGAAACAAAAATTAAGAGAATAATGTAGAACAGACAAAGTAGAGAAGATGATGAAACCAAAATAAATGCCCTGGACAATTTTTTGAGAGATGTGATAACAAAAACTCCTATTTATTCTGGTCTGATGATCCATCTCTAGATGTGTGTACACATGCAGGCCAGAGGTCAAAATCAGGTGTTTTCCTCTACCTCTCTCCTTTTTTTTTTTTTTTTTTTTTTGAGACAGGGTCTCTGGTGGAACAACTTGATGCAGAAATAGTTGTGTGTGTGTGTGTGTATAAAACTTTGGTATACCTGGAGAAAATAATAGGTCTGTAAACACATGACTTGCCTCATGTTTCAGATGCCCTCAAGTTCTTTCTTTTTTTGCTTTTTTTTTTTATTAGTTTTGTATTCGGCAAACACAGTCAGTTTGGTACCATTATTAGGCTCATCCGTGAAATTTCATGCACCGAGTCGGATCTCTAAGAGTATGCAGAGATCCAAACTACAGGCTCAAGCATTCAAAGGTGACCGTGTGCTCCTCTGCAAACGGAGACACAGTGGAATACCGTGGAGAGCAGAATGAGCATTCAGAGGGAGCCACGCTCCAAAGGAATCACCCAGAGCTACTAACCACCAGCCTCAGACCACTCATGTAAGCTCAGTGGGCATCTTCTCTACTGGGGACTTGAACTTGTGCAGGTTTCTTTCCAACAGCAGGCAAGGATTCAGCAAGTAAAAAAAAAAAAAAAAAAAACCTGGTCATTGGTTTCCTGTGCTATGTTAATTGTTAGTCACTCTCTTACCCTGTGCCAAGATGGTACAAGCACTAAGGCCAGTTCACGTGGAATTAGCCATGTTGACTAAACACCTCTTCCCCCTTCAAGAGGTGGGCTCGTCTTTCCTGGGCTACCAAAGAAAACACTTCAAACAGTCACTCTTGACAGCCGCAAGAATTACATTTCTTTCAGGATACACAATACTTTGGTGGGTTTGAAAAGATGTTTCTTAGACAGCCCGGCTACCTCCTACGCGGCAAGAGTTTTTGAAAGGGGGCCACAAAGAGAGTGACAGGCACCTGAATTCAGAACTAGAAATTAAAAAGCTATTAGAAGTGAAGAGAAAAGCCCACTCCACGGGGAGACAAGCCTTCAAGACATTTTCTCTCTTCTATAAATTCGAGTCACCTGCCATGAACTTGTTTTCACCATAGAATCTGCTGTGTGTTTTCCTAAAGGCGATAAATAAGCTTGCTTTTTTTTTTTTAATTCTTCTCCAGAGAAAGGGGGAGTGTTCACCCCGCACAGAAGTGGGGTTAAGAACCTACAGGAAGTAGGGGAAGAAGTTACTTTTGCTTTGTCACTAGCTCCCGAGGCTGGCAGGAGCCCTGTATGCAGAGGCGGCGCCCTGCGTGATTTATAGGCACGTCACAACTCAATTACAGCCCCGAAACTTCTGGCTGCCTTTTCTAACCCATTGATCTTATCACCGTAAAAGTGAGTTAAGCAATAATCTATCTGCCATAGGTACTGTCACAGCCTGGTCTGGGATTCAACTGCGCCACACAGTCATTCCACATCCAGGGATCACAGCATGCAATGAAGAGGCGGCACCCACGCTCAGGAAGTTATTACAGGGGGAGGGGGCTGCCCGTGAAATGTCACACCCAGAGATTGTGAAGAATGGAGAGGAGAGACGCCTCTGATCTCAAGCCCCAAGATCTGCTTCCTCCGAGCTGGATTGATGAGAATCCTGTGTCCACATTTCAGGCAGAGCAAGGCAGCTAGGGATTCACTCCCCAAAGCACAGGTTCATGAAGGGACTTGGAATCCATTCACTAGGGAGCTGAGATTGGACAGCATGCTGCTGAAAACCTCAGACACGCGCCTCTGTGTCCCACAGAAAGCAAGTCTCCAGGTGCGGAGCTGGGTTCCTTGCTGAGGGATGAGCAAGCCTACATGGACACGTAACTCAGGTCATGACTATGACACCAGTCCTCCTCTAAGATAGCTTTTTTAGTAATTATTTCATGCTTCTCTTTCCACTGACTTGAACATTAGTTATGTGTCGCAATGGTTTGATTCAGGCGACCCCCAGAAACTCAGGTGTTCTGAATGCTAGGTTCCCAGCTGATGGGAGATTTGGGAATTAACACCTCCTGGAGGCAGTAGTGCATTGTTGAGCGTGGGCTTATGAGTGTTATAGCCAGTGTCCCCCTTGCCAGTGTTTGGCACTCTCTCCTGTTACTATTGTCTACCTTATGCTGGTCAGGGGGTGATGTCCACCCTCTGCTCATGCCATCGTTTTCCCCTGCCATCGTGGAGCTTCCCCCTTCAGCCTATAAGGCAAAATAAACCTCCCTCCCCCCATAAGCTGCTGTTGGTTGGGTGATTTCTGCCAGTAACCCGGACCTGTGACACGTGTGTATGTGAGAGAGAATATGGACAGGTGCACCAGGGACTCTTTCCATGGCAAATTAACTCCAGACTCACGCACTACTTTGCATGGTGTGACGTGGCTACTTGGGAATTGAACCTGCGCCTGCAGGCTTTGGCTTTCTAATTCCTTGCCAGCAAGTATGGCGTGATTCCTCTCATCCCATAATCACACCTCACCCTAAGTGCTCTGGCTCTAAGAACAACACAGAAGAGGAAGCGTGAAGGTTTCAATGGTTGTGATCATGTTAAACACACTGTCCATGGAACGTTCTGGAACATCTTTGGGGATGGGGGGGAGTTCTGCTATGCGGACTCTGCAGAGTGAGCCCATGTGAGGAACCAACACTCCTCAGCGCAGGTTTCTCTCCAGGCCTGACCTAATCTCAGCATCATGCCTCCCCGCCTCTATCGCACACGTCAGGTAGGTCTCCTCCCCCTCACCATCTGCTTCTCTCTGTAGCAGCCAGATCTTGACTGATGCTCGACCCCTGAACTGGAAACCCCTGCGCCATGCTGTGTGCTGTGTTTCTAATTTTATCATCCCCTACCATTAAAACTACCAGTTAATAATAAAGGCAGAAAACTAGAGTCAATAATGTCCCATATTTTGGGGCTAAGAATATCTACATGAGCTGAGCATGTTCAAGAGATGAACACTTACCATATTTTGGTCTCTGGGTGCATCCCCAGTACCACCACACACAAAAAGGCATGACACAACATATGCCATCCTATCAATCATGTCCCATTTATCATATTACATTTAGAAGACCACAGTGGCTGCTTTCCACTTTTCCGTGCTTACACCTCAAAATAAGTCAAAGTCTTTGAATCCACCTAACCATCAGCACGAATTTCTAACCATCGGCACAGCTCTCGTTAACACGTGATATTGAGATGATGGGCGGTGGCTTCAAGTTTATTATCCGGGCTGTAAGGCTTTTCATTTAAAAAAAAAATTACTTCAGTGATTGATTTTCAAAGACAGCAAGAGAGACAGAGATGGGGGGAGGGGGAGGGCGGGAGAAGAAATGGGCACACCAGGGCTGCACAACTGCCTTTACATGGGTACTAGAGAATCGACCCTGAGTCGTCAGGGCTTTCGTAGCAAGCACCCTGAACTGCTGAGCCAGCTCTCCAGCCCCCGAGAGGTGTTCCACCCCCTCCCCCAATGGGAGCTCTGGCCTAAGGAAGAACGTGTCCCCACCGAACACGGGAGGAAAACGTTGTGCCTTGTCATGGATCTGTCGCTACCTCCACAGTGCGTGCTCTCTTTTCACTACATCTCCTCACTACAGGACTGTAACAACACACACTCAACAAAATGTGCCACACTTAGCACATTTGTGATCCAAATGTTAACAGTGCCAAGTCAGCGATACTCAACAAAGACCAACAGTAGAATAATATTCAACCTTGCCAAGTGGCTTGCAAGATAACTTTGTTCTCAACCCACATGAACTCAGACTTTTTAACTTGCCCGAATCAGTAAGCTGCTATGTCATGCACAGGAGAAGACAGGCACAGAATATCTAATTATATTCACGGAGACACATTTAACCACTGGTCTTCTTAGTGTGTAGTGGTGTTTAAAATCAGAGCAAGAATCAAGGGAGAAAGAAAGAACTAAGTCACAGTTCGGATGGTAATCCTTGCCTCTCTCCTTCCTCACACATCAATTGCAGGGGGTTTTTTTTTTTTCTGTCTTAAAAAAATTAACAAAGATTACATTCGTTTCAAGTAGATGCACAAACTTCTCTCATGTTGGAGGGGCTCAAAACAAACACAACCATCCGTCTTTGTTTAAGAGGTAGTAAGGTCAGAAACTTGGAGTGGGAAGGAGAAAGCAAACATATGGCATTTATTTTAACTTCTTCAGAGTTTCTTTACTACTAGTTTTAAAGAAGTGAAACCACACAACGGTGAGAATGAAATCAAAACAAACCTCCCGTTTCCACTCTCGATAGCTCTAAGCAGCCCAGCTCAGGTTCTCCTGGTTTGCAAATGACCGAGCGAAATCCACTCAATTCATGAGAAAATGAGCAATACGGACTCAATAAACTGTAACGAGCATCGGAGCATAGATTTATAGCCACTTTAATTAAAACTAGACATTATATCAGTAAACATTCTTCCCCAGATAACTAAAATTTTAAGTTCTTTTGCAAAAAGAATCACATGTGACAAGAAAAGGGTTTTTTTGGGGGGGGGTTGTTTTTTGAGGTAGGGTCTCGCTCTAGCCCAGGCTGGCCTGAAATTCACTATGTAGTCCCAGGGTGGCCTCAAACTCATGGCGATCCTCCTACCTCTACCTCCTGAGTGCTGGGATTAAAGGCGTGCACCACCATACCCAGCAAGAAAGTGTAATTTTTAATTGCTTTATATTACATGTGCCCTCCAAAATAAACAATTATTCCATAAGTAAACTCATGGGCTTTGTTGATTCTGATAACTTTCAGAATCAAATATTAAAAAAAAAAATCTTACAAAGTATGTCTAAATATGTTCATGTCTATGTTTTTGTAAAAACAATTTTTTTTTTTTGGTAAAGTTTTGTAAGAATGCTAAGCTTGTGATTACACCAGTCATCTCTTGATTGGGATTGGGGTCAGGCTGGATAAAATAGAATCAAAATGCAGAGGACCCCCTATTTCAAGGGGCCTGTCCAACTACAGTACCAGCTACAGGTCGGCTGACGAGGCTAGTGACATCCCACCTGCTTGAATGCTAACCTGAAGTCGAGCCCAAGTGTTTGTAGACTGGCTGTTTGGTACACCGTACAGTTTCATACTCAACGTAGGAGAAGTGACAAACCACCACACACTTCATTCAGATATCAAATGCGAGCTCAGATCCAAGGCTTAGACCAATGCCCAGTCATTCAAATCCTTTCCTCAGATCTTGGCAGAAAATTGATCTAGCGTTTAAGCAAAATGTATCTGTTCAGGATTTTACAAAGTCAAATTTAGTTTATACTACAATGAGTCTAGGGAAATAGAAACCTATTAACATTGAATTTTCTACCAGACTCATATTAACTAGAAATCTCTGAAGAACTATCAACTAGAGTAGTCTATAATGCATTTTGTTTGTTTGTTTGTTTCTTGGTTTTTTGATTTTTTGATGTAGGGTTTCACTCTAGCCCAGGCTGACCTGGAATTCACTATGTAGTCTCAGGGCAGCCTTGAACTCACGGTGATCCTCCTACCTCTCCCTCCCGAGTGCTAGGATTAAAGGCGTGCACCACCACGCCGGGCTATAATGCATATTTTTAAAAAATATTTTTTGTTTGTCTTAGAGATAAGAGTCTGTGGGCATACCAGGGCCTCTAGCCATTGTAAATGAACTCTAGATGCATGCTACATCTTGTGCATCTAGCGTATGTGGGTCCTAGGGAATTGAACCTGGTTCCTTAGGCTTCATAGGCAAGCAACTTAACTACTAAGCCATCTCTCCAGCCTTATAATGCATATTTTTAAGCAAAATTGCCTAAAACATAGGAAATAACATCACTGTCAATAAGACTACAAAAATGCCAAAACAACCTTCATATAATATTTTTAAAATTAGATAATTTGGAATACTGACAATAAAATTAAGTTCCACCACGAGAATGAATATAAAAAGATGGGTGATGTGACACGTGTTTGTAATCCTTACTCAGTAGGCTGAGACAGGGGGACCACAGGAAGCTTGAAGCCAACCAGAGCTGCACAAGACCTTATCTCAAAAACCGAAAAACTTAAAGAGAGAGACAGAGTAAGAGAGACTTGAGTCCATGCATGTGTTCTGAGAAGGCAGTGTTTTCAGCATGATACATAGTAATCAGTAGCACAAATTACTTCTAGCATCTTTTCCCTGCATGCGTCTTTCAAACGTGTCTTCTCTACCCTGCTGCAGTTACTTCCTTTTCTTAATAACCAAGAACTCCGTTTCACACAGCTTGAATTTCACTAAGTTTAACTATAGTGATTGGCACAGGGAATAGGTTTTTATTTTTAAAAATATATTTATTTGCAAGCAGAGAGAGAAAACAGGTGCACCACAGCCTCCAGCCACTGCAAACAAATTCCAGATGCATGGGCCAGTTTGTGCATCTGGCCCTTGTATGGGAACTGGGGACTGAACTTGTTCGCTGTCAGGCTTTGCGGGCAAGCACCTTAGCCGTTAAGCCATCTCTCCCTCATGAGGGACAGTTTTTAATTGTTTTCATTACTTCCTGCCTTCCAAGTCACTCCATAAGCAAACTCCTGGGCTTTCCTTGTTCTTAAAACTTTCAAAACAAATACCAAGTACAAATATAATACCAAGGCTGCACCAGGAAGGATTAATTAATTAACACAAAGCTATGACACAGAAAACTAAAAAGCATCATGAAATGAACATAAACAGACTGAAGAATCTGAGTATTTAACATTAAGCTTTTCCTTCAAAATGAAATAACTTGCATGAAGTATTAAGTCAGAGCTGAGGTATGACTCCACGGCACAGCAGTACAAAGTTTTGGGTTCTCTCCCCAGCACTGGGGGAAAAAAAAATTTATCACCTAAAAACTCAGAAAGTTATCATTGAGTTTTCTATCAAAGATGTGAGTACTGCCACAGACTCCTTAGCCATTAACCATCCTTCAACCAGCCAGTCAGGCAGCCATCAAAAAGCTAGCACTGGGCTAGAGAAATGGCTTAGTGGTTAAACGCTTGCCCGTGAAGCCTAAGGACCCCGGTTCGAGGCTCGATTCCCCAGGACCCACATTAGCCCGATGCACAAGGGGACGCACAGGTCTGGAGTTCGTTTGCCGTGGCTGGAGGCCCTGGCGTGCCCATTCTCTCTATCTATGTGTGTGTCTCTCTCTGTCTGTCACTCTCAAATAAATAAATAAAATAAAGTTTTTTTTAAACAAAAGCTAGCACTTATATAAACTTAATTAGGTACTATGACTCCATTCCTGGTAATCACAGAAAGAGGGGAAAAAGAGAACACACTAATTTCATGCACATGTCAGTCTTTGGTCATTTCCACCATGGGCTAGTCTATTCTGGTTGGCTGGCGGGCCAGTAAGCCAATCCATTCTGCGTCACCTGTGGTTCCTTGTGTCCCCTCCCACTTTCTGACATTTGCTTCTTTCGCTGTCTTTTAACACTTCCACCGGAGGACGACGTGGTAAACTCAAAACAGACTGTTTGACTCCCTCTGAGCAGCTCTGTTGACAAAGAGCCCAAGGGGAAACAAGAGAAGAAACGGCAGCAGCGAGCAGAAGTGGAGAGCCTTGTCGACAGACAAGTTCTGAAACGTAAGGTGGTTTTAATGGAGCGTGTGCTTCCTTAGGAAAAGGAGAGCCTGGCTGTAGAACGAGTTCTCCCCTCTCATACGTGCATGTGGGAAATGATTCCCAAGGCTAGAAGAACTCGGCCCCTCAGGGTGACCGCTGGGGAGTTCTGGGTCTTCCCACAGGGTCTCTGCAAGCCACGTGAGGATGGCTGTCACTTTCTTGCTTACAGTGGCTGGAGGCCCTGTAAAACTCAATTTTCCAGTGCTTGGGAGAGAACCCAGAACTTTGTTTGTACTGCTCTGCCATGGAGTCACACCTCAGCTCTGACTTAATACTTCGTGCAAGTTATTTCATTTTGAAGGAAAAGATTAATGTTAAGCAACACTTGACTGTGCAGTTGCTTTGGATGAAGGCGTTGCATCTGTCGTCCTCCCTTTGACAATCCTTCTAAACTTCCCAGCTAATACCACCTCAGGAGTTTAGCAAATGAAAGGGGAAAAAAAAAATTAAAAGGTAGGGGGGTTGGGGATAAGAAGAAGAAAATCAAGATCAATGTGGTGAATGGACTCAAGTGGGAGAAGCCCACAACCAAAGTCACAGTGGGACTGGAGAGATGGCTTAGCGGTTAAGGAGCTTGCCTGTGAACCCTAAGGACCCAGGTTCGACTCCCCAGGACCTTCATAAGCCAGATGCACAGGGTGGTTTATGTGTCTGCAGTGGCTGTAGGCCCTGGCACGACCATTGTCTTTCTATGTGCCGTTTTGTCTCTCTCTCTCTTAAATAAATAAAAAGTTACAGTGTCAGACATGCATGCAAAACTGCATGCCTCCAACATTGCAACCCTCTTATCCTCTGTTAGCTACGTGGCTACACATCACCTGAGCATCTCTAGGTGGCTCCAGTCTGGGCTATGAGGTGAAAATTCAAATTCCCAGGCTCTCTACAACCCGGAAAGTCAAACAATATGGACAGAATGTGGCCACGTGGCAGCTAGCTAATGAAGGGACTTGAGAATCATGATTTGCTGCAGTCTCCTAGCACCGGATCCATTTGCCCTGCTGCTCATGAAGAAGGGTTGTTCCTTTGGAGAGAGTCAGGCAACCCACCCAGGCAGGTACAGTGGGGGACCAGGGAGCCCCAGGGCCAGAGTGACCTAAGCCTATTTTAATCCAGAGACCTCGGCAGCAGATTGGCTTCACCAGCTCCTCACATCAAGGGTTGGCTTTAATTTTAGTTCCCTTTTTATTTGTCTCAGGGTTATGTAACCTAACAGGAGGGTCAGTCACACAAGTCTCCCAAAAAAGAAACGTAAACTGATTTAAAAAAAAAAAAAAAATAACAAAGACAAACACAAAACTGAAACTTGCATTTTTTTCTCCCTGACTTAAAAAAAAAAAGTTTTGCTCTCCCTTGTTCATCTCAAAAATTATAATTTTAAGGGAAGAAAAGAAATTCAAACACAGACGAAAACAGAAACCAGCGGCCTGCCCTGAGGGCACGTGACATGCTATGCTCGCAACTTGCCACTGAACAGAAAAAAGAACCGCAATTAACAGCTTACCGTCTTCCAACTCCAGGCAGAGGTTATACACGGCCACGGGTCTCCTTGTCCTCTGCCCCTGTCTCTTTGACTGACGTGGTGGAGCATTTGGGGGTGACGGTGACAAGCAGGTGGGCTCGGGGAATGTGGCATCAGGAGAGGTCCGAAAAATCTGCCATTCAAGCACAGGGAACAATGGTTGACCACAAATGAAACCTATGTCCCACTCCAAGAAGCCAGCAGCGAACCACACTTGATCTGGAATTCATTCATGACCGGCTGGAACCCAAAAGAAAAAAAAAAAAAATCCATTCCTTCAAATTTAGGGGAAAGGTCAGAAGCTTTTCTTGATAGAAGCTTTCAAAATAAAATTTCTCACTAAAACAAAACCAAATCATTATAGTTCAACTCCCCCCAAAAATGAAGCAAGTATAATTATCTTTCCCAGGCTATAGGCACTCTCTTCACTCCCAAAGGAAACACTTAGGATACAACATTCAAAACTAAGTTGCCATTCAATTTTCACACTTGCCAAAATGTTGACCTTTTCTTTTTTTTCCCTCCAGCTACCTAAACAGAAACACTCGACTGCAAACATTTTTTTTAAACATTTTAAAAATAGCCTGTGTTTGTGAAATTACCTTTCTGCTTTTCTAGTAACATTTTTCATTACCTGTCTTGTAGATTCCATCAGTTCGTTTTCATACCTTCAAGCCTCTCTTTAATAATTCCCCCCTTCCATTTATAAAGCCTAGAACTCTGATGCCTGGATTTATCCACTATGTCACTCGTGGATCAGCAATAATGACATTAATTAGCATCTGCTGCTTTTTTGCTTAGCGACTTTTCCCCTCTGGGGAAAAGTGATGTCACGGATACCAACGCCAGGATGGCTTATCAGAGAGGGGCCACGGACCTGAGACCAGAGGCTTCCCTCCAACAACGCTGGACACCCTCGGCCTCCAACAAAGTCGTGAAATCAAGCAACTGAGCCACATCAGCCCAACAGGCACTACGCCTCCAAAGGGCGGAAGCTCCTCCCGAGGGTGGGAGCGGGCGGAGGGCCAGCCAGCTTAAACAGAAGCAGTACAAAGCATCGCTGGACCATCTCCTGCTGCAAGGAAATCAGTACTCTTTTAACCGAAATCAGGCACGTGACCTGATACATCAGTCAAAGCATCACTTACATGTGTAAGACATTTAAAAATTGATGACACTGGACAGTCTAGATAGTTCTCCCATTTCCAAGGCTAGCGAGATGGCCCAGTGGCTAAAGGTGCTTGCTTTACAAATGTGCCAGTGACCTTGGACACCCCCACCCCACCCCGAGGACCCATGCATCTATAATCCCAGTGGGCCTTTAGCAACGGGAGACAGTATCAGGAGAGTGCCAAGGCCCAAGAGCCAGCTTGTCTGGTGTCCACAGCAGCAGGCAAGGTGGGAGGCGAAGACGGGCGCTGCTAGGCTGTCCTTGGGCCTCTACACGCACCCGTATTCACGCACACGTAGAAGAGCAAAGTGCCCGTCTCAAATCCACTATATACCCATAAAAAGCAGCAAATGAACAGAGCCCTTGCTTTACAGCGCCATACTGCCCCCTCATGTATAAACGGAATAAGAAAACAGGTTTTAAGTTATTTTGGACAAATATTTGCTAGTGAAAAATCTAGCCTGATGCTCCAGTGGTAGCCTACTAACACTGCCTTTCCACAGATTCGGGGGCCCACTAGGCAGTCTGAAAAATAGTAAGATACTAATCTCCCTGGAAAATCCTCTACTGTCCGCCATGGACTTAGTGCCCTCACTTAAGCGTGGTGGGAAGAGAGGAGGACAGTGACAGAGAGGAGGGAAGCCGAGAAACATAACTCCACGAAAGAAAATGGCATTGTGACCAATGTGCACGCCTGATTTCTGCAAATACAGGAGGTGCCTGCTTCTGCTTCTGGGATGTAACAAGAGACCAGTCAGTGCACCGAGCCAGGACATCCCCAGACTCCATACGCAATGACCACGTTCGAGTCTAAGAACTGGCACCAGAAGGGCGACCACCTTCCCAGCAGGCTTTTCTAGGAGGTGCTGCCTGGGATAGCCCAAATGCTGGAAGCTGCTTCACCTTGCACCCCTTCTCCATTTTAGGGCGGACGTGTCTGGGAAGGCTGAAGGGAGGGAGGTGCGGGGAGAGCCCCAGTTTGCAGAGCCAGACCACCAAGTTACATGCGACGTGGGCCCTGAACGGAATCCTTCCCAGAGCTGCCTCCGTCCAAACCTCTGAGCAGGGCCTCGTGCTGGCTGGTCTCCAGAAACTTTGGGCACTGTTTAGCTTGTACCAGAATTTCTGGCTTCCAGTTGTTTTGGTTTTTTTTTTTTTTTTTTTTTTTGGTTTACATTTTAAAGCTCCAAGGTCATTCTTCTGAGAGAGCCAAGCCAAAGTAACACTCACTTGGAAAGTCATTCCACAGTGTCTCGGATGGACGAAAGACAAAATCAGAATATGGGGTGGGGGTGGGTTCATAAAACTTGGCGTTAAGATGTGCACAATCAATTCCTTGGTCCACATCACATCCCAGTTAGGCACACAATGGTTCAGTCCAACTCCCAAGCACTACTTTACAGAGTACTATGTGGGAGTGAAATCTCAGAATGTCAAAGCATCCTTAAGATTAATCCAGAAGCTCACTGGAGACAGCATTGTGCTGGACATGACAGAGACCTCTCTTCTCATGGTGCACTGTTTTAATCATATGCCTGACCACCTCACACGCACATCTCAAGAGATGACAGGGACTGAATGGGGTGATGCAGTGCTTGCCTCACGGTGCTCACAATAAACAGTACCAACCTGGACTTGGGGTATCACTGCGTACAGTAACTAATGACAAGAATGGGGCTGGCGAGATGGCTTAGCAGTGAAGGTACTTGTGGGGGTTTGATTCAGGCGTCCCTCCATAAACTTAGGTGTTCTGAATGCTAGGTTTCACAGCTGATGGAGATTTGGGAATTAATGCCTCCTGGAGGCAGTGTATTGTTGGGGGAGGGCTTATGGGTGTTATAGCCTGTTTCTCCTCACCAGTGTTCGGCACACTCTCCTGTTGCTATTGTCCACCTGATGTTGCCCAGGGGGTGATGTCCACCCTCTACTCATGCCATCATTTTCCCCTGCCATCATGGAGCTTCCCCTTGAGTCTATAAGGAAAAATAAACCTCCCCCTCCAGTGCTGCTCTTGGTCAAGTGATTTCTGGCAGCAATGCAAACCTGACTGCGACAGTACTTGCCTGTGAAATCTGAGGACCCAGGTTCAATTCCTCAGTATATATGTCAGCCAGATGCATAAGGTGGTACTTGTACCCGAATCCATTTGCAGTGGCCAGAGGGTCTAGTGAACCCATTCTCTACCTCAAATATAGATTTATAAATAAATAAATAAATAAATAAATAAATAAATAAATAAATAAATAAATAAAATAAAATAAAATAAAATAAAATAAAACAAGCAAGCAGGAGTGGCCCAAGTTCAAACCACTCTTCTCCACACCTCTGAGCTAAAATCAAATCCAGCCTCAGTGACATGCCCCCCCCCCCAATTCTCTTGTAAGCAGGAATATGCCTGCTAGGAGCTGAAGTTGCAAGCTCAATTTTAATTAATGGAATAAGTAGACCCAAGTCTATTTACATTATCACATTAAAAAATAACCACGCACACCCAGTAGAGCTGGACTACAAAATCCACCCCTAGTGATGTATCTCCTACCCAGCAGGGCTCTCTGCCCGCTGGAGACTCAAGTTGCAAGCTCAGTCTTAATGGGGGTGGGAATGCCTGAGTCAATGGGACCATACACAAAGCCCTTTCACAACGCATGGGAGCCTCTGAAAAATGGTTGAACAGAATAATGAGAGTTGGGACTTCACTTTTATCATTAATTTTATTTATTTAGTTGGGGGGGGGTGGGACAGAGAAAGCCCTGCTTGCATTTATTTGAGAGACAGAGAGAGGAAGAGGCAGAAAGAGAGAAAGAAACAGAATGGGCACACCAGGGCCTCTAGCCACTGCAAATGAACTCCAGATGCATTTGACCCCCCTGTGCATCTGGCCTACGTGGGTCCTGGGGAATCGAACCAGGGTCCCTAGGCTTTGCAGACAAACACCTTAACTGCTAAGCCATCTCTCCAGCCCTATTTCCTTTCTGTAGTTATTTCTTTCTATTAGGATCTATGGAAGTAAGTAGCTCCTTCCACCATAGATGAAACTTCCTTGGATTTGTGAGCTGAAATAAACCCATTTCTCCCATAAGCCGTGTCTGGTTGGAGGATATCCCAGAAACGTGGAGCTGACTACAAAAGTGCCTCCAAAACCAGCTGGACCTCAGGCTGTTTGGGGATGTGTGACTGCTGTGGGCGCGCACTGAGGTGAGCCACTTTCTTCCACCGCGAGGCTTCCTCTGGAATCTGCAAGCCTGGAATAAACCCTTTCCTTCTTGAGCTGCTTCTCGTTGGATGCTTGCCAGCAACGAGAAACGAAGTACAGCGGGCTTGAATATTTGCAAATCCAGTGTTCCAGACAGCATTTCCATGATGCTCGAGCAAAGGACACCAATCAGGAAATTAAGTGGAGCACTTTTTCACAGTCCTCGAGTAGCTGAGAGCCAGGCTATTGTCTGTGTCTTTACTCCTGCACGTGAGCACTGAAACTTTAAACTCTTCCTCTTGTTTAGAAAGGAGCAGAGGCCTTCTGAGCCATTGCCCTGTTATGCACTCCGCACCTTTAGGAGCGGCCCCAGCTCTCAGACGCAGAATTCATCTTGTCCTCCAATGTGCTGGCACCAATGGTGAGACCATCTGTCTCTTTCAGCTGACCTATGTTGCTGTGATTCTCTGCAAAGGGCCAGAATGATTAATATATAAATATAGAAGTATGTATGCGTGTGTATGCATATGTATATGTATATATGTGTATGTATGTATGTGTGTATGTGTGTGTATATATATATATGTATATACACATACATGTATTTATTCATTTTAGATCCAGAAGAGAAAATTGCAAGGCTCTTCATTTTGGAGTGTGAACTGTTTTGTAGCAATCTGATTCTAGAAGGTGGCCTTTGCTCTCCATCACCAGGGTATGTCACCTCTCAACACAGCACTGACTGTAGTTCTAGAATGAGCACATGTTTCCTAGCACCCTGTCTTCTTCCCAAGACCTATGACTTGCCTGACATAGTGAGATCACCAAATTTGCTCCAGTTTACAGCTAGGCCTAAGTTTCAGTTTCCCGGAGAGGCAGGCAAGACTTCTGGGAAAAACCATGAACAAAGTGCATGCCCAAGGTGGTGGACTCTGGGGTCTGAGTCACTTTCTGGCGACATGTCCAAACATACCCAGACATGTCCCTTTCGCAACTCCTTCGCACCTTTACCCATCAGAGACGCACAACTGTAACTGCTGCTTGCCTGGCCAATCCCGGTAGAAGATTAGCTAACCCGCCTAGAACTCCCCTAGTTGTGCTTAGAAGGGGCCAGCGGGCTCCTCTCGGGGTCACCATTTTGAATGAACGGTTGACCCCCGCATGCTGGCTGCTTCTGTGGAATAAACGCTATTTTTACATAGTGGTTGAGTCTGGGGTCTTTCTTCGGCAATTCTCGGACCCTTACAATAGTACCTTGTGTTTCAAATCCCCTCCCTGCACGGACTACCTCCTGTTGCCTTTGTTCAAGAGTAGATGTGCCCATCTAGTCAAGAGCACAAATCTACTCCAAACTTTTCCAGCATAAGAACTTCACACCCCCACACGCTTACAACACAACAAAGATTCCTACCACACAGCAGCCACCACCAAGCGTCGGCAGGTCAGGTGAGGACGCACTTGCTCACTCAGGTGTCCCAAGGGTGCTAGCGCTAAGACAAGTCCGGCAGTGTGGTTCACAGTGGCAAGATCCTCAGACGCAACCAATGGGTGCTACTGCCCTGGGACTCCATCAGGCAGCTGTCACTGTGCAGGCCCTTTCACGTCCTGCCACAGGGATGGAACTTCTGCCCGAAATAGTTTACAGACAACAGGAAACAAGGACACTCTCTGAAATGTCTGCATTGCTACCCAACGCACACATGCACGTATGGTTCGACTGAATTACTGGGGTAAGTAAGTAAAGGAAATTGAAAGGGCTGAAGTCATTTGTTTCTACAGGATGTTTAGACAGGAGAGCCCACTGGTTTTCTGGGCAAAAGGAAGAGCATCGGTGTATCAGCACAGTGCCCACAGCTCAACTAGCAAGGGCAACTGCTGGGGATTAGCAAGTGCAGCGGACAGCTTCAGGTCACTCAGATGAACGTCCAGACCAGGCACAGTTATGAAGGAAGACACTTACTGAAGCTTGCAGATCCAGGGGAAGTTCCAAAGTGGCAGAAGAAGCTGGCCTGCCTTCACAGGTCCGGAGGGAGGGAGGGAGAGAGAAGCCACAAGCCAAATCCCACAGCACACTACTGGAGCTCCAGGCACTCTGCGTATCTTTAGACTGCAATGTCCATTCCACTACACCTTAGGGCTGGAACCTAAAATCCAGCCCAGCAATGCCTCCTCCAGCCAGGTGGCTGCAGATCTAAATTACAAACTGTAATAAAACATTGAATATATTGGGGACCATCTAGTCAATCTACCACAGCAATAGTCCTGGTATTATAACAAGTGTTTTACACTCAACCCAACTTCCTGAGTGCTATCTACATGTGGAGTTCACGGAGCTCCACTGTATCCAATACCACTTGGTCTTATCAAGTCCCTCTGGTGGTTTGATTCAGGTGTCATCGCCCCCACCCATAAACTCATGTGTTGTGTTCTAAATACTTGAGCCCCAGCTGAGGGCAATTTGGGAATTGGAACCTCACCCAAAGTGTGTTGGGGTTTGCCAGTGTTTGGCACACTCTCCTGCTGCTATTGTCCATCTGATGCTGGCCAGAAGGTCATGTCCATCCAACCTTGGCTCATGCCACACTTTCCCGTGACATTGTGGAGTTTCCCCTTTCCTCCCAAAAGCAGCTTTTGGTCAGGCGCTTTGTGCCTGCAATAGCAGAGTACCACCCTCCTCCACGGTGACAACCTATCCCACAAGCCTGGGGAACAGCTGCAAGTCACTGCAAACTCTCCCAGCCGAGCCTCGAACATGAGGAGGAGGGAGAGAAAGCCAGTATCTAATCTAATGAATGCACAGTTACAGAGCAGGCGACTGTGGCTTCCAGCTTCAGAGTCCAAGGAGCATTTAGCCACAGGCACATCCTCGTGGGACTGGGGGATTCAGCTGGCTCAGAGTTAAGTAAAACTCCCGCTGATGACTTACTTCACCGTGGAGTTTGCCCACCACATGAACAGTCTTGACATAGCTGAACACTTGTTTCCAGCTGTCTGTCCGTCAACCAGCACTACCCTGTGACAAATCATGGATCTATTCTAGAACATTCAACCAGAGTTGATAATACAGACTGACAGTGGAACACCAGTTGGGATCAGCCTTGAGGCTGGAAATATTTTAAGGCTTCACGTTGGTTCTGGTTCATTAAAACTGAGGATCTCAGAGCTGGAAAGCGTCCTTGTTACCTTTCACAGTTGAGCAAACTGAAACCCCTGTGGTTAAAGATGTGTTCACAGTGCCAAACATAGTCCTGACTCCCAGACTAAGGCCTCCGTATCCATTGCTGTGTCCCATCCAGCTGGCTCTAACTCTCTCTCTCCAGTAAAGTATGTTTTAAACAAGCACACATGGCCCATGTCACATCCATGGGTCCAGTCAATGGTAAAGTATTTGGGGGGAAAAATTACCTAGGCTGGAGAGACGGCTTAGCAGTAAGGTATTTGTCTGCGAAACCTGAGGAGCCAAGCTCGGTTCCCTAGAACCTTTGCACACAAAATGCACATGGTGGCACATATGTCTGGAGTTCGTTGCAGTGGCTAGAGGCCCTGGCATGCCCATTCTCTCTCTCTCTCTCATTCATAAATAAATAAATAAAATTTTAAAGCCAGGTGTGGTGGCACCTGCCTTTAATCCTAGCACTCGGGAGGCAGAGGTAGGAGGATGACTGTGAGTTCAAGGCCAGCCTGAGGCTACATAGAGAATTCCAGGCTGGCCTGGGCTAGAGTGAAACCTTATCTCCAAAAACCAAAAACAGAAACAAACAAACAACAATAACAACAAAAAAAAGACATTTGTCTTATTATTCTTTGAACAAGGCTGTGTCACCATGTTAAGTATGAGGTACTATAGTTAAGGAGAGGTGATTTTAAGTACACAGGATATGTGCTGGTTATATTCAAAATATCACACCACTTTCTAAGAACCTCGAACACCCACGGGTCGGTGGAGAGTGATTCTTGGAAACAGATCCTCAAAGGGCAAAGACAATGTGCTTCGCCTCTCCCAGAGAGATCACGCTCAGTTCTTGCAATGGCTCTGCTCCTGTGCACTTGAGATCCCTGAGGCTAATGCCAGAGCATGTTAAGGGTCCTGCTTCCACCTGTCAGGATTTTTTTTTTCCTACCATGAGACAAGAAGGGGACAGCCAGAAAGCAAGGGAAGACAAGAGCAGGGGACACTGCTATTCCTGTGGTCATTCTTTCCACAGGCCCAGTCCTGACAGTGGCCTTGACTGAACATGAGAACAAATTCAATGTTGTTCTAAAAAAAAAAAAAAAAAAAGATTAAAATGAATTTTTTAAAACTTATTTTTATTTATTTATGTATTAGTGGCAGAGGGAGGGAGAGTAAGTGAGAATGGGCACACCAGGGCCTCCAGCCACTGCAAACGAACTCTAGACGCATGCGCCACCATGTGCATCTGGTTTACATGGGACCTGGAGAATCAAACCTGGGTCCTTGGGCTTCATAGGCATGCGTCTTAACTGCTAAGCCATCTCTCCAACCCAAAATGAATACTTCAAATATATGAAGCTGATAAGGAGGTTGTTTCTTGTCCCTTCCCTTCTCCAATTTTTTAATTTATTTGCGTGTTGGGTGGGCAAAGTCTCAAGGGCCTCCTACTGCTGCAAATGGACACCAGACCCTTGCTCGTGGCTTACCTGGGTGGCCTGAAAACTCTACTCAAGCCAGTAGGTTTTGGAAGCAAGCACCTTTAACCACTAAGCGACCGTCCCAGCGCTCCCTGCCCCTAATTTTTAGGTTTCATTTCAGAATAAAACGTTCTCAGACCCATGTCCATGGCTCAAGGGATACTGATTTCTGCAGTTCATATACTAAAATTGAGATGCCCACTAGACCTTTATGCTTGACCTAAGCTACTTCAGTAAACCTTTACCAGTCAGCCTTGCGGAAGGGAGCGCACACTGACCACACAGGCTTCAAGTCACAGGAGCGCAGATGTGGCACCAGGGCTCCCGCAGCCGTGTTAGAGAACAAAGGGGAAGAGCGTGTCGCAATAGCTGTACTCTGCTGAGAACCAAACGGCAGTCAAGAAGTCCGCACACGGTCACCCATCATTCACTCCCCATCCCTGCACAGGGAGGACAGGCTCCGACTCAGGGCAAAGCCACACCGCCCTCAATCACAGCGTGAAGATCGTCAAGTGACGTTTTCAGGTTTGCGAACCTTTAAACAAAGCCCCCCCCCACATGCACTCTGACCCACTCGCACCTGCAAGCATTTGGGAGAAGCCGGCAAAGAGTCTGCAGTCGGAAGAACGCACTCTTGCAGACACTGCTGCACCCTGGCCTTTTCGTAGCCCGAATGTATATGACTGCCCCACACCTTGTGACAAACAGAGCCTTGCTAGAGCTTGCATTCAGTGCTCTGTGCACGTGAGCAAATTAAATCTTTACGTTTCTGCAACCAAGGCCCGGGAGAACATTAACACAGTCTGTTCTATGTCAGCTGAAAGGCATACTCCGTGTTTGATATTCCTTTTTCTTTCTCTCTCCCCCTTTCTGTTCCTTTAGTGTGGCTCAACCTCTATTGAGAGTCTTCTGTTTTCATGTTTTCCTTTCTGGGCCTCAACCTCCCTTAGAAGTCATTAGGTGCTGGCTGCAGCACAGCAGATCCTGGCCCTGGAAACCTGCCCCCCACCATCATAACAACACGAGGGGTTCCCGAGACGAGCCTCCTCCCACCAGGTTAGGGTTAGTTCTGACAAAAACGACCCTCTCATGGGCCACTTGGGAAACTTCAAACAGAAGAAAACATATTAAGAAGTAACCGGCATCATGTCGGCGAGTTTTAAAGGTGGATGGTATTTTTCCTTTCGGAAGACAAGCCGTGATTTCCTAGGCTGGGCTAACTCGTTCCCTAGATGGAAACAGTAAGGTCCAAACCTGTTCATTCTTCACAGGTCATGTGGGAATTTTAATCAAGGAATCAAGAGCTGGGAAGAAGGCTTAGCGCTTAAGGTACTTGCCTCAAAGCCTGGAGACTCAGTTTTGATTCCCCAGTACTTATGAAAAGCAGATACACAAGATGGCACATGCATCTGGAATTCGTTTGCAGTGGCTAGAGGCCCTGATATACCCATTCTCTATCTGCCTTTCTCTCTCTCTCTCAAATAAAGAAAAAAAAATTAAAGAGCTGGGTATGGTGTACAAACCAGTAATCCTAGCACTTGGGAGGCAGAGGTTAAGAATCACTGTGAGATGGAGGCCACCCTGAGATTACATAGTGAATTCCAGGTTAGCCCGGGCTAGAGTGAGACCCTACCTCGGAAAAAAAAAAAAAAAATGAAAGAATTGAAAACATCTCTTGGTGGCATGTGTAGGTATTTCCCAGAATCATCTGGAACCTTCCCCAAGAACATACACCTGCCTAGTTAAGAGATAATACGACACTCACTGTCCCATGATAACGCCACGTGCCCTTACGCAGAAAGCCAATGGCGCTCAGCCACAGTGCAGCTCAGTGAGAGCCTGTGCTGGGTGTGGGAGGGGGTGGGCTATCAGTGGTCTTCATATTTAATCTCTACTTCTAGATTATATGACAAGCTTTTGGTTTTATTTTATCAAGAAACTTTTTTTTTTTTTGCCACAGCACTGTGGCAATTCAGTGATAGAATCTCTCACCTGTCAAATTACAATTCATGTAACACAGGTGGTAAGTAATACATGTTACATTCCTTGTTGAAATATTCTGTAAACTCAAAAACACTCTGTAAAGAAAATAAAAAGCGTCCACACAGAAAACAGTACCATTTAAAAAAAACCTTTGATGGGCATGCTCAGAGGCATTCCCTCCCCACAAAATACCTGCTGCTCCCACAATGCAAAAACCACAACCCCATGGGGAATACCTGCAACTCCTCTGAGGAGCATCCCCAATGGAATGGAGGCGCCAACACATATGGCATCCATACTAAGTGTGTTATTAATCATCATCATCATCATCATCATCATCATAAAAAACTTTTAATGGGGTTGGAGAAATGGGTCAGTGGTCAAGGCAGTTGTCTGCAAAACCTAACAACCCATGTTCAATTCCTAAGTACCCACATAAAGCCAGATGTACAAGGTGACACATGGGTCTGTAGTTTGTTTGCAGTTGCTACAGGCCCTGGCGTACTCATTCCGCCTGTCTCTAAAGTTTTGTAAAAAAAAAAAAAAAAACTTAGATGATTATTTCATGGATGATTAATTTTTTTCCTTCCATTACATTGTCTCATTTTAAAAAGAAAAACCACCAGTACATTCTATGTAAGTATATGTGGACCTTAGCGTCGAGAACTATCAGTGTGAAGTCCCTAGTTATATGTGAGGCCAGGACTTGGCTACAAACATCTATTACGACTAAACCTGAGTGCAACATCTAATTTCTAAACACATTAGGATGTAGCTGGGCTGTACCTAACCAACTGAAATGCTTCTACCTAAGGGTTTAAGAATATTCATTAAAGGGCTGGAGAGCTAGCCAAGCAGTTAAAAGCTTGCCTGTGAAGCCTATGGACCCTGGTTCAAGGCTTGATTCCCCAGGACCCACGTTAGCCAGATGCACAAGGGGGCCCAAGTATGTGGAGTTCGTCTGCAGTGGCTAGAAGCCCTGGTGCACCCATTTCTCTCTCTCTCTCTCTCTCTCTCTCTCTCTCTCTCTCTCTCTCTCCCTCTGCCTCTTTCTGTCTGTCACTCTCAAATAAATAAATAAAAATAAACAAAAAATTCAAAAAAGTAAAAAAGAATATTCATTAAGGCTGGAGAGATGGCTTATCAGTTAAGCGCTTGCCTGTGAAGCCCAAGGACCCAGGTTCGACTCCCCAGAACCCACATAAGCCAGATGTACAAGGTGGCTCACACATCTGGAGTTTGCGGTGGCTAGAGGCCCTGGTGCACCAATTTTCTCTCTCACACACACACAAAAGAATATTTATTAATGTACACTTAAAATAATTTAAGTAAGCCACGAGTGGCAGTACACACCTTTAATCCCACCACTGGGGAGGCAGGAGGGTTGCTGTGGGCTTTAGACCAGCCTGAGACTACACAGTGAATTCCAGGTCAACCTGGGCTAGAGACCCTAACTCAAAAAACCAAGTAAATACATAAATAAGTAAAATTTAAGCATCCCATTGTTCTAAATCTTACTCTTACCAAACTCAGTCTGCAAGGAAGTTACCTATCCAAAGCCAGACGCAAGCCTCTCTCCCTCGGTGTAAGCTGAGCCACTCATTCCAAAATGTCTTAGATTTAACGACAAAGCATGATCATTACCTATTTGGTGCATCTCCAAAGGAGTCAAGACCACTGCTTAGAATCTTGGGCTGGTCATCAGTGTGGACTTGCCGCCCCTGCCCACATCACAGTGCCTACACTCAAAGAGCTTTTTGCTCACCTGGCCTGAGGACGTCTAGGTCTGGGACCAGCTTAGGCACGAACGTCTCCACACTGGATGAGAGGTGTATTGGTGCACTGTTGGGCTGACTGCTTCGATAGGAAGTGGGGAAACAGTCAGAATGACAGAGCTATGGAACTATGCTCGCTGAGGAGAGCCAAGTTCCTCACGCAAATTACTATTCACTTCCCAGTAACGTGTGCCATTTACATTGTTAAGAAACGCTCAATACCTGTCAACCTCTGTCCTGTATGTTCACTTTTGTCTCAAGAAACAGGTCCAGAATCAACGCTGTCTGCCATCATCATGTTATTTCCAGACAGATTAGCACGGTAACTTGAAATCTCATCTAATAAATGCAGAACTAGCAACAAATGCTAAAAAATGAGAGAAAAAATAAAACGCTGAGAAAGGCTGGGGAAAGGGCTGTTGTTAAAAGCATGTGATTTGAAAGACTGTTGACCACAGTTCAGGTCCCCACAATGCATGAAGAGCCAGACAGAAGAATCTCCAAAGCTCAAAGCCAGCCAGTCTCACATATGAAGTGGTGAACAAGAGAATCTGCCTCAGACAAGAAAGACGGAAGATGAGAACCACCACCCAGGGCTGTTCTCTGACCTACAAACACACAATTATCTGCGTTCACACACATAAAGACACTCATATACATATATATATACACTAACACATTCTACACATACACAAAGATAAAAAAATTAATTGTTGAGAAATAAGATTCTTAAATATTCTAAGTATTTCCCAAAGGATTACTATTAATCAAAGAAGCACATTTGTAATGAATCTATGTAGTGGTAGCCATTTGTGACAGTCGTAAAACATGACCACAAACTCTTTGGTGCTCTTCCATCAAGAGGCGGGCATTGGGCTGGAGAGGTGGCCCAGCACTTGAGGCGCTGGCCTGCAAAGCCTAATGACCCAGGTTCAGTTCCCCAGTACCCATGTAAAGCCAAATGCACAAAGTGGTGTACGCATCTGGAGTTTGTTTGCAGTGACTGGAGGCTCTGGAGCACCTATTCTCTGTCTCTCCTCTCTCTGCTTGCAAATAAAAATAATCTTGTTGTTAGGAGGCCTATGACCACATATTTTGGGATAAAGGGTCACACGTGAAGTAAGGTAACTGAGTCTTCACAACAGCAATGTTAGAATTATGCTGTATAGTGGCTCAGGATAAGCACACACATGTGGCTCTAACATTGGTGTCACCTTTGTGTGTATGAAATATTTTAAGAGACTAGTTTGGGGCTGGAGAGATAGATGGCTTAGCCCTTAAGGCACTTGCCTGCAAAGCCTAAGGACCCAGGTTCAACTTTCCAGATCCCACATTAGCCAGGCACACAAGGTAACACAAGTGTACAAGGTTGCACATGCACACAAGATGGTGCAAGGCTCTGGAGTTCGACTGCAGTGGCTGGAGGCCCTGGCATGCCAACTCCCTCCCTCCTTCCCTTCCTCTCATAAAAAAAAAAGGGGGGGGACTGGTTTAGGAAAGAAAGGTATGTTAAGTTATATGAACAACGCTGCAAGGTTAGTATTTTCATTTCAATGATGCAGATGAGGAAGAAGATGGGGAGGGGAATTAAACAGCCAGTGCACGGTCACATGGCCAGCAACGTGTGCCCTGCTCCTGCATCACACAAAGCAATAATGTTCATTGCACCTCAACTTGGGGAAGTGATATTTCTTTCTTTCTTTATTCATTTATTTATTATTTGAGACAGAGAGGGGGAGTGAGAATGGGCACACCAGGGACTCTAGCCACTGCAAACTAACTCTAGATGTATATGCCACCATGGTCATCTGGCTTACGTAGGACTTGGGAGAATCGAACCTGGGTCCTTAGGTTTCACAGGTACCTGCCTTAACCACTAAGCCATCTCTCCAGCACCAGAAATATTTCTAAGGCCTCAGTTTCCTGATAGAGCTAAAAGGACTGCAGCCAACCACAATGGTTTCTGACATCTCAGACATCAGGCTATTCACCAGATGCACTGTGCAATTACCACACAAGTCGTGTGCCTCACCAGGGCATGAAGTAATCCTGCCTACACCTTCCTGAGAGAATACAAGGGGGAGGCCAACAGTGCCAGTACCAAGATCAAATCGCAGCAGACAGCTATAGTGTTCTGAATTATTTAACATAAAAAATATAATTTCAAAACATTTTGAGGGCTTAGCAGTTCAGAAGCTTGCCTGTGAAGCCTGAGGACCCAGTTCGATTCCCCCATGCCCATGCAAGCCAGATGCACAAGGTTGCGCATGTATCTGGAGTTCATTTGTAGTGGCTGGAGGCCCTGGCATGCCCATTCTCTCTGTTGCTCTCTAAAATAAGTAAATAATTTTTCAAAACAAAATTTGAAATTCATGATCTAAACCACATCTTCACCTTAAGAAACATCACTAGCCCAGTCCCCCTTTTTAGACACCCAGAAACTTCGATTTCAAGGAAGCAAGCTGCAAAATATTTTGAGTAAAGCTATCTGTGCTTCCAACACTTGAGATTCCCAACAGAAAAGCTGGCTCAAAGGGACAGAGATATTCTGAAAATTTTAATCCTATCTACAACAACAAAAATAACATGCACGGGAGAGTGAAGGGAGCTGAGGTTGAGAAAGTCCTCCACCCAAGTGGAAATTTCAAACTAAGCTTCAAGTTGATTACTAAAGGAATGATGACTGCTGGGAAGGGCAGCCCAAAACCATTACCGTTCACTTGCAAGCTACTTTCTGTTAATTCAGGAAGAAAACATCAAAATCCTGCATGAGATGCCAACATTTTAAATTGTCATTCACAGTATCCTTGCACAGAAAAATGGAAGAAATACAGCCCAAAATCATACAATCTTAACATTTTATTTCATGACCTCATAATAATCTTAAAAAATTAGTGTGTGGGGGGGAGAGAATTAACATGGGATTTTTTTTATAATCATGGAAAATGCTAATAAAAATTTAAAAAAATAAAAATAAAATAAATTATGGAATGTCCCAAAGAATGCTTGTTGATGTGAATAACATTGATTGACACTGACAATGCTGTAAACACTAAAATCTAAAAACTTTAAATATATTCATCAGCTAATTAAAAAGTTAGCCATTACATTTAACAAAATGTTCCATTGTGGGGGGGGGGGGACCTCTTTTCCAAAGCAAAAATAATTTAGTGAAAAAGAAAGGCATTGTTTCATACTTTGCAAAGTTTGATTTAGGAGAAAATCATCTGGACTATGTGCTTCTATATTCAATGTGTCACATGTCTGGAAAATATCGACAGTTGTAAAATTGGGAATGAAAAGAGGAATGAGTGATAAGGATACTTAAAACCAGCTTTGACCTCACATACCCCCAGAATGTTTTCAAGGGGCACCTAGCTCATACTTTAAGAATCCTGATACATCATTATTTCAAAGCATTTAACAAAATTATACACATCATGTCCAGAGCACACCACTGAATGACTACAGTGATCTAGATAGAAGGTTTCCCAATCTAGCACTATGGACATTTAGCCCTGGTAATTCTCTGTGGTACAGGAGCTGTTCTGCACCAGGGAAGGTGTTTGGCATGGCCTCTGGTCACCAAACCCTCACACCCAGTCAAGCCAACCCAAAACACCAAGACACATCTGCATTCTCCCTCGGAGCAAAACCACCCTAGGCCTAGCGGAACCCTTGCAGAGCACCTTCTATATACGCTGAGTGGAAACCTCTAACACCTGCATGTGCAGTAGACGCCTCTTACATGAGCAGCACGCCTTCTATACACACAGTAGACCTGGCCCTCTACTTGCAGCCTCCTATGTTTGCGGTGGCACACCTGCGTGCGTGCGTGCGTGCGTGCGTGCGTGCGTGCGTGCGTGCGTGCGTGCGTACAACACCCTCCATAGGTGTACAAGAACACCGTCTCTCCTTGCAGCAGGACACCTTCCATACGCGCAGTAGGAATTTAGCAATACTGAGTAGAAACCTCCGGGCCTGAGCTCAGGGCTCATGAGCATTCACATACTTCTCCCTCAGCAAAACTGGGACAATACTGATGAATTTGCTGGCCAAGAAGGATGAGTGCTGCCTCCACAGCACATAAACCACAAGCCCACAGGGAACCTTCGCAACCCCAGGGAGGAGCGTCCCCAAAGGGATGGGGGAAAAGAGGGGACCAACACATGATGTATCCGTATGAAATTTGTTGTTAATAATAATAAAATGCAATATTAAAATAAATACAATTTTTTTAAGTACGTCTGAAAGACTTTCCACAGGCTGAAACAAAGTGCCCAGCAAAGCAAGAGTGTCTAGAAATGAATAAGCTTTCAAAAAGCCAAAACATGGGCTGGAGAGATAGCTTAGTGGTTAAGGCATTTGCCTACAAAGCCAAAGGATCCTGGTTTGAGTCCCAGGACCCAGGTAAGCCAGATGCACATAGAGGCACATACATCTGGAGTTTGTTCGCAGTGTCTGGAGGCCCTGGTGTGCCCATTCTTTCTCCCTCTCTCCTCTTTCTCTCAAATAAAAAATATTTTTTTAAAAAGCCAACACATGAACAGATACAAAGTACACTACATACACGAATGATAATGTCATAAAACATACTATGACTAATATAGCCTAAGAAAAAGTCCTTTTGAAAAGCAGCTGTGTAAGAATAGCAAGAGACAGCCACAGAGAAAGTCATAGTGGACAGGAAGTGGGAATGAGGCGCCACACGTCATGCCTACAAGATGACAGATGGCTTCTAACCTCCTCGGTGGCACTCAGCAAACCTCAGATGAGGAAAATGCTGACCTAACTGCACTCCTAGCTGGCCGGGCCATACCAGGGACTGATGGCATTCAGTGCTGCAATAAAACAGTCACAGAGAGAGTCCAATGAGTGTGACAAACTCCTATGACTGAAAGAAATCCACAGGTCATGCAGTAATTTTCAGACTCTAACAATACCACCACATGGACGAAGGAATGTGCCTGTATTATTAAGTCAGAGAGGTCAAAACCAGAGCTAATAGACAATAGAAGGCATTGTAAGTCAGCTGTATGTGGGAAGGAAACCTGAACTATTCAAATCGTGCAGGTTAATCTGGGAGATGCTAAATTGCCTATCTCCCAGAGTTTCATACGATACTGTTATAAATGTTCCAAAGGGGCTTGGACAGTTACTCTAGAAATTCTTGAGCAAGAAAATAAATATCTATCCTCAAAATATTAGCAGTAAGCTATTTAGGCCCAGTGAGTCACTCTCCTCACATCTGAACCATCTCCTTGAGGTGGCCTGCCGCCCTTCTCACAGCACAGGGTGACCCTTCCTTCACCTCTCATGAGTCCTCGGGGCCACAATGCAATCAGAGCTCCCCTCTTCCTGACCCCATGCTCGGGTGACAGTGCCTACATGCCACAGGGTGGCCCCAATCGAGTCAGGGAGGCAAAGTCGCATCTTAATGCTTCTCTTGACTGTTTTTCTCCTTCCAAAAAAAGAACAAGTTCACAAAAAAGGTTGGCAAGTGCTACCGTTTCATAGACAGTGTCACTGTAAACATCACCACCCTTCTTCATACTTCTTCACAGACGCGCAGAGGGATTTCTAACCCAAAGCCACCTTGACGGTTAACCACTTCCAGCCCACAGCACCGATAAGCACTTTAATCTTTTTTGCCTGAACCCTAGTAAGACAAAGCATGTGAACTGAGGAGGAAGGACATGGTTTGGCAGCTGAAGGTACTTGCTTCCAAAGACTGTCAGTGTGGGGTCAATTCCTCAGAACCCACATATAGCCAGACACAGAAAGTGGCACATCCATCCGGAGTTTATTTGCAATGGCAAAAGGCCCTTTAGCACGCACACACATCCTCCCTGCAGTAGTTAATTAATGTAAATGAAGAAAAGCTCTACAGATATTATAGAAAAGGGTCAATAAAAAGCCAGCGAGCTCTATTCATCAGTGAACACGTGGTGGGGAAGGCTGAGGGAAGAGGACGACAAGGTAGGTGGAAATTGCTATCCAGGAGCTAACAGTATAGAATTGCTCTCAGTGCAGGGAGAACAATTAATGACCTCTCAGATCTAGTACTGTATTTTCAATTTCATATTTTCTAATGTATAAAAGTAAGTAGATGGCCAGCTTGTTCTTTCACTACATAACCTTGGGAAATGTTCCCATATCCCTCTCCAAAAGAACACCAGTCTGCAATTCAATGGAATTCAACTCAACAGCCAAAATGCATTTTCACCAAGATAATAAGATACACTGTCTCATATTGAAGGGGGGGGGGAGACTTTATAAAATTCAGTGTTGGGGCTAGAGAGATAGATGGCTTAGTGGTTAAGGCACTTGCTTGCAAAGCCAAGGGACCTAGGTTTGACTCCCCAGGACCCATATAAGCCAGATGCACAAGGTGGCACATGTGTCTCCATCCACACATCCTTATTGATGAGTTTTATTTATTTATGTGAGAGTGACAGACACAGAGAGAAAGAGGCAGATAGAAAATGGGTGCACCAGGGCTTCCAGCCACTGCAAATGAACTCCAGACGTGTGCGCCCCCTTGTGCATCTGGCTAACAAGGGTCCTGGGGAATCGAGCCTCAAACCGGGGTCCTTAGGCTTCACAGGCAAGCACTTAACTGCTAAGCCATCTCTCCAGCCCCTCATTGATGAGTTTTGATACAATGTTGGCGAATTCATTTACTCAATCCTTGCTTCTCCCAAACACGGAGTCCCTTCTTCCCATTGGAGAACTACTGTTAATAGTGTCTTTAATTCCTTCTAAGAATATGTTGTCTAAGAGTATGTCTACGTGGATTATAACTCTAGTTGTGAATACACAAAGGATCATAAAAGACAAGTCATTCCGAATCTAAATCATTATCCATTCAAAGACTGACTGAATGCCTTCTGTGGCAGATACAGAGTTTACAACAGATGAAGGGCACGGGCCTGAAGGCAGAAATGTTCCAGCAATACCAAAGATGCCAGTGTGCCTGGGCTATAGTAAGTGACAGTATGAATAGAAAGCTGGTGGTCCAACACTTTTTAATTCAGAGGCTTGGAGACTGTTCAATTTCAGTGTGTTAACTGTATATTGCCATGAAACAGGTCACCATCAACTCATTGGTTGAGAAAACACTTAACAAGAGGGTATTTTCTGACCTTGCTACCTATATAAGACACCAATGAATTATGGCAACTTCAAGGGTTAGCAGGATAGCTGGAGACCCTCAGCTGTGAGCAAGCTGTCTGCCCAGTTGTGTTCCGGAGGCCACCATGGCAAGGAATCTGCCTCCAACCTCACCTGGGTTGTTGGCACAATGTGTTTCCTTGCTGTGTGCCCCTCAGGCTCAGACTGTGTTCTGACCTGGATCAGACATGGTCTGTGGTCCTGTGCTCTGCCCTCTCCAGTGGCCAGAGGAAGCGCTTCTCCAGTCTGCTCAGTCAGTCCTAGGTAACAGACCATCAACCCTTCCCATAATTCGCCTGCCTAAGATCAAGTTACATGTCTGCCACCTACCTGGTCGCCAGGTGTCTGGTGGGGACCAAACCCAGGATCTCATTCCATTTGACATGCTCCAAAGTGCTCTTTCTATCACAACTGATCTCAACACACAAGGATGTTTCTGATTTTCACATTGAGACAATGTAGCAAATTAGCTGTTTCTACAAGATTTCAAAGACCCTATTTGTGACGCTCGGCAGCAGACCAGGGCTCCGTGCGTAAATCTGTTCTCTTGCATTTTGTCTCTGACCTGCAAGTGAACATATTCATGGGGAAAAGAGAATCCTTCATTGGACATGTTGTGTAATGATGAAATCAGTGTACACAGCATATCTGTCACCTCAAACATGAGGGTGTGTGTGTGTGTGTCTGTACCAGAATGGAGTCCTCATTTTGAAATGCATATTAAGTGAAAGCACTCCACTGTGCTAGACAATAGAACATCCCGTATTGAAACTCCACTCCTGTGAGCATGGATAGATCTCTCCCCGTCATCATTTCACGACCTTCCCCAGTGTCATAACCACTCGGCTGCTCTGCACTTCTCTAAGATTGGTCTTTTCAGGAGTCAGAGCACGCGGCACCCAAGCACATGCACATTAGGAGCAGCGCTGGATGGTACCGGACCATCTCCAATTCACACACAGCCACAGACAAAACCATTTACCTCCACCTCACTGAGCCCTCCTCGTGTGGTGAGCAGAACTATTATACAGGTGTGCTGCACGCCTCGATTCAGGCTCACACCGTCTTCCCACGGTGTAACCCCACTGCTGTGCCTTGGGCTCCTGGCAGTCATGGTAACCGTTGTTAACCTCCATCCTCATGAACTGTTTTGGGTACCCGTTCTCCCATCTCTTCCCGAGGACCGCCTCTTTATATACAACATTTCCTGCCCTGATTTCACATCACCTATCCATTTTCTGACTTACCTAATACTTTCAAAACAATAATTAATAGCTCTGGTCATGTTTTCAGTATTTTTCAGATTTCAGCAATGAAATGCAAAGTCATGTTGTCTAAAATACATGTTAATACTTTTTTCAGGAAACAGCCACAATTTATTTCATGAAGATATTCTTGGGAATCAATGTAAGTTTTGTCTAATGAGTTCAGCACTCTGCTTTCTCCTTTTATTTCATAATATGGTACATCAATATACCTGAAGACATGAGCCACCCTCATGATTTCCAGGGGGATGAACCCAACATAAACCGGACCGTGTAACTGTTAAGGTGCTGCTGTCATTTGCTGATGTATTGCTTAAAAGGACTGCAAAATATTCCTGAGTAAAATGGATCTACAACCTCACCTCTCATGGGCTGTTTGGCAACAGTGCCCTGTGGACGTCACAAAAAGAAACTGGTTCACTGGGCTGCAAACCAGGCTAAGTCATGGCAGATTTAACTGCTTCTTCTGAGTCTAAAAGAATTTACCTGTGAAAATACCTGCGCCTGCTACGTCTTTGGGAAGTGGGTGGTGGTTCTTGGAATATTTTTTCCCCTCGGCGTCTTTAGCAATTATTTCCCTAGCTTCACGCAGGGTTCTCTGTGCTGCGTGCCCAGGCCCACACTTGTGCCCCTGTGTGAGCCTTCACTACCACTGCGCTCATGGCTTATGCACTTGGCTTCTGTATGAAAATCCCCAATCCCCCCAAAGTGTAAGCTGTATTTATGTCCATTATGTCCCCCTATTTCTAGATCATAATTGTTTATTTTTATGCTTTCCTTCTAACTAGACACGATTTTCACTCCTTTTGGCTTCTACAGGAACTCAGGGTTACAACTTTCTCTCAGAGTTTCACTTTGACCTTTAAGTTTTAACGTGTGAGCTTTCAAAGTGTCTTTCCTGATAGTCTACAACTTTGGAAATTTCTACTCTGATCTCATGTATCATTAAACATTTTTAGATTTCAGGGTGATAGGGGATTTTTTTTTTAAACTACTACGACTACGAATGATATCAACATCTACAGTCAGTGTGAGAGAGTTCCACTGAAGAGCCCTGCCTATCCTTACCTCTTGCGCCCCCTGACCCGCCTCCCCAGGAGCACGGGTACGTGCCCCCACACGTGTCTGCTAAGTTCAATCCCTAGTCTCTAGGCCTTTTCCTGTGTGTGTGATCGGGGGTCTTGTTCATTTTGCTTTGTTGTACTTTTGTTTTGTTTTGTTTTGTTTTGTTTTTCCCAAGGCAGGGTCTCACTCTAGCTCAGGCTGACCTGGAATTCACTATTTCGTCTCAGGACGGTCTTGAACTCACAACGATCCTCCTACCTCTGCCTCCCATGTGCTGGGATTAAAGACATGAGCCACCATGCAGGCTATTGTCCTATCTTTTAACCAAAAGGTTTATTAGGCTTTGAGGTGGTTTTATTCTGCCATCTGAGACTGTATGTCTCTGTTAATAAGTGGGCAATAAATAGCATCTGCAAAAAGATCCAGTGAGACGTGTGAAAATCCATAATTTGCAAAGTAGTACTACAGCCCCATTCTCCCATTGTGAAAACAGACTTCAGATTCTTGTCAAGCTCATTTACAATCACCCTAGGCTTCCCAAGCAGGCCTACCCACGGGTTTCTGTAACTAAGTATCCAGAAATCACAGGCAAGGTGTGCTGCCTGCTTATGCTCTGGGAGGCTTTTAGGAAATGGGGCTGTTTTGTTACCTTTCCTCAAGCTCCCCAAGGAGTGTAAAAAAGACCTGGCCCAGGAGCCGGTGAGATGGCTCAGTGGTTAAGGTGCATGCCTGCAAAGCTTAAGAACCAAGGTTTGATTCCCCAGTACCCACATCAACCAGATGCACAAGGTAGTGTACGCATCTGGAGTTTGTTTGCAGTGGCTCGAGGCCATGGTGCACCTAACCCATTCTCTTTATCTATCTCTTTCTAAGTAAGTAAATAAATAATAAAACATATTTTGAAAACACACACACACTGGCCTGGAGTACTGAGAGGGAAGGCTGCTAGGAATGGAAAACAACTGACAGTGAGAAACAATTCACCACTTCACCACAGTTTGGATTCATGGTGATAACACGAAAGGGTTTTCCTTCAGGAACGTGCAAGGGGATAAGAGTGCATTAGGCTTCCAGCAAAGTCAGATTGTGGACATGTCTGTGGCCCAAGAAACTCAGCCTGACAGGAGCCACAAAATAACCACAAGAAATAAGCCTCACTTAGGGACCTTCCTCTGTCGACCCATCACAACAGCGCTGCTCGCCAGCACTGATTAGCACATTAAGCACAGATGACCTCGTTCCTTCATTAAATTCTGGAGATGATGTCTAATCCTCTTAGTGGACATTTCCCTCCATGCCTATCTAAACAGAAATGGCATTCCAGCCAGTGCAAGTACGTGAAGCTGTCCTTGGGAGAATGCCTCAACTTAAAAGAAAAACACGTATTAATTATGGACATAGTTCGTAAGGAAACATCACAGGTTGGTACCATCCCTCCCCTCATCCCTGTCCCCTTGCCAAAGAAGGGCCCCCTTTTTGGGGTCACAGATTAAGGAAAGTTAAAGACAAGAAATTATGTTTGTTTTTTTTTAAAAAAAAAAAGGTGGGGGGAATAGCCTGTAAATACATTTCCTTTTCAATGAATAAAGCAGAGCTGATTCCACAACAAATTATAACAGGAGGAGGCTGCCAAGAATAACATACTGGGGATCAGGGTCCAGATTCCGTGTTTCTGGTGTCTGACGATGTTTCTTTATGGGAATATCGACAGAATTGCTCTCTTTTACAAAGGATTTTGCATCTTCCTCAGAACCTCCTAATGCAACCACTTGGGGAGATTTGGTTTGGCACAATCTACAGTCTGTGGCCTTGTGTGCTTTCAGTAATTAAGAATAAGTAATAATGCTGAGAAACAATGCACAGCTGTGCAGTGGTTAATCTCAGCTTTCTTGGGGCACCACCAGGCACTAACATGTGGGGCTAAGGCAGCTATATAAAGCTCATGACTTTATGAAACCAAGTACAGGGATTTCCTTTCAGATGCCCACATATTCCAACGGAGGCACACATATGCGCTTTTGTGCACAAGTTAAACTTGGAGCCATCCATGTAGTAATACTAACTGAAACATCATTTGAGCTTAAAAAGAAAAAAAAGTGTGGTCTTGTTTTTTCTTGGGACAGAACAAAAGACCACTAGGAACTTTCTGTGTGGCTTTAATGAACTAAAATCCCTTTTTGAACAAGTTTGGCTGTAAATTAACAAAGCAAGCTGTGCGACCTTGGGTAAGTTAATTTCGACTCTCTGAGTTTCTGGTCTCTGCGTAAAAACCAATACGAGCTGCTTTCCCAGGGTGGACTGGTTGATCCGGAGTAACTAGAGCTTGCCGTGGCCTGAGGTACCAAGTGTTGAGTAGGCTACTGGCTCCTAACCCCTTCTCTGAGTCACGTAGAATCTTAGGACGAAATCCTACATTTTTCAATTCTCTTTCTTCTGGACAAGAAGGCTCAGCTCACTGCTGTGAGTACAACGGGTAAACAGCTCCCAAGGAAGTAATAAGGTTGGCCTACCAAAGAAGGAGCCTTTGGAGTTACATAAGACCTTTCCCTAAGGCCCTGGACAAAGACAGTGGCAGGCCTCTCACAAACCCAAACCCACACCCCCACACCTTCAGGCCCTGTGGCCGGATCCCTGCTCTTCCTTAGCACCTCACACTTGTCACGCTGCCTTTCTCAGAAACACTATGAGGGCTGATGCTCAGCAGATAAAGACACTTGCTTCCAGAGCCTGGTGGCCTGGTTTGATTCCTTAGTACCTACATACAGCCAGATATGCACATAGTGGCACATGCATCTGGAGTTCACTTGCAGTGGCAGAAGGTCCTGGCATTCCAATACTCAATCTGTCTCTACTTCAATAAATGAAAATATTTTAAGAAGATACATGGCTTTTGGGCTGGGCATGGTGGTGCACACCTTTAACCCCAGCACTCAGGAGGCAGAAGTAGGAGGATCGCAGTGAGTCCCAGGCCACCTTGAGACTACATAGAGAAATCCAGGTCAGCCTGAGCTACAGCGAGACCCTAACCCTGGAAAACCAAAAAGAAAATAAAAAGATGATGCTGATGTATGGAAAAATGTATATACTATGCTTATCAAACTGCCCAGTAAGCACTTCTCTTAATATTTATACCTTTTTATTAATGCTACTCTCACTTTGGGTAGAGAATCTTCTCTTTTCAGATGGCAGTGACCTTGGGATGACCCAGAAGGTATTATAGTGCTGGAAAGAAGTGACTGGAGTACTGAGTAACATCTTGATCACATCTTCCAAGACTCAGGGTCCATTGCGGAAGAGGTGGCAGAAAGAATGTAAGAGCCAAAGGAAGGGTAGGACTCCTTACAACATGCTCCCTCCAGACATAAAATGGCCTGCATATCCATGACCTCACCATGCCGATACTACCTACACAAGACCATCATAAGAGGAGGGAAAGATCATGACGTCAAAATAAGAGAGACTGATTGAGATGGGGAGGGGATATGAAGGAGAATGGAATTTCAAAGGGGAAAGTTGGGGGGGGTATTACCACGGGATATTTTTTATAATCATGGAAAATGTTAATAAAAATTGAGAAAAAAAAAGAAAATAAAAAGATGACACATGGCTTCTAGAGAGAAAGATACACTTAAAAGAAAATCATTGCAGCTACCTACATTGAAGGCATGTACAAGCAACTTAATAAATGATCACTGAATGAAGTAACAATTGCAGAGAAGAAAGGATACCAGGCACAGGCATAATTTAACTATTACCATCAATCAATTCAGTGTATTCACCAGTCAAAATAATGACATAATCTCCTGTGAATGCGTCAACACTAACTCATGACCAATCTCAGTTCATGCATGCTCCACTCCCAACATCACTGTGTCACACATTGCTGCCCAAGCCCAGATCTCTAGGAATCTTCATGTCACAAATGTGTTCTACTCTAGAATTCTAGGGAGCTAAATCTACAGGGTAACACACACACTTGTTAAGACTAACATGGGGTGAGACTATCCAATCCACCCACACCCACACTAACTTCTCCCTATACCCGTAACCCCCACATCACCTCTTCACACTTGGATATTTATTTTGCTTTCCAAGTACTCTTCATTTACAGAGCTGGGATTACTTACAACCTGAGCACGAGATGAAGAGGAGGATCATTGCTTCATAGTTTTTCAGTCCGCAGAGCTGACTGGACACAGAGCTGTAAGCCCAGAGGACAGCTCTTTCACAGGTCCGCCCCCTCCAGACACCCTGGGAGAAAGCTTAGTTTGGGCCAAACCTCATAGGCCTGCAAGCTTGGCTCCAATGCCCCAGACACATCTCTGCCAGTCTCATGATTCAAAATATGATGACACTCCTCCTTCGACAGAATCAAGACGCTCACCAGCGGGCCAGCTCTTCTCCCCTGCACTCGAGCATGCTTTCTGAGATAACAAAGAACAAATCCGCTCCCAACATCCAGCCTATGCCAGGCCTTTGTCTACACTGGATATTCAAATGCTACAGGAATCCTCCCTCCCAAATCTTCTCTTGTCAAACCATTGTGGTCCCCTGGGAAAGAAAACTCTACCATCGCCACAATGACTACTCAGACCCTTCCTACATACTGTGACCCCATGGAAGAGTAGAATCAGGAAGAATACCATTATTATTTTCTTCTCTTCTTAAAAGAAACAAGAGAGGGCTGGAGAGATGGCTTAGCGGTTAAGCGCTTGCCTGTGAAGCCTAAGGAGCCCGGTTCAAGGCTTGATTCCCTAGGACCCACGTTAGCCAGATGCACAAGGGGGAGCATGCATCTGGAGTTCGTTTGTAGTGGCTGGAAGCCCTGGCGCGCCCATTCTCTCTCTCTCTGCCTCTTTCTCTCTCTGTATGTCACTCTCAAATAAATAAATAACAAAAAAAAAATTTTTAAAAGAAACAAGATAAAGATTCTTGTACTTCCAAAGTTTTTTTTAAACACTCCAGAAAATGAAGGTCATATAGATAAGATAGACAGACAGACATGACAGACAGTAGTCAAGTCTTCATGACAATGTCAAAGAAACAAAAATTCATGAAACCAGGTGGGACTATCTGAAAATCTGTCAAATATTCTTGCTGTAAGACTGAATTCTGAATGGAATGGGTCCCTACTCATATAGATATAAGGCTTTTAGAAACTCTAAAGTAGGGCTGGTGGTGGTGGTGGTATTGTTGAAGACATTTATTTTTCTCTCCTATGAAAACAATTGGCACCTAAAACCCAATGCCAGCAAAGCTGAGTCAAGAAACATTTGAAACCCGATTCATTGTTGTTCTTTTAGAATTGTCTTTCAGGAAGCGACCAGCATGCTCTGTGACTGGAAGGTTCCTGAGTGTGATAGAAAGTTGTGAACACACTTAAGTGTCAGCCCTACTTAATGTCTTAAGCCAGGATCTTGCCAAATTGTCCAGGCCAGCTCACCTTGAATTTGCCATCTGCCGGCCTCAGCCTTCTGAGCAGCTGGTACTACAGGCATGTGCCACAATGCCCAGCTGTATGTTTTTAAATGTATATAAACACAAAAACATCTTAACACACTAGGGTTGTATGAGACAAATAAATACCCCACTTGGTACATGAAAATCATGTAGTATTTTAAAAATCAGGGCTGGAGGAATGGCTTAGCAGTTAAGGCATTTGCCTGCAAAGCCAAAGGACCTAAGTTCAATCCTACAGGACCCACGTTAGCCAGATGCACAAGGGGGCGCACACGTCTGGAGTTCATATACAGTTGCTGGAGGCCCTGATTCACCCATTATCTCTCTCTCTTCCCCCCCCCACTGTCTCTGTTAAATAAATTAAAAAAAAAAATATTTAAAAGAAAAAAAAATCCAGTAAAGCCAGGTGTGGTGGCAAACGCCTTTAATCCCAGTACTCAAAGAGGTAAGAGGATTGCTGTGAGTTTGAGGCCAGCCTGAGACTACATAGTGAATTCCAGTTATGTCAGCATGGGCTAGAGCAAGACCCTGTCTAGGACAGAGAAAAAAAAAAAATCCAACTTCCATCCAACATGGTACACTCGTAACCATGCTAGAGCCCCGGGGGTGAAATCAGAAAGCAGCTAGAACCCAGGACAACCAAATTCTACCAACAAGACAAGAACAGACAGCTGGCTCCCAGGCAGGAGATGAACCACCCCTCACACAGCAGCCAGAGCCCAGGTGAAACCAAACCAGCCAGATGAACAAGAGCGCTGCTTCCACGGCCAGCCTGACAACCTGCGCCAGGGTGACAGACACTGAGGACACTCAAAACGCACCAAAGCTGAAATCCAGAAGCTGCTGAGAGTTCAACACCAACGTAGACTTAAAACACACCCAGCACGGCTCAGGGCATTGTGCAGAAGAGGGGGCGGAAAGATCTCAAGAGCCACACAGTGGGAGGGAATGTCCAGAGACATCGCCCCACCCCGCCACAATGGCTGACTGCTGTCCTCACAACTATGAACCCCCAATCCCACTTGTAACCCCACCGAGGAGCCGCCTCACTGGAGTGGGGGCAGGGAGAAGGGAAATGACGGTGCCAATGCATAACGTGTCCATACAAAGACCCTACTTAGTAAAAAGATTAAAAGTACAAATCAAACACACACTTTCTCCCAGCAATCTCAGGCCCTGGACTGCTTTAGTCTGTACCCCTAAATGCCCCTCACGTCAAAGCACATCTCCAAGTATCTACTAAACTTTGCTTTTGGGCAGCCAGATAAGAAACACTTCTTCATATTATTCCTACCCCAAATCCACTTCCCTTCCTTTTATTAATAACACCAACCTTCTCCAAGCACTGAATTTGTCTAACACTACCCTCTGAAACTCCTTCTGCCAAAGGACGTCTTTTATACTGCAGAACTCCCTGCTCCCCCAATCGCACCCGTAGCCTACCTTACGAGATCCCTCCTGGTCTATCCCGCCTCTTCTTGCTACTAAAAACTCCACTGTAAGTTACACTGACTGAAGTACGTTGCTTGAAGCCCATGAATTGTCCTAGTACCTGGAACATTAAATGCCAAAGCCCTGAAGTGGTCACCTTGCTTGCACCTGGCCTGAATGGCATTTTTTGTTGTTGTTGATTTTTATTTATTTATTTGAGAGCAACATACAGAGAGAGAGAGGCAGAGAGAGAGAGAGAGAAAGAAAATGGGCATGCCAGGGCCTCCAGCCACTGCAAATGAACTCCAGACGCATGCGCCCCCTTGTGCATCTGGCTAACGTGGGTCCTGGGGAAATCGAGCCTCGAACCGGGGTCCTTAGGCTTCACAGGCAAGCGCTTAACCATTAAGCCATCTCTCCAGTCTCTGAATGGCTTTCTAACCTGATCTCTCATCCAGGTTCCCACAAGAGAACATGCCTCCCTGGCTCTTCTCTAGTCACACCACCTCCTACACCTGAGCTGGGGTCTTCACACAGCACCGCCAATCAAGCTACATTTTACAACGCATTCATACTAGCTACTCAGGAAAGAATCTCAGAGCCTCCCCCTCCACCAAGTGGCCATGAGCCCTCTCTCTTCTAAGCCCTCGACTGCTGTCTTCCAGTGGTCCTCCCTGCATCCTGGCGCTAAGTCTACACATTCCTTCTTTCCCATATGGGCCTCACATTTTGATTTCTCCAAATCACACACCATGTCTTTCTCAGAGGAGGCACCCAGGAGACAAAGCTACAAATTAATGCGTAACAAGTACATGAAAAGTCACAAATTCTACACAACCTCAATATAAAAATCCCTGGGAAGCTCACGGTACCATTTTCCACCTTGGAAACACAATTTTCTTGCTTGCAGGGGGAAAAAAAAAGACCTTGATAATATTTTTGGCACAGAAACACTCCTTTAAAACAAACATCTTAATGTATCATGTGTAAATGAAGCCAAAACATATGGAGCAAGTTTCCTATCAAGTGCATATGGATTTTGTAAGAAAAACCCAGCAGAGCAGCTGAGAGAAATTGCGATCTCCAAAGCAGATTAAGGATTTTTTTTCCAACTCCAAAACCCAGCTGGAGTCATCTTGCTTTAATAACACGGTGTTTCCTCTTTGCTTGGGTGACTTGCCTAGAGTCAACATTTCCACCATGGGGGGGGGGGGGGCTTCAAGTTGTCTTCTTGCCTGCCCTTTCTTACTTTCCCCTTGTGTTTTTGCCTCTCCCACTACTGTAATTGTTTTTTGTTCCTTTCATTAGCTCTTCTTACCCTCTTTCTTTCTTTCTTCCTCCCCCACCCCCAATGCTTCTTCTTGCTCCTGAACATCCACTACAGAAACTTCTTTCCTCCCTTACCACCATCAAGCGTCAGACAGGGTTGCCTGGGCGCGTGCTGGTAGGCAGTGAAACATGTGGCCATTGCGGACACACGCACACACAGGTATGATGCACAACGCTCTTGGAAGCAGGAATATACACTTCCTCAAAGTGGGGCCTGAGCTCTGATGTGAAGCCCAGCTGAGCAGAAGCACACAGGAATACTGGCGAAAGGACGGGTGCTTGGAAAATTAAGCACCGCTGACTAATCCGAGCTGGCAACCTCCCTCCAGCCACCATACTATGGCCACACAACCTAGGCTTCCAGCCTCAGCTTTACTTACAGCCCCCCCCCCACTTCATAACAGGGAGCCTTGGTATTTTCATGCACATTGGCTGGGCGTTCACAGCTCTGCCCAGACATAGCAAGGCAGAGGCGGACCACAGATCCCTCTGCTCAGAGCTCTATGAACCTGCACTGCTTCATCCTACTGAGACCATGAACCTCTCTCTCTTCCCTGCAGAAAAATCGCAGGCTCGTCTTCATGGTTTCAAATGGGGAAAGGAGACCCAAAGTGTGCCAGGAGATCTCAGAGCTCTTCTGTATTAGTTGTTTGACTCGTTGTTGTGACCAAATGCCTGACAAGCAGCAGCTTAAGGAAGGAAGAGTTTATTTCAGTCTGCTGTTCCAAGGGGTGCTGCCCATGATGGGAAGGAGGGAGGCAGGCAGTCAGGGAGGCATGGAGGCAGCAGCCGGAGACTGACTGGCCACACTGCATCCACCGTCAGGAAGCAGAGGAAGTGGAGACAGGCTATTAAAAAATCAAGGCCTGGGGGAGATGACTCAGTGGTTAAGGCACTTGCCAGCAAGGCCTATAGACCTGTGTTTGATTCCCCAGTACCCTCAAAAAGCCAGTTGCAGTGACATATGCAACTAGAGTTCATTTTCAGTGGCTGGAGGTAATGGCACACCCACTCTCTGTCTCTCTCATCTCTCTATCTCTGCTTGCAAATAAACAAATGAATTTAAATATATATCTATTAAAAAATAACTCCATGGGCTGGAGAGATGGCTTAGCAGTTGAGCACTTGCCCGTGAAGCCTAAGGACCCCGGTTCGAGGCTCGATTCCCCAGGACCCATGTTAGCCAGATGCACAAGGGGGGGGCGCATGCCTGTGGAGTTCGTTTGCAGTGGCTGGAGGCCTGGCGCACCCATTCTCTCTCCCTCCCTCCCTCCCTCTCTCTCTCTCTCTGCCTCTTTCTCTGTCACTCTCAAATAAATTAAAATTTAAAAAATAAATAACTCAAGGCCCATCCTCAGTGACCCACTTTCTCCGGCTAGGCACCACTTCCTAATGGTTCCACAACTTAACCTGAACAGCGCCACCTGCTGGGGACTGTGTGTTCAAGCACACGAGCCTTGGTGGGACATTCTACATTCCAACTGTTAAGACCCACCAATGCGCTGCGCCAAAGTTCCCTGATTAAAATTTAATCCAACAATCGCTGGTTACCATCACAGCCCTCCAAAGCTGGTATTCTCATAATTGGTTTTTCTAAAAATGACGGGTATCATCATCATGATTTGGGTGGCGTAATGGTCACTTAAGCAGGTTGTAATGTGTGTGATAAGAACATAAACAGAGGCCTAGGTTCACCTTGACTGGCTCCAAAAACAAAACAACAAGGAATTCCTCACAATCCTCCCCGCAAGCTGCCTTACCAGTAAAGAAAACCACCAGGCTGGGTGTCAAGTTCAACTTCTGGAAGGAAAACTCTGTTCACACAAGCCGGAAGTGCTCAGCCACACAGCAGTGTGACAGGGAGAGCCAAGCAAAGCTGCCACGAACAGCACTCAGATTCCGTCTGTCTTCCGGTCTCTCTTCCTACTCCTCCATCTAGAATGTGCCATGGTACGTAGATTCTCTCAGTAACTACTCACTGAGCACCTAATACATACCAGGTGTACAGAAAAGATCTTTGCCCTCAACAATGGGGCAGGGGTAAACACACTGGAGGACTTAAGTTGTGTGGCACACTGGGCTGGTTAAGTGTTACAGGGTAGAAGTTCCAACCATGGGTCTGTCTGTCTGTCTGTCTGTCTGCCTGCCTGCCTGCCCCCACCCCTCTCTCAGATCATGACCAACTTCATAGTGGGAGTTGTTACAGCATCTGTTTCAAGCTTGACATTATGTAATCTTGATTTTCTTTTTAAAAAAAAAAAATATATATATATCTTCTGGGCTGTAGATTAAGGTGTTTGCCTGAGAAGCCTAAAGACCCAGGTTTAATTCCCCAGTATGTTGCATGGGTGTGTAGTTCATGGCTACATGTCCTGGTGCACCTATTCTCTATCTGACTGCTTCTCTAATGAATTTTTAAAAAAATTTTAATAGAACCGAGTGACCAAACATGTTAACACTTTCAAATTCCTGTCTTAGAAGTAGAAGTGAACAGTCATTAGCAAGGTGCTGAGCTATAATTGCAAGAAAAGAACAAAAAAAAACCCTAGGAGTTCTATCTAAGGTATTTTTTTTTAAATCATCTATTTCTTAGATTACTGAGTGATTAGCAATGAGGCAGGTGACTTTAAAGAGATCATTCACTTTAAACCAGAAAATTTTTAAGGATTTATTTTTATTTATTAGAGAGAGGGGGAGAATGGGCATGCCAGGGCCTCCAGCCACTACAAATGAACTCCAGAAGCATGTGCCACCATGTGCATCTGGCTTATGAGGGACCAGGAGAATCCAATGTGGGTCCTTAGGCTTCACAGGCAAGCACCTTAAGTGCTAAGCCATCTCTCCAAGCCTACACCCAAAATTCTTAACTGAGAGTCCACAGGTTCGACAGTGCTAGTGAGTGGGATGGAATTACAGGACCCACGTAAGCCAGATGCACAAGAGGGCTCATGTGTCTGGAATTCATCTGCAGTGGCTGGAGGCCCTGGCATGCCCCTTCTCTCTGTGTCCGTCTCTCTTCTGTCTCTGTCTCTCTCTGCTTGCAAACAAGTATTTTTAAAAAAGAAATATTTTTTAAAAATTAGAAAGTGTGTGTGTGTGTGTGTGTGTGTGTGCATCCTTCAGAGGAGGAACAGAAAAGGACAATGTGCTACGTGTAATTGAGAATGAATGGTAAGGTGAATGAGATCCCGTCATCTACAGCAATGCCGATGGAACCAGAGATCATTGCGTTAAATGAAGTACGCCAGGCACAAGAAGACAAGCAGGGCCTTATCCTCCCTCACCTGAGGAAACCAGCCCCTCCTTCCCCCCCACCCCCCAATATTCTCTGTCCATGACGGCTCATCATTCCGTCTCCCACACACAACTGCCAGGATTTCTTGGATTGTCACAGGCCCAAAGCAGTAGGGCCAAGTGGCCACGGACTGAAATCAATCGTGAGCACTTACTAAGCCCCTCCTCCTCCCAAGCTGGCTACATCAGGTGTTGTTATTTAGTGACAGACAGCTGCTAACACTCATCTGGCTCCAGCTCACTTCCTTTCAACGTGGGTTTTATTTTTCTTTTCATTTGCTTTGTTTTCCTGAACTGCCAAGTCCCAACATGAACATGCAACGACACATGAAATTCTCGTGAGAAATGCAAGAACAGGGATGAAAGTCGTGCCGTCCACAATCACGCTGCTGACACCCGCCTGCATCAGGACAGCCTGACCTTTCACTAAACCAGGGATGGGAGAGAAGGAGGGGGGCGGTATACTGGGACTCACTGAACCTCCTCAGAAGAAACGGGGGGAAAAATTCATTGTCCCAACGAGATAGAGACAATGACAGAGAGAAACAGTACAGGCTACATGGTAACAACCTAAGAACCATAAATACTCCTGGGGCAGGGGGAACCACAAAACTATACCTTCTCGTGGTTTTCAATTAATATCTCCACAACAATATTCTGAAACTTCAGATCCATGATGGCAGCAACAGTTTCCTCCTGTGGCCTCATCAGGGTTGGCCCAAATACCACTCCTAAATTGGCCACGGTCATCAGGTTCTGCTTGGAGTGATTTGACACGCTAATATGGATGGAGAAGGAGAAAAGAGCTGTTTAGTTGGGCAGCTGTAACTATGGAACAGGCAAAATCCGGTAACTGCTTCACAAGATTCGAAGTATCCTCAGAGTGGACCTGTGAAGCACCTGGACCCATTCAGGCCCTTCGCGCAGAATGCAGCTCTGCCTGTGCGTGCATTTTCTTCCTCCTTCCTTCCTCCCCCGCCCGGCTCATCTCTTTCCTTCTTGCTCCAGAGATGAGCAGTCACTTTGGCCTCACTGCCTGGATGGTCTTGCTCCCTCATCTGCTGAGCCTCTGAAGCAATGATCCCAAAGAAACCCTTGTTCCTTCAAGTTGATTTCCTTCAGATACTTGCTATAGGGACAGAAAAGTGACTAACAGATGTGGAGACCCTGCCTTGGGGGAATAAGGATTTGTACTTAGGAGAGTCCTTATGCCAGCTGGCTTGTTTCTAGACAACCATCCCTTCAACAGTCCTGCTCATCATTTCCCGTATACATTTGTTCCATAATTCATAGATTGAGAATAAAAATGGAATTTCCCAAATTATATTTTGTTTCCCATGAGCAAATCATCTCATTTGTGACTTTAGCAAGTGTATCTTCTTGAAGTATGTAATTCCTATCTGTACAAAACACACGTCTACTGTCTGTATTCGGTGAGAATAGAAGGAAAAGCAGCCACTAGAAATCCCCCTTCCTTTCCCAGCTCATGGTCCCCCTTGCTACCAAGATCCACCAGACCCCATGCGCCTTGGTGACAGTCAATGTGGCTTAATCGGAGAACCCTGACTCCCTCCACTGCTCAGTGCACAATGTGGCCATCTGTTCGGAGCAGCCCCACTTCCCTGACCACCTCTCAGAGGAAGCATGGCCTCCACTGCCTGAGCCTATTCTGTGTTCTCTGCCTTTTTTCTGAAATCATTTCGCATATTTATAGTACTCTATCACTAAAGGAGGAAGTTCATCTATCTTGCTCAACAATGTATCCATTGGCATTTTAAAAAGAGCACTCAAAACCTATTTGTTGGCTATACAAATGGGCACTGTATCCGTAGGTGGGCCTTGGGCAAGCCCAAGTACCCTCTAGTTTTCAGTTTAAAGGTTCCAAAACTCTTGCCATACATTTTGTTTGCTTTTTAAGGACAGGTTAAAAAAAAAAAAAAAAGAAAAGAATGGGGCCTTTAGAAATAACTACACATTACTGGATTAAACAAGGTTGAACGGACATGTTCAAACTCGGCATCGGGTAGGTGTGAAACCGAGCTAAATTTGCTAACAGATTTAAAATCATGTTTCCAGAACCAGTTTATGAAGCAATATATACTCTTCTTCCACTCCGAGTCAAACCCCGAGTTGCTGGCGGTGATACTAAGCAAATAATTATACAGCTTCAAGGAGCATCCTATTTCAGCACACTTGTCCAAAACACACAGCCTTAGTCAAACGCCCAGCCTGGCCCTTGGTTCTGTGGATACAGCCCCAACTCCAGCCAACCCAGACCCAAGAACACTGCCAGACACCGTCAGCAACGCTGGGGAGGGGCGGGGGGAATGAAGAAAAACAGCTTACTTTGTTAAGTGTTTCACCAGAATGTCCAACATCTCTTTGTTTTTCTCTGGCAATTTGTGTACCAAGAAATGGATGGCGTTGACCCGAGATTCTGGGCTGCCACTTTCTAAGAATGAGAGAGGAGGGGGAGAAGAAAAAAAATAACAATAATGAATAATAATAAAAGGATTTGTAATGAAATGGGTTACTCCAAGCCAACAAGGATAACAGTTCATCCTTCCGAGATCTGAAAACAGAAAGATCACGCACTGCGTACTAGTTTGCCACTGTGACGGTTTGTATGGAATGTCAACTTGACAGGACCAAAAAATATCACCTACACAAGGAGCTTGTGGGTCTGCCTAAGGGAGTTATGGAAGTTAGATCAGCTGTGGGCGGTGCCACCCGTGGGCTGGGGTCCTGGGCTGTACAGAACGGAGAACTCTGGTGGAGCAGCCACATGCATCACTCAGGACACAAGGCTGCTTTGTGCTCTTGTCTCCTTGACCTTCCTGTCGTAAGGACCAGAACCTCGATCCGCAAGGTGAAATTAAACCCTTCTAAACAGTTACCTCCTCATCCCTTAGACAAAAGACCCAACCGGAAGCAGCTTACGGAAAGGAAAGGGCTGATCTCCAGCTTACAGATTTGTAAATATTGGTAGAACTCAACGTGTGGGGAGGGGAGGGGACACGTGAGGGAGTCCTGCCTCGGCAAACACACACCAGATTCCGAATAACTTTCGGCGTCTGGCTTTATGCGAGCGCTTGAGAACTGAATCGGGACCTTTACGCTTTGCAAGCAAGCACCTTTAACCCCCTGAGCCATCTCCCCAGCTCACCGCCGTTTTAAGGGGAAGTCGCCTCATGGTGGGGAAAGGGTTCCAAGAGCAGGCAGCTGGAGGTCACCGCACATGGACGGGGACACGAGGGAGCGGGCTCGCACGGGCAAGTAGGGCTGGACTTCTCGGTAACCCCAAGGCCCGCTGCCGGTAGGTAGCACACTGCCTTCCGGCAAGGCTCCACATCCCGTAGTCTCCACCAGCTGGGGATCGCGCACGAAACTTAATCACCAACACGTGAGGCCATGAGGGACTTTGTACGTTCAAACCACCACACTTTCTTTCTCAAGTTGCTTTGTTCAAACGTGCTGTCACAGCAGAATGGGGGCTTCCATATGAAAAGCCTGCTGGGGTTTACCAATAGGAAGTGACTAAACCCGCACAGCTAGTGAGCCCCTCACCCCACCCCACCCCACGCCCAAGCATCAGAAGCAGAAGTGCAGTGGCCTTCTATGTAAAGTCCTCACAGGTGTCGGTAAGGACGACTTCATGAGGAGTATGGTGAGAGTCCCTTAATCCAGTAACAGTGGCCATCCCGGTGGCAGGGGAAGATGGCCAAGTCCTGTGACAACAGCGATCAGTCTACACACCAAGGAACATGACCCACCAATCTCAGCAGTCTCGACCTGTTAGGAGGGCTTCTTCCCTGACACCGCCCCGGAACCTACCTTCACGTCACACTTCTAACCTCATTTGTGGCGAATCGCGCCCCTTGTTTTAAGATACTTGGCTCATGGTCTTTTTTGCTATAGCAGCCATGGAAAGCTCACACGGTCTCTCCAGTTTCGAACTCAACTGGTGGCCCTGGTGGCTAATGTACCCAAATCCCTCTGAGCTAACCCAGACTGGAAAAATATCAAGCAAGTCAATGAAATGTTTTATACTCAACATATGTGCTAAAGTTTCCGAGACAGGAATTTTAGATAGCCGGTCAGGTATTATTGGCCTGTTGACGATCTTTGAGGACGGAACCCTCCCTCACTGTCAGCCGCTCTTACAGCCAGGAAGTGAAATTGCAGGACACATGATTACTCCCTAAAAGAAGGAGTTCTGATTTTTTTAAAAGACATATTACTAACCCTGCTTGTCAATCATGTGAGCTAGAAAATGCCCTCAGGAAAGCTGTCTGTTCGAAGGACTTAAGAAAAATGACATAATGCTACCCAAAAACCTAAGCTAGCTCAACAGTCCCTTGGCCACTGACCACCATCAAGGGTGTTTTCTTCCACAGGGGTCACTTTTGCCACTGTCCACTCTCTCCCTAACAGTGTCTCATGTTGTTCTATAGCAAACTCCCTTCACCTCTAGTTTTCTGCATTCCACTGTCTTATCTCAATTCATTCACCAGAAATCACAAGATCTGGGGAGGCAAGGGCGATTCCAGCAAAAGAAGATCTCAAGTTCAAAGCACAACTTAGCAAGAACTGGTCTTCAAAACAAAAAAAAAAAAAGACTGGCCTGGAGAGACGGCTTAGCGATTAAGCGCTTACCTATGAAGCCTAAGGACCCTGGTTGAGGCTCGATTCTCCAGGACCTACAATAAGCCAGATGCACAAGGTGGTGCACGCATCTGGAGTTTGTTTGCAATGGCTGGAGGCCCTGGCGTGCTCATTATCTTATCTCCCTCTCTCTCTCCCTCTCTGCCACTCTTAGGGCAGAAATTAATGAGATAGAAACAAAAAGAACAATCCAAAGAATTAATGAAACAAAGAGTTGGTTCTTTGAAAGGATAAACAAGATTGATAAACCCTTAGCAAATCTGACCAAAAGAAAGAGAGAAGAGACACAAATTAATAAAATCAGAGATGAACAAGGTAACATCACAACAGACTCCAGAGAAATTCAAAAAATCATAGGGACATACTATAAAAGCATATACTCCACAAAGTATGAAAATCTGGAAGAAATGGATGATTTCCTTGATCTATATGACCTACCTAAATTAAATCAAAATGAGATTAATCACTTAAATAGACCTATAACAAACATGGAGATCCGAACAGTTATCAATAATCTCCCAACTAAAAAAAGCCCAGGCCCGGATGGATTCACTGCTGAATTTTACCAGACTTTTAAGGAAGAGCTAACACCATTGCTTCTTAAGCTTTTCCAGGAAATAGAAAAAGAAGGAATTCTACCAAACTCCTTCTATGAGGCCAGCATCACCCTGATACCAAAACCAGGCAAAGATAGAACAAAAAAAGAAAATTACAGACCAATCTCCCTCATGAACATAGATGCAAAAATTCTCAACAAAATATTGGCAAACAGAATACAAGAGTATATCAAAAAGATCATTCACCCTGACTAAATAAATAAAAAGAAAAAGAAATGAGCAGAGGCTAGGAGTGTAGCTCAGAGGTAGAGAGCTTGTGTAGCTTTCATGAGTCTGTGCCTTAACCACTAAGCCATCTCACCAGGCTCCTTTATATTTTTAATTTTGAAATTTTTCTCACAATAAAAAGTATCTGCTTTGCAAAAGATTTTCTTAGTGGAAAATAAAATCAAGTAAAAAGAAAAATCACTAAAACTCAAACATATGGGCTGGAGAGATGGTTCTGTGGTTAAGGCACTTGCTTACAGTGCCTGATGGCCCAGGTTTGAGTCGCCAGTATCCACATAAGGCCAGCTTACCAAGTGGATCATGCATCTGGAGTTGGTTAGTAACTGCAAAAGGCCCTGGCACTCTCTCCCCTTCTGTCTTTGTTTGCAAGTAAATATTTTTTAAAAGACTAGCTGGGCATGGTGGTGGCACATCTTCAATCACAGTACTTGGGAGGCAGAGGTAGGAGGACGGCCGTGAGTTAAGACCACCCTGAGACTACATAGTGAATTCCAGGTTAGCCTGGGCTAGAGTGAAAACCTACCTCAAAAAAGCAAAACAAAACAAAACAAAAACCCTCAAATATATGACAAATACACTAATTAGACTATAAAAGAAAATATAAATCAGAGAGGCAAGACCTCAAAAGAAAAATGGGTAAAAGACCGGCCAGCATGTGTCATTCACAAAGCATTTGTCTGTATAAGCAAGAAACATAAAATTAAACCTTACCAGAGAAAGAGATCACAAGGAGACTCCCCGACCATAACTGCTTGGCCCCTTCTTAAGCTTTGGATCTGAGACAACTGCAGCTTTCATGCACTAGTGTGGTGGTTAAATTACGGGTCTCCTGTAGCCTCAAGTGTTTTGAATACTTGGTGCCCAGCCGGTGAGAATTTGGCAGGCAGAGCTTTGCTGGAGGAGGTGTGTTGCTGGGAGCAGGTATAGGGGTATCCTACAGGCCAGCTCCCCGCTGCCAAGGCTAGCGAGCTTCCTCAGTCTGCTACCTCCCAGCAGCCATGGCAAGATAGGATGCCCAGCCTCTGCTCTGCCAGGCTTTGCCCACCATGATGAAACTTCCCCTCAAAACTTTAAGCCTGGGGCTGAGGGATGGCTTAGTGGTTAAAGCCCTTGCCTACAAAGCCACAAAGCCAAAGGACCCAGGTTCGATTCCCCAAGACTCATATAAGCCAGATGCACAAGGTGGAGGATGCATCTGGAGTTCATTCACAGAGGCTGGAGGCCCTGGAGCACCCATTCTTTTTCTCTCTTTTCCGTTACCCCTCTCAAATGAATAAATAAAAATTTAAAAAATACAACTTTAAGCCTGGGCTGGAGAGTTATCTTGGTGGTTAAGGCACTTACCTGTAAAACCTGAGGACTCAGATTCAATTCCTCAATATCCACATAAGCCAGATGCATAAGGTGGCACATGTGCCTAGAGTTCATTTGCAGTGGCTAGATTCCTGGTGCCCTCATTTTCTCCATCCCCCCAATCTGCCTCTCTCTGTCTCTCCTTCCCCTCCCCTTCCCTCTCCCCCTCTCCCAAATAAATATTTTTCAAAACCACTTTCTTCATACAAATTGCTAATGGCCAAGTGTTTTGTCCCAATCATGAAAAGATTAAGTGCATACATGAGAATTTTCTTTTTCTCCTTTCCCGGAGTTGGGATTAAAAAGCCAAGGCCTCGGGCTGGAGAGATGTGGTTCAACGCTTGCCTGTGAAGCCTAAGAACCCTGGTTTGAGGCTCGATTCTCCAGGACCCATGTTAGCCAGATGCACAAGGGGGCGCACACGTGTCTAGAGTTTGTTTTCAGTAGCTGGAAGACCCTGGTGCACCCATTTTCTTCCTCTCTCTCTCTCTCTCTCTCTCTCTGCTTCTTTCTGTCACTATAAAATGATTAAATAAAAATAAATAAATAAAAACAAGGCCTCATGTTTTCCAAATGGGCTGCAACCCTGGCTACAGATGGGATAATTCACTGGTTATAAACCATTCCAGAGATGTGCTTATCAAGATAGAGATACCAAACCAACACACATGGTACAGGCATATGACAAAGAGGAACACGCCTAGAACCTAGCCACAGACAGGAAACGATGGCGAGGATCGCCGACAGAGGAGTACACGTCCATGTTTCGCTCACGGCACGGACGGATGTGGCTGAGCAGACTTGCTGCTTCGCCCACGCGACGTGTTGCTGTCGCTGAAACAGTAAGAGAAGCCAGACCCAGTGGAGCCTTCCTGTCTATGTACACGCACAGAGAGCAACGCAGCAGCCCCGGCCTGTGGTGTGGGCAACCTGGAGAGCGGCCACGCTTCCTAAAGTCAATGGTGACTCAACAGTGCGTGAAAAGACTCCTGAGGTTCTGAGACGTGTGGGTTTCGAGACGCATGGGTGATCGTGGGCCTGCCTTCACTTTGTGACGATGCATTCGTTATGTATTTGTGCACAGTTATGCTGCATTTCAACAAGCTCACAAAACTGAAATTTTCATTACAGATCTGACCCTGTAGTAAGCTGGCAGCTTGAAATTTAATCCTTCCCATTTTCCTCCTTTTGCTTATAATGAATTGTGTAAATAGGTTACTTTAATATATCAGGAACAGTCCACAGCATTAAGGAAAGTGCTAGGCTGAAGTCTACATCCTAAATAAAACAGTGTCTGAGATTGTACTGGGGGATTTCATGAGGATATCAAGACAGCTATTGCTGAAGAGAAGGAAACAAAAGGGGAAGTTAGAACATGCAAGATAAACCACAACACATAGATACATAAACACACACACACAAGAAATATCACATCTTCGGGCTGGAGAGATGGCTCAGCAGTAAAAACACTTGCCCATGAAGCCTAATGACCTGGGTTTAGTTCCCCAGTACCCATGCAAAAGCCAAATGCACCAGCTGGTACATGCATCTGGAGTTCATTTGCAGCAGCTGGAGGCCCTGGTGTACCCATTCTCTGTCTCTCTCCTCTCTGTTTGCAAATAAATCAACCAACCAACCACACCTTCCTAAGGAGACTCCAAACTCATCAAAGCAGAAAAAATGGAAGTTGCTAAGAGTTCAGCATTTAAGGGGACTTAAAACATGCTCTCCAAGACATAGGGGACATTGTTGAAGAGGAGATGAAAGATTATAAGAACAATAGGGTGGGAAAGTACACTCTGAGGCATTGCTCCCCACCTCGAGACTGATCAGTGAATTCATGACCCCACAGTGATCACCCCTAAGCTAAGCAAGGAGGGCCCTCAGTGGGTAGGAGTGGAGAGAAAGAAACAGGAGGATGATGTGATGGGACTATGAACAATATGCAGTGGGTTCCATACAACAGAGTTCTTGATTTAAAAAAATTAATGAAAAATCAAATTTTAAAAAAATCATAATTCAGCTGGAGAGATTGCTTAGTGGTTAAGGCACTTGCCTGCAGAGCCTAAGAACTTATGTTCAAATCCCCAGGTCCCAGGTAGCCATACGCACAGTGACACAAGCATGCAGTGCCACACATGTGAAGTTCATTCATAGCAGCTAAGGCCGTGGCATGCCCATTACAAAATTCCAACTCACTACCTAACAAAAAAAAAAAAAAAAAAAACCTTCCAGATACAGCCTAAATTTACCACATGAACCCAGAGGACAACTGTCTGAAGGCAGAGACAGAATATAAGCCAAGTCTAAATCTAAGAGAAATCCAATCAACATTGAAGATAATCAATAAAAGTATAATTTCAATTTGTAGCTTTAAAAATTAAAATAAAATCAAAGCCCTGGGGGAGAGGGAGTCAAAAAATTCCAAAGGAAGCAAAGGACAATCATGCCCAGAGTAACTTGTTACAACACTGTAATAATCAGCCTTCGCCAAAGAAAACAGCTTAAAATTTGGGGGCTGCTTACCCAGAAACACAAGCTAGAGAACAAAGTTTCCCACCGTCTGGGACAGTGTCCTTCACCTCTAAAAACAGTGAAAAGACATTTGAAAAGATGTATTTGAGGGCTGGAGAGATGGCTTAGCAGTTAAGCGCTTGCCTATGAAGCCTAAGGACCCCGGTTCGAGGTTCGATTCCCCAGGACCCATGTAAGCCAGATGCACAAGGGGGCGCACGCGTCTGGAGTTCGTTTGCACTGGCTGCAGGCCCAGACGCACCCATTCTTTCTTTCCTTTTTTTTCTTTCTCCCTCCCTATCTCTCTCTCTTCCCCCTCTCTCTCTCTGTCACTCTCAAATAAATAAATTAAAAATAAAATAAAATTTTAAATGAGTTACCTTGTTCCTTGCAAGGTTACCAACACGGAAGGAACAGTCTAATCATGCACACACCATGCACTGTTGTTTCTTGTATATGGCTCAAGATTGTGTATGAAATGTCTCCTCCTCTCCCTGCCAAAAACTGACTGAAGAACTTTGGTCGCTCGCTGTGCTTCCCATGGAACTTGACTACAGGAAGCAAACACAGACTATGGAAGGGCAAGCAATCAAGTTGGAGCAACAGTTCAGAGATGTTTCAAAGGACCCAATACCAGGCACCTACGTTTGACATTCTTGGGCTAAGCTCAATGTGAGTCTCGCCCTCTGCATGGGCCCAAGCTTACCAATGACGCAACAAGGAATCTGAACCTACAAAGTGTGGAATGTGATACTATAAAGACAACACACTTCATATGGGCAGCCTTCTGCATAGACGGCTACCAACTTTCCATAAGCAGACACCTCTTTTGCAATACATCACAGACCAAGTAAAGGACATGTTTATTTCATGGATATCCACCCCAAAAGCAACCTTAGAGTCTCTAAGGGATGGATGGTATTTAGTTATTTCCACTAACTTTAATGAACTCAGCTCTTACAGTGTTTAATTTTTTTTTTAATTCCTGAAATTTAAACAAAATGTTTTGAACACATCCAATACAGGACAGTAAATCAGCAAGTTGATTTTTTTTTTTTTTTAAGAACAAGCAACAGCAACAAAAATATAAACAAACACTGTGCTTCGGAGCTGGGGAGATGGCTCAGTGGTTAAGGCGCCTGCCTGCAAAGCCTAATGACTCGGCTTTGACTGCCCAGCAGCCACGCAAAACCAGATGCGCAAGGTGGTGCGTGCATCTGGAGTTTGCAGTAGCTGGTGACACGCCCATTCTCTGCATCCCACCCCCCAACAAATAAATGAAATTTTATAAACACTGCGTTGGGTGGTGACAACACAGAAATCAAGTTCATATTTTCATATCATGAACCTAAAGAAAAAAACTTCATCGTTAAGTTCCCAACAGGAGACTGCAACAAGACAGTGAGGAGAGGAAACGAAGCCCAGGAGAGCTCTTCAGACCTCTCAGCGGGGGTGGAAGACGGTCCTAACACCGCAGAACAGATGGACACCGCCGCACACGAGGGAACAGAGTCCAAACTTGCCTTGCACGGTGGTGTAAGGAGCGGCGAGGAACGCTGGTATTGCTGGGTATTCCTAGCAGACAGCTCAGCGAGCAGCCAGTGCAGCAAAACAAGGCCATTTTTCAATGGAAAATGATGGCTCGACCACAATCCCAGTTCGCCAGCAATATTCCCAAAGGGAGAATACTTGTGCCCATCTGATTTCTGTAACATTCACTCAGTACTTAAAAGTACACATGCAAAATATGAGGGGATCTGTCCTCACGGTCCTTTTCCTGAAAGGCAGCGAGTACAGAGGAAAGAACTCACAAGAGACGAAAATAGGAGAGTCCAAACACTGGACCCCCCCCCCCAATAACCCCACTTAGTACATGTAGTTTCTCCCAATTCAAATGAAGTTGCTATGGGCCTCTCCAACAACAACTGCACTAGGTACAAATTCATGCCTACAGTCATAACAGCTGCACAATACACTCTTCCTTTACAACAGTCCTGTTACTCAGGTCATCATGGACTCTGGCAGCGTGGCCATGAGGGCAGGAAACAGAATTCAGGTGATGGCTGCTTTTCACAGCTATTCCATTCTGTGCACCACTGAGCTGCAATATATACCTTCAACCATCATCATCACCACCGGCTTCAAGACCTCCTAGGAGGTAGGAACGTCCTCATCAGCTGAAAGATGCTGATATTAGGATTTCAAAGACTCTGCTTTTAGTTACACACGCTCCCGGTCATTTAAAATCCTGTTCCACAACCACTCTGTCCTCCTCCACGTCTCCGAGGGTTCTGGAAGCATGCTGGCACTCTTCAGCTTTTTCCAGTCTCCAGGCAAACATCCAACAATTGTCCTCCAACTAAGTTTCTCTCTCTCTCTCTCCCTCTCTCCCTCCCTCTCCTTTGCCAAAAATGCCACAGGGAAGAAATCAAAACAACTAAGCATCTGCTTGAGTTTTTGCCAAGAAAACTTTCTCCCAATACCTTGATCTTTCCAATTCTCTTTCTCTTCCCCAGCCCAGAAAAAACCTCTTCTTTCATATGAGGAAAACAAAAATGAATGGAACTGCATCTTGGGGTTTTCTGAAAGCTTGTTTTATATGTATAGTGTAATGAAACCTACACACGGTTTCTTCCTGCAACATACTGGTCACCTTGACACCGGCTGAGCTGAGACATCACAAGGAGGCGACGCTGACAGCCATGTTCAGGCAGCAGTGCATGGGCTCTAAGGGGACTGCTCTAAGTTTTTTGATGGTTTATTTATTTATTTATTTAGGACATATGAAACTATGGAATGCATCCCAGGGGAGCAGGGAAGGTGAGATGAAAGGAAATGAAAACCCAAGTTCAGCTACTGTCGTTGTCCCTGCGAAAACCAATCGTGCAGGGTCCGGGCAGCAGGCTGGGATTGTGAATTCTGAAGAAGGATCCTGGGCTGGAGAGGTGGCTTAGCAGTTAAGGCGCTCACCTGCAAAGCCTAAGAACTAATGTTTGAGTCTCCAAGTCCCACACAAGCCAGACGCACAGCAATGCACGCACGCAATGTTGCACATGCACGCAAGGGACGCACGTGTCTGCAGTTTATTCGCAGCGGCTGAAGGCCCTAGTAAGCCCATCCCCTCTCTCTACCTCTCTCTCTCTCTTCTCTGTCAAGTAATTGTAAAGGAAGGTTCCCTATAACTCAACATGTCTCCCCCTCAACTTCCTGAGCTATTAATTACCAGACATGTCAGAAAGTAGACAATTAAGCAGCGTGTAATCACAATAAAATGAGACACATAAGCCAGACATGGTGGCACACACCTATAATCCAGCACATGGGAGGCTGAAGAAGAAGGATCACCATGCATCTGAGGCCAACCTTGGCTTACAGAGTGAGTTCCCAGTCAGCCTGAGCTAGAATGAGACCTTGGGGGGTGAGGGGAAGGAGAAAAAAAAAACAACAACATGCACTAGACAGGCGTGGTGGCACACACCTTTAATCACTTTAATCACTCAGAAGGCAGAGGTAGGAGGATCACCATGAGTTTGAGGCCACCCTGAAACTACACAGTCAATTCCAGATCAGCCTGAGCCAGAGTGAGGCCCTACCTCGAAACCCTCCCCCCCCTTACAAAAAAATAAAAACATGAACTGTATAATAGAAAACGTGAAGCTCTGAGTGGGTACGGCTGACAAAAAAAAAAAAATAACAATAATAACAACAAATTTTTAAAACCTCATCACAAGGTATAATTCCACCAACTATAAGCCTTTTCATTTAACATTTCACGGAAGATAATACATCAGCACGTATCATTTGGGCTTCTGGCATTATTATCTTGCACTATTCCTTCTGTGTATAATTTTCATCTAAATATCTACGTGAATCCATTGCCATCCAACCCAGTCATCTCTGCCACCTCCTGCGAGTTACATACTGTCCCATTTCTATACCATTCTGTTTACGCAGTGTAACGAGGGCCGGGTGCACCTCAATGCTGCCTCTCGACAGACCCAGGGTCTACCAGTGCAGGAGAAACCACGGGTGATGAGTGACATTCACAGTGAGTGTGGCAGGGAGTGAGTAATGTTTACACTATCCCTTTTTTGGAGGCAACCACCCTTTAAAGTGATTTCTATGTTTAACACACATGACATCCCATTACGTTCTTCATGCAGCAATTTTTTACTGTGTATACATGATCAACCCCACACCGAGTCTCTGCATCTCCGCGTGACACTTACTGGCTGGAACAATGAAGTCCCCATGTAACTCAAAGGTCATAAGCGGCTCTGGAAGACTCCTGCACAGAAAAAAAACAAAGCACTCAGTATTAAACAAGTCACTTCGGAGCCTCTTTATAAAACATTACTGTCAAATTGGCTACAGCAAACGAATCCAAAAAAGTCACCTCGGAGCTTGTTTATAAAAACGGTGTCAAACTGGTTGTGCGTTTCTTAATGGATAAAACTTCCCTAGGGAATGCCTTTACAAGCCTTTATAAAAGACCCATCAATCCAATCCATCACTACTAACTACTACTTACTTGCACCAGACACCACCAAAGCTGAAGCAACCCCAAATTCCTATCACATTTAAGCACAGAGTATTCCATAGCTAATCCTGGCAAGCAGGTTGAAACATCTGGCTTTACGTGCAAGACTTACACACACTAATGTAATTCATGTGGAATATTCTGTCTAAACAAACGAAAGCAGTGACTTTTGAAAAGCATTTGAGACTACAGCTGAGAAGGTCCTAGACCCTAGTAGTGGGGAAGCTACTACTATTGTTTGAGTAAATGGGTATGTGGTACGCAAACCGCCCTGTAAATATTGATATTAAGTCCATGCCTGGGGAGTAGTGCTGCTCTCACCCTCGATCACAGAAAAGCTGCTTTCTGCAGATGCCGGTGGAGACAAAACCCATCAGCATTGCCAATCAGTGACAGCCGAGTGAGCCATCTCCATCGTACCCTTCAAGGCTTAGGCAGGACCGCAGGAGAGGCAGCAGAGAGAATGTAAAATGCCAAGGATGAGGAGGAAGGACTGTGGGATACAATCTTTCAGACATACAATTACCATCACGTCTATGACCTCTTAACAGCAGTCGCTACCTTGTAAGACCTGCACATGATTGAGCCCATCAACCCTTCGACATGGATGATGGAGGGGGGAGAAAAAACTATCAGAATAGAAGATGGACTAGATGGAAAAAGGGAGTTCAATGGAATGGGAGGGGAAAATGGAAAGTTCATGTAGGAAAGTTCTCAATAAAAAATAAACCAGTTGGCTGAATGACGTTAAATACAGAGAAGACGTTATGCAAACTTAACTCCTCTCTCAAATATCTCTATCAAAACTAATCATTTAGGGATTCCTCAGTGGTTAAGGTGCTTGCTTGTAAATCCTGACAGCCTGGGTGTGAGTCCACAGTTCACACGTGAAGTCAGAGGCACAAAATGATACGTGCATCTGGAGTTCGTTGCAGCAGCAAGCAGCCCTAGTGCACCCATTCTCTCTCCCTTTGTAAATAAAGCTTAAAGTTTTAAATTAACAGTCTTTTCCATCCCTGTCTATGTTTCTTAAGGAATTTTTCAGAAGGGAGGGAGGGAAGAAGGAAGGAGGGAAAAAGGAAGGAAGATGCCACCTCAGCAATAAGAAGAATAAACATCAATTAGGGATCAAATCCCAGAGCTTCAGGTGCAAGTTGCCATAAGCACAAGGAGAAGCTGGCATGGTGGCGCACGCCTTTAATCCCAGCACTCGGGAGGCAGAGGTAGGGGGATTGCCATGAGTTCAAGGCCACCCTGAGACTCCATAGTGAATTCCAGGTCAGCTGAGCTAGAGTGAGACAGTACCTCGAAAAACCAAAAAGTGCAAGGAGAAACAGGCAAACCCACAGCTACAGTCAGAGGGTTAAAGAGCTTTGTGTCTCGACAGCACCAACACACACACACACACACACACACACACACACACACACACACACAATCAGAAAGGATACAAAACATAGGCACCGGACTACCAACCACCCTGACCTACTTGGCATGCCCTTCACCTAAATGACACTTCACCCAAAAGCAGGACACACACACTCTGGCACGAGGACCGTTTATTTTCCAAGGAAAACCCCATTCTGAGCCATCAACAAGCCTCAGTCCATTTAAAAGGTTGAAGTCATTCGGAATCTGTTCTTTAATAATGGCTATGAAAGTAAAACAGAAACAGTAACAGAAAGAGAGCCTGGAAACCCGCAGGAAAGGGAATCTGAACATACTTTGAACTGAGCAAGGGGACAACACATTATCACCAGGTTCTGCAGGACGCTCACGAAGCAGTCCGCAGGGGCCACACAATAGCTAGAGGCCCTGGCTTACCCATTCTCACATTCTCTCTCTCTCTCTCTCTAAATTTAAATTAAAATAAAAAAAAATAGAAACTTCCTAAAAAAGAAAGATCCTAACCTCCACTGTCTCGAGGAGAAAAAGAATAACCTCATGTAAGCAGGCTAGCAAAAGACCAGGACAGACGCCAGACGCCAAGGCAGCAGGTCGCCCAGCCCAGCAGGGTAACCCGCAAGCCAGTGTGATCGTCGGAATGAACCAGACAGTAGGAAACAGATGAGCCTCCCCGCAGACAATACTGAGAATAACTAGCCGGCTACATGCAAAAGTGAGCTCCGCTGGACGTGATGGCGCACACCTTAATCCCAGCACTCGGGAGGCCTAGATAGGAGACGCGCTGTGAGTTCGAGGCGACCCTGAGACTATACAGTGAATTCCAGATCATCCTGGACTTGATTGTGACCCTACCTTGAAAAACCAAAAATAAACATAAAAATTAAAAATGTAAGCTAGGCGTGGTAGCTCACACCTTTAATCCTAGCACTCGAGAGGCAAAGGTAGAAGGATTGCCATAAATTTGACGCCACCCTAAGACTACAGAGTGAATTCCAGGTCAGCCTGAGCTACAGTGAGACCCTACCTCAAAAAGCAAAAAAAAAAAAAAAAAAAAAAAAATAATTAAAAAGTGAGCTACCTATCTCAAAGTTTATGCCCAAACAGAAACATAACATAAATCTAAGTATAAAATGACTGTAAGAGAATACATATCCTCTGTGGCCTTATGTTAAACCATGATTTCTTGATACAACTTTATTCAACCCAAAGGAAAATCTAAGAAATTAAATCCTAATATATTACACTTTACCAAAAACTAAAATTTTAGCCAGGCATGGTGGCGCACACCTTTAAAGCCAGCACTCGAGAGGCAGAAGTAGGAGGATCATCATGAGTTTGAGGTCACCCAGAAATCCAGTAGTGAAATTCAGGTCAGTCCGAGCTACAGAGAGACCCTACCTCAAAAAACCAAAATAAAATAATAATAATAATAATAATGATTAAAACTTTCTCTTTAAGGGCTGGGAAGATGGCTTAGTGGTTCAGGCACTTGCCTGTAAAACATAAGGACCATGGTTCAGTTCCCTAGGACCCATGTAAGCCAGATGGACAAGATGGCACATGTGTCTGGAGTTCATCTGCAGTAGCTAGAAGCCCTGGTGTGCCTGTTCTCGCTTCTTCTCAAATAAATAAATAAATATTTTTTTTAATTTCTCTTTGACAATCCATCTCATTAAGTGATAAAAAGACACACTGCACAATGAAACGAACATTTCTAAAACCATGTAGCTACAGGAAAAAACACTTAAATTTAAATCTGTAAATAACTTTAAGAAGGTAGTAGGGCTAGAATGATGGCTCAGCAGTTAAGGCGCTTGCCTGCAAAGCCTAAGGACCCTGGATCCAATTCCCAGGTTCCTATGTGAAGCCAGATACACAAGGTAGCATATGTGTCCAGAGTTCCTTTGTCGTGGCTAGAGGCCCTGGAGTGCCCATTCTCTCTCTCTAAATAGATAATTAAATAAATTAATTTATTTATCTAAATAGATAATTAAATAAATATATTTTTAAAAAATAATGAGGTAATAAGACAATCAAAAAAACTTGGGGACTGTGAAGCTGGCTGTGTGGTGAGAGGCTCTTGCAAAGCCTGCCATTGCAGGTTCAATTCCCAAGCTGCCAGAGGCAAAAGTAGCACAGGCTTACAGTATTCTCTTGGAGTGGTAGGAGGCCATGGAGCATGCACACCCCACCACCCCCTCATCCCCCCCCACACACATGCACAAATAAATAAGAACCAACATCAGTGGTAAGTAAGATCACAAGAAAATGTTCAGCATTACTAGTCACTGGGGAGATTTCACACTAAAAGCACAGTGAGATAGCACCATCCCACACATACTACAATGACTAAAGTAAGAAAGACTGCTATACTGAAAGTTGACAACAATGTAGAGGAAGGTATGCCCCTGGTGGGTTTGTAAGGTGGTGGGGAGGTTGGTCCATTTCCTGGAAAGTTAAGAATACACCTATTGTTTGATCCAGATATTCTACTCCAAGGATTTAGTCAGGAGAAATGAAATTTTGCATCTACTCAACATTTTGTATTAAAAACAATTTTTAAGCTTTATGTGTAATAACCAAGAACTCCCAATCACCCAAATGCCCGTCAACAAATTATTGGATTTATGTGTGTCACAGGTGAACTAATTATTCAAAGATTCTAGATTTCTCTAAGTATATTGTGAACAATTCCACCTACATAGATTACAGAAAATACAAATTGGGCTGGAGAGACAGCTTAGTGGTTAAGGTCTTTTCCTACAAAGCCAAAGGACCCAGATTCCCCAGGACCACGTCAGCCAGATGCACAAGGGGGCACATGCATCTGGCGGTGGTTTTCAGTGGCTGGATGCCCTAGCATGCCCATTCTCACTCTCTGTCTGCCTCTCTCTCCTCTCTCTCTGTCACTCTCAAATAAATAAAAATGAACAAAAAGTTGTTTAGAAAATACGAATTGATTTACAGAGAGGAGATAAATGGTTACCTACGGAAGAGATTGTGACAAGGGAGAGATGTCAAGGAGGAAACATGAGAGAATGACAGACAGACACATTCACTGCCTTAACTATGGTGATGGTCTCATGGGGCATATACAAGAATCAAGCCTACCAGAGTGCATAGTATAAATAGACACAGTTAAATGCATGTCAATTATATTTCAAAACATCCGTTTATAGCTGGAGAGAAGACTCAGCAGTTAAGGCACTTGCATGCAAAGCCTGACTGCCCAGATTCGATCCCCCAGTACCCACCAAGTGGTACATGCCTCATTTACAGTGGCAAGAAACTTTAGTGTGGTCATTCCTATTTGTAGTCTCTCTTTCTCTCTATCTCCTCGCAGATAAATAATAATATTCTTAAAGCTATTTAGAAAACAAAACTAAAAGCATATACAAGTTGGTCCGAAGGCTGTGGGTTATTGTTAAGCTGTTTAAAAGTATATAAAACCTTTACGGGCAAGTTGCTTACACAGATCCCCAAATATGGTGTACCCACATCCACAGTCCACTGTGGAGCAGCTCAAACTGAAAGCATGCGCGAAGAATGAGCTATTCCTCTTCCTCCCTCTCTCCACCCTCTCCCTTCCCTTCACTTCTCCTTACAGAAAACCATGTCAACGACATGACTTCCTGGATCAGAAGATAGACCAGTTAGACAAATTAATATCACTAAGGTTTCAGTTTCAAAAACGGCAAGGGCTGGAGAGATGGCTTAGCAGTTAACGCGCTTGCTTGCGAAGCGTAAGGACCCAGGTTTGATTCCTCAGCACCTATATAATCCAGATGCACAAGGTGACGCATGCGTCTGGAGTTCATCTGCAGTGGCTGGAAGCCCTGGCACACCCATATTCAATCTCTCTCTCCACCCACCTCTTTCTCAAATATATAATTTTTTTTCTTAAAAAATAGACAAGTAGGGCTGGAGAGATGGCTTAGCGGTTAAGTGCTTGCCTGTGAAGCCTAAGGACCCCAGTTCGAGGCTCGATTCCCCAGGACCCACATTAGCCAGATGCACAAGGGGAAGCATACATCTGGAGTTCATTTGCAGTGGCTGGAGGCCCTGGCATGCCCATTCTCTCCCTCCCTCCCCCGCCTCTTTCTCTCTGTTGCTCTCAAATAAATAAATAAATAAATAAATAAACAAAAAAACTTTAAAAAAAATAGACAAGTAGCAAAGGCCATCCATTTCAGGGAAGGAAAGCGAGAGGCTGCTGAACCAAAAAGATAAGGAAACAAGAACATTCCAAGAAACTGCAAGGCCTGTCTTGTACAATAAACCTGAATTTGTCTCTAAATATCTCCTACCAACTACTTATATCCTTGCCATATGTCTGGCTGGTAATGCAGCAGAAAAAAAATAAATTGTGTTAATGTTAGCGAAGTGGTAATAAAAAATGACAGAATTTATTATACTGAGTCACTGCTTCGCTCAGCCTCCCACCCAACATGTCGTTAAGCCACCTCTCTTTGCCACCCGTTGGGATCTGTTGGGGGATATAAATCATAATATTTACCTAAGCTGGCATTTCCTTCCCTTAAAAAAAAAAAATCCCTTTCCAATTTCCAGACTTAAAGTAAGTTTCCTCCAGGTAAAATCACTTTACTAAAAACAATGCAAGACAGCTCATTTGTCGCCTCAAAAATGGGAAACTGTTGGTATGAACACATTGCTGAAAATTAGAAGTATGGTCTGCAAAGGAAGATAGCTATAAGGCTGGCATTCAGGCCTCTGAAACATGAGAAATAAAAATAATTTCTTCAAGTCAGAAGAAAAAAAGGTGGGGAGATGCCATGTATATCTTTTCCTTCTCCAAGACCTGGAGGGTTTGCCTATTTCTGCTTAAAGCTCTGGTTGTTTCTCTCCTCCACCTCAAGCTGACCATCCAATACAGTGGCTGGAAATATGCAGAAAAAGAATTAAAGGGCAAGAGGGATGTGAGGGAAAACACTGTGGTTCTGCTCCATGCCCTGGTGCCTGGAGTGGCAGAGCTGGGATTCTAGCCCTGGCCCGCTGGCTGGTTCCAGATTTCTTTTTTTTCTTTTTTTTTTTTTTTTTTTTGTTTTGTTTTTTTGAGGTAGGGTCTCACTCTAGCCCAGGCTGATCTGGAATTCACTATGGAGTCTCAGGGTGGCCTCGAACTCATGGTGATCCTCCTACCTCTGCCTTCAGAGTGCTGGGATTAAAGGCATGCACCACCATGCTGGGCTCAGATTTCTTGTGGACCGTCAGAGTACAGTCTCAGACTTGTACAACCATGGGCAAAGTGGTGGTGGACAGTAACTTCATGTTCTCCCATGACCACGTTAGCCAGAGTAAGTGTCCACTAAATCTAACTACTATGCCTCCAGCTGCTAAATATAGCTCAGGGGATAGGACGAGCAAAACTTAACTTTTCCCAAGGCTTCCTGCCATCCTGCGACAATCACAGTCAAGCAGAATGCACGGACCCTTCGGAGCTATATTATAAAACAACATCTCATAGAGCCTTCCATGAACAACATCCGATTTAAAGTGGAATCTGGGGGCTGGAGAGATGGCTTAGCAGTTAAGCGCTTGCCTGTGACCCCAGTTTGAGGCTCGATTCCCCAGGTCCCACGTTAGCCAGATGCACAAGGGGGTGCACGCGTCTGGAGTTTGTTCGCAGTGGCTGGTGGACCTGGCGTGCACATGCGCTCGCTCGCTCGCTCTCAAACAAATAAATATAAAATGAGAAAATTTTAAAACGGAATTCAACAGAACACAATGAAAGAAACAAGTGGGAAAAGCAAAAGGATGGGTGGCAAGAAGGAAAAGAAAACAACCTGCTTCAGAGAGAACCAGATTCAAAAGGGAAGGGCGCGTTGTGAATAAAAAGAGCCTCGAGTTGACTAACTCACTTCTTCCCACCAAGAGAAAGATCCAAGGCCTGCAGAGGAAGATGCACAAAGCACACTGTTTACGACCAACCAAGGCCATTGCTATCCTTAGCTTTCCAGCCGTCTCGGTCCATTCATTTACCTGCAGTAGATTTAAGTTCACCCTTCAGGGAAATGGCACCAAGGTCACCTGACAGAGTTGTCCAAATTCTCTGCTAGTCAGGTTAGCCTACACGACCATTGGACTTTCATCCTCGTCCACCTGATACAGGCTTTTTCAACTTCAACATTACTGACCTCTTAGGTCAGTTTTCTTGGAGGGACACAAAGGTTATCCTATGCATTGTGCAACATTTAGCAGCCCAACCCTAACGTCTGTACCCCGGATGCCAGTGACACCTCCTTCAGCAACCATGACAACCAAAATGTAGTCGTCCCTCCCCCTGCCCCCCCCCCCCCGGGTTCCCCAAGAGAAGCGTACCTCAAATACTGTTTCAGAGCACTTGTGATTGTCTTCACTTCCCAGTCAACAGAATTCTCCAGGTCCAGCTCACTGCATGTCTTTACATCTAGTGAACAATCAAAAAATAAATCAATAGTTAAACTCTTGAACATCCAAAGGACCTCCTGACTTGTTCACAAAGGTTCTGGTTTTTAAAGTAGAAAAATTTATCCTAATGCACCCTTAAAAAAAAAAAAAACACTGTGGGCTGGAGAAATGGCTTAGCAGTTAAGCGTTTGCCTGTGAAGCCTAAAAGGATCCCAATTCGAGGTTCGATTCCCCAGGACCCACATTAGCCAGATGCACAAGGGGGGGCGCAAGCGTCTGAAGTTCGTTTGCAGTGGCTGGAGGCCCTGGCATGCCCATTCTCTCTCTTTCTGTCTGTCTCTCTTAAATAGATAAATTTTAACAAAAACATTGTATACAATTTCTTTATAACTGCATAAGCTACATTCTATAGCCAGGCATGTCTGGCATTTCAGAAAGTCAGTAGGAGAGATCACAGCTAAAGAATAACAGGTGCGGGCCAGGAGTGAGGCGAACTAGGCACAGCGTGGGTCATAGAAAACCAATGTTGACACCATCAGCCATGGCTTAGAGCAGATGACATTTCCCCAGGTGGTCCCACTGCCATCAGGTGCATTCTTATAGGAGAAGCACTGTAAGTAAGTAAGTAAGTAAGTAAGCGAGAGAGAGAGAGGGAGAAAGAAAGAAAGAAAGAAAGAAAGAAAGGAAGGAAGGAAGGAAGGAAGGAAGGAAGGAAGGAAGGAAGGAAGGAAGGAAGGAAGGAAAAAAGAGAAAGAAAAAGAAAGAAAGAAAGAAAGAAAGAAAGAAAGAAAGAAAGAAAGAAAGAAAGAAAGAAAGAAAAGAAAGGAAAGAAAGAAAGAAAGAAAGAAAGAGGGAGGGAGGGAGGGAGGGAGGGGAGAGAGGACTTGCTTCTAAATATTGTTTTACATTGCTAGAAAGAAAGAGGAGGGAGGGAGGGAGGGAGGAAGGATATTGACCCAGGCTGAAGTAAAAAAATAAAAGCATGTTGGGGAAGGCAAAGTCTGAGTCTAGTGCTAAATGGGTCTGTCCCCGCCCCCGCCCCCGCCCCCAGGGCCATCATATACCAGTATGGCTGGTGACGTGGCTATCACAAAGCTAGGCTTCACTGCCCACACTGGCCTGGACCAGCTAGCCATCGCAAGCCACAGAGCCTCAAACCTATCTGAGCCTGAGATCGCAGTAAGTGTTCCTCCAGGTTGAGTGTGAGCAGCAGAGCAAGTCAAGAACACACGCACATTTCTGTGAGCTATTAACCTGAGCGGCTTGCTGCCACCGCCAAATCACTGAAAGGCAGGTGCCCTCGGTGGCGCTACCCTTCCCAAAGGAAAGAGACAGTGAGGGGGTTCCAAAAAGCGGGCCAAGCCTTCACTCTAAAGCGGCCTAGCTATCTACACTCTCGAATAACGTCTTCGACAAAGCCCCCCACACCCTTTTTAAAAAACTCGCATTGTCTCCCTATGTTTTCCTCCTTCCTTCACACTACGTTGCTGTGCACAGGGAAAAAAGCATCTTGCTAGTATTTACTTTTTAAAAGCACTGAAAAGGGGCTGGAGAGATGGCTTAGCGGTTAAGCGCTTGCCTGTGAAGCCTACGGACCCCGGTTCGAGGCTCGGTTCCCCAGGTCCCACGTTAGCCAGATGCACAAGGGACGCACTCCTCTGGAGTTCATCTGCAGTGGCTGGAGGCCCTGGCGCGCCCATTTTCTCCGTGTGTGTGTGTGTGTGTGTGTGTGTGTGTGTGTGTGTGTGTGTGTGTGTGTCGTTCACAGATAAATAAGAAAATGAACAAAAAAATAATTTTTTTAAAAGCACAGAAAAGAAAGGCTTGTCAAAATGGGACCATCACATGAAGTCACGCACAGCACCTGTCAAGTTTTAGACTTGGGCGTGAGGACGGACGGATGGTAACTCAAATGCCGGGCTCAAACTTTCCCAAAATAAAACAGGAAGTGATGGTTGCTTTGCAGCCATAATATCGCACACACGAAGTCAATTACTCAACGGCCTGGAGACTTTTTAAGCACTCCAGCATTTCTTGATTACTGCAACTGACAGCAATATGCAATAAACTACAACAATGGCGATTGACACTGATTACGTTTTGATCAGTTCCTCCAATTCAGAACTCATTTGTTACTGAGGCTGTCAGACAAGCCACAGATACATTCATGAAATCAAATTAAGCACCCTGATTAAAGATGCAATCCTTTATGACCGGGACTAAATAATTCTGTTCTAACGGCTTTGCCAACCAATTACTTCTGTAACTGAATATTCTGACTCTCATTAAATCAATTATTTAAATCTCATTTTAACATACAAGTCAGATAACATTTTCAATCAAGTTGCTACCAGCGAATCACCATTTTTAAATCCAAGGGGTTTCTAAAGGAACTCTTGTATTTCCATCTTTCTACTAATGATCATTCTGTATTTTGAGATTCGTATTATTTCCATGGAAAAACGAAGCCATCCTTCTAAATTCATGAGATGAAAGGCAGCTGTCACATCAGAAGCTAATGACTGTGTTCTCTAATTTATTGACCCTCTATTTTGTTTTCAGTCATCCCTAGCAGCCGTATATCATCAGGGGCTAGGTAAGATAATAACTTGCTTAGGATTACCCTTAAAAGTGTGTTTGGGGCTGGAGAGATGGCTTAGCAGTTAAGCGCTTGCCTGTGAAGCCTAAGGACCCCGGTTCGAGGCTCGGTTCCCCAGGTCCCACGTTAGCCAGATGCACAAGGGGGCGCAAGTGTCTGGAGTTCGTTTGCAGAGGCTGGAAGCCCTGGCATGCCCATTCTCTCTCTCTCTCCCTCTATCTGTCTTTTTCTCTGTGTCTGTCGCTCTCAAATAAATAAATAAATAAAATTTTAAAAAAAAAAAAAAAAAGTGTGTTTGGAGCTGGGTGTGGTGGCGCATGCCTTTAATCCCAGCACTCAGGAGGCAGAGGTAAGAGGATCACCGTGAGTTCAAGGCCACCTTCAGACTACATAGTGAATTCCGGGTCAGACTGGGCTAGAGTGAAACCCTACCCTGAAAAAAAAAAAAAAAAAAAGCATTTGGAGTGTTCCTCTGTAAGTAAGGGGAAATGGTGCTTTCTACCAAACACACCAGAAACATGGAAACAAACAACCCGCTTCTTACTGGTGTGCTCCTGTCTCTCAGCTGCATCAGTGCTGGTTATTTCTTGAGAACTGGAAATGTGCACTCCACCCTAGTGGCAAAGTGATATTTTAGGCAAGAGTTGGCCACCTACTCCATGTGGAGCTAAGCAAACTTCCACGTACTTCAAAAGCAGCACAATGACTACAGGATTTTGGCAAATGTCCTTTATAATCAAAAATCACCAATTTTTCATGGTACACTATTGAGTTTACTCCCCCCACCCCACAAACAATCTATGTGATAAAGTTGGATTATAACATGAACAAAGTCCTATTTTAAAGTAAAATGCTGCTGTTTTCATTTTCTAAAAATAAATTAATATCAGGGCTGGAGAGATTGCTTAGTGGTTAAGGCACTTGCCTGCAAAGCCTAAGGAGCCAGGTTCGATTCCCAGCACCTATGTAAACCAGATGCAAGAGACGACACCTGCATCTAGAATTGTTTTGCAGTGGCTAGAGGCCCCGGCACACACATTCTCTATCTGCCCCTCTCCCCTCCCCCTCTCTCTGTGTCAAAAATAAATTATTGGGGCTGGAGAGATGGCATAGCGGTTAAGCGCTTGCCTGTGAAGCCTAAGGACCCTGGTTCGAGGCTCGGTTCCCCAGGTCCCACGTTAGCCAGATGCACAAGGGGGCGCACGTGTCTGGAGTTCGTTTGCAGAGGCTGGAAGCCCTGGCTCGCCCATTCTCTCTCTCTCCCTCTATCTGTCTTTCTCTCTGTGTCTGTCGCTCTCAAATAAATAAATAAAATTTAAAAAATAAAATAAAATAAAATAAATTATTGTTTAGAAGACAAGCATGTTGGTACACCATTTAAAAAAAAAAAAAACAGTGGGAATATGGCCAATTTGCAGCATGTTCATATATTAAAGCCTAGTCCGACGTAAGGCTTGGGCACTGAGGGCTCAGTTGACGCTGCCTTCTCCCTAGGTGAAAGACAGCTAATAAAGGAAATGTTTCTCATCTCCAGAGAGAAGCAGCCGCCCTGTCCTTTTACCTGGCCTGGAGGAACAGAAAATGCTTCAAGAAAATCCCATGGAGGATCACCGTGAGCTCAAGGCCACCCTGAGACTACATAGTGAATCCCAGGCCAGCCTGGGCTAGACTGAAGCCCTACCATGGGAAAGAGAGAGAGAGAGAGAGATTCCCATGGTCAACAGCCATTTCCTACCAGCATGTGCAAGGGCAGTAGAATAACAAGATGAGCGCTTAATAGAGAGGAAGGCGAGAAGGGGGGAGAAGTGGAGGAGGATGAGAAGGGAAAGAAAGAATTTTCTCTATTTGCATGTTAAAAGGCCAGGGGAACAAAAGCATAAAAGGACATGTGAGTAAAACATGCAGAGAGATGAAGCAGGTATTCTTGCTCTAGGAATCGCAACAAACTTTTATGTCAGTATCTAAACAACACTTCAAACACTAAAAAAAAAATACAGTTCATGTAAAAATGGCAATCTATTTTTTTTTGGGGGGGGGCTAATCTTAAGAAGTAACAAGACTCAAGCAAAGGCAGCCCTCTTCTAAAAACATTCAACAGCTTGGAACTTTTCCCAACCCTTAAAAACCAAGTTAGTTTTTTTTTTTAATAATGAAAATGAAATTATTTATTAAATGTGCCTTGAAAAAAATTAGACCTGAGATGGAAAATATTACTTTTAGTAACAAAAGACATTGGTTTCAAAAAAGAAACTTAATCATTTGGCGCTCTCATTTCTCTCCCACTCTGTCTCTCTCTTCGTATCTACTTGTCTTTCTCTGATATGTAACCTCACAACAGGAAAAACGAGAGTAAGGATTAGCTGTGGAATAACATACACATGATTATTTAAAACCCAGAAGTGCTTTTTTTCAGAAATGGTATTAAATTATTTCAGTTTGGTATACCTTAAGAATGAAAGTACTTTGTCAGCCACTAAGGTCCACATTGACTGGCAATCTTACATTCATACTAATACTTATTACTAAGTAGTGCAAACAAACTTACATTACACAGCCACTCTAAATGAATTATTTAATGAAGAAATAACACATCAGTATCTTCTCTAACTTCCTGTTTGCAGACTATTGCTGACACAACAGCAATTTCACTTGCCAGTAACATGAAATGAAGTTGTGACATACTTGTGTCTGGACTTCTCTACTCTGATATTCAAAGTATACATGATTTGCCAGGTCATGAATTTTTGAGGGCTTGGATATTTAAATGGCCTTGTAAGTTAGGGCAGTTTGGGGACTTTTCCCATGCGCAGAGGAAATGACCATCGAAACTCAACCAATGCTGGCTTGGAGGACTTTGCAAGATTAAGAACATATTTTCAGACAGTTTAAAACACTTTGGGGTGACCACAGAAAGTCCCTTGTTCAAAGTTTCCTTGAGCATGAACAAGAAAGTGATCACAATAAAATCAGCCAAACCGCCACCAAAATGTGTCTGTTAGCCACCCCACACCCCCTTGGGCAAATCTCCTCTTCTGATACCCACACAGCCTTCCAGTCCTAATCACTGCAACACCATGTTGGAAATGAGAGAAGTGTTTCTAATTTTAAAATTAAGTAAAAGCAGATGCTTTCATCCCATTAAACTCTTCCAGCTGCTACTGAACCATTGGCAACCTGACTATTTAATTTGGAGTCCCGCTTGTGGTAGAAAGGAAAAATCTGTCTGCCCGGACTGCACACCCAAGTTAAACCAGAGGGGGGAGAAAATGAAAACAGCTCATGAAAGCAAATGGATCCTAACAAGGCTCTCCAACTGGTGACGGGCAATTTTTCCTGCGGTTCATAGCTTTAAAAAAAAAAAAAAAAGGCTGTTGCTTATGAAATTCTTAATTCAAACACAACCGAACAAGAGGTTGCTATCTGTAACACGCCCCACTGTTGCCCCCGCGCGTTCAGGCAAACAGGTTGAAATGCATTTCCGGCACACCTGAGGGGCACTGTGGGTACTGATTAATTAAAGTAAGATGTCAGATAAACCGAAAGGTCAGAATGACAGATTGGCTTGATAGCCAGGCCCTCAGGGCTGATGGGTTATGATCCCTTCTCAAGGGGCAGCCTGCTGGGAGAGGGAGGGAGGGGGGCAGCTGGGCATCTTAGCATCTTCCACCACCCCGAACAGCAGTGTGTAATGCCAAAGAAAAAAAAAAAGCGCTTTGTCATTCCCAGAATGTCTGGGGTAATGAAATGAATTCCCTTTCTGGCTTCCTCTAGTGCGACGCCAAGGAACACTGTGTTATCGGCACAGATGGGGCGTGCATGGTTCTGGAGAGGAGCCTGGTGTGAGCTCCAAGCAAGCCACTGTGCATACCAATGAAGGCCCGAGAAGAGAAGCGAGCCCTCACTGTCAAATGACAGTTTTGGAAGCTTCATAAACAGGAGCGCGTCCCAGTGGTCTTGTTCAACCAAATGTACTGTCAAGACTCTGGACAGGCAATTTGGACGCTGGGCAATGCACAGAGGCCTGGCTGCTACTCCGCTCGGGGCCAAGGGGCGGAGGACATTCACCCATGACTGGCATTGCTTTTGCCTTCTTTTCTTAACTCAAGGGGGAGACAGAGATAATCTAAGCTGAGACAAATACTAATGCATCTCTGTGAGTCAACTGCCATTGCCAGGGAGACGATTCATCTGAGAAGTACAGGGAAAGGGTGGATGTCTAAGTATGCTGTAGGTTACTACGAACTATTAAGCTGTGACATCAACGAACATTAACATTAACAATTAATGCATGGAAAAATGATGAAAGAGGCATACCCATCAACATACTCAGAAGTCTCTGGACCTTTGAACTCACCCCCACAACTCTGTACAATCCTTGGTCATTGATACCTAGGTGAAAGAGACAAGAGGTTAGCAAGACACAAGACTTTCAATTTTTAACGTTGTCAAACCGTAGCACCCATCATCTCTGCTAACTCACATTAGCGGCATTCCTGCTGACTATAAAAATAACATTTGAGGGTTGGAGAGATGACTCGGCGGCTAAGGCACTTGCCTGCAAAACCTAATGACCAAGGTTTGAATCCCCAGTACCACATAAAGCCACATGCAAAGTGGCACACGCATCTGGAGTCTGTTTGCAGAGGGTACAGGCCCTGGTGTGCCCATATGCTCCTCCTTCCCTGTCTCTCTTTCCTTGCAAATAAATGAATAAAATATTTTAAAACGGGGGCTGGAGAGAGGGCTTAGTAGTGAATATGCTTGCTTGAAAAGCCTAAGGACCCGGGTAAGCCAGATGCACAAGGTGGCACATGCATCTCAAGTTCATTTGCAGTGGCTAGAGACCCTGGTGTGCCTATTTTCTCTCTCTCTCAAATAAACACTTAAAAAAATTTTTTTTAATTTGACTTGAAAAAAATCAAGTATGTATCAGCTCATCATACCTGTTTTGTATTTGTGATTGGGACTGGGAAATAAACACATAAAACAGCATTCCACATGGACAATAATGTCATATGTTAATGTTGAGGACAGTCAAGCATCATGGACACTCTAAACTGTGTCCCAAGGCACGCTGTAAAAATGCACTCAAACTTCTGTAGTATGGACGCTCACATTTTTCTTGGCAAGCTTTAGCTTTCTTATAAATAATACAGTGATTAGTACCTAGAAAGGAATTGCTTGGTGGTTTTTAAAGACCATGAACTGAATTTATATTTAAGAAGAAAAGTTATTATAAACTTGGCCCAAATGAGTATGACTACCAAGTACACCCCAAAAGAAACCAACTCAATGATGCATCCTCCTGTGTAGTAAACTGAAAACCAGGAGTCGCTGGGCAAGAGAAGAAGTTCATATCAAACTGTGTGTGCTAAACAAATGCCCTTATTTGGGTTCACATCTGCATATGTCAACTATAAGTTGGAAAGTTACTCGGGGTAGACAAGAATTTTTATTTTTGTTTTTAAAGCTGTGAACCCTATTGGGAGGGAAGTGACATGCCTCAAATCAGATCTAAGGAAGCATAGGAATAGATGAAGCAACTCCTATGACCTTCAGCAGCTGCCTTCTGCCCTCCGAATGGCAAAGGCAACAGGGACATGACTGGCTGCCAAGGAAAGGATGGCACTAATCCTGAATCGTGTTTCCAGACCTCAAGGACCCCACCAACCACCCAAAGGCCCATGGGCTTCCTCCGCGGGGGCTGCTGTTTTTGCTTCCCTGCATGGGGCAATAAAAAGGAATAGTACACAGTCCACATGACTGCATTCAAGTCTAGGGAGGGAAAGGAGATGGTGTGAGCGCGTGTTCTGTAAGCTGTGACACACTGCACACACACAGACTTTTATTTGTCCTTGCCAAAATTAGTATTCATTTTCCTTTCTCCTTACTCATTTCTTTCTTTTTTTGGGGGGGGGGTGCGGGGGTTGAGGTAGGTCTCGCTCTAGACCAAGGTTAGCTGGAATTCACTATGTAGTCTCAGGCTGGCCTCGAACTCACAGGAGTCCACCAACCTTGGCCTCCCGAGTGCTGGGATTAAAGGCATGTGCCACCATGCCCGGTACTTACTCATTTTTTTAAGTTTATTGAACAGCCTATTTTTCCTAACATTACAGATCAAATTGTAACAGACAGACAGACACACACACACACACACACACACACACACACTCCCAGATAGCCCAATATCCCAGAATGTGACTTAACATAGAGCTGCCTCTGAAAGAGGGAACTAACTTAAAATCAGTACATCAGGATGGGCCCTAGCCCACTATGGCTTGCTCCTTGGAGGGAGGGTATATGGACACCAAAAGTGACAGAAGGAAGACCATGTGAGACACAGGCAGGAGACAGCCACCTACAAGCAAGAAGAGAAACCGCAGAACTAACCCAGCCACAGTTTCATACTGCCCTGCCGGGCCCCAGGGGCTGGGGACTACCGCTAAGTCACAGTGCGTGCCTAGATCTTTGCTATGGCAGCCCAAGCACACTGGTGTGGCTACTTTGCCCTCGCTGGAATAACATACCCAGCTGGAAACGGCCCATGGGAGGAAAGGGTTTATCCTGGCTCAGTCTGGAGGAAGGCAGATTTCTAAACGTGGAGAAGAGCAAGAGAATGGGCGTGGCGAATGGAGTCACACGGCCCCCAACACACTCACGGGTTCTGAATGCTTGGTCCCCAGCTAGTGGCCGTTTGGAAAGTGGAGCCTTGCTACCATTTCTCCCCCCACCGTGGTAAGAAGTGACGCCCAGCCTCTGTTTCACCACCCTTTCCTTTCCCTGCTCTCAGGAAGCTTCCTTGCCCTACAGACTACAAGTCAAAATCAGCCATTTCCTCCCATCAGCTGCTCTTGGTCAGGTCAGGTGTTTTGTCCCGGCAGCAAGAAGCTGACTATGACGTGACATATCGTGTCTCGCCAGCTGGGAGGCAGCAGCCAGAGTAAGCTAGCTGGTGGCTTCCCCACAGAGCTGGACTACTACCCCTCAAGGCACGCCTGCTCCAGCGAGGCTCCCCCTTCCAAAGGCTCCCCCAGCTGGGGACCGAGTTTGAGAATCACCAGCACATGAAGTGATGAGGGACAGTTCACTTTCAAACCACCACACACATCCACACCGTGTGTCCAGAATGCTGAAGCTGCTGAGGGAAATGGCTGGTAGGGGGGGAGGGAGGTCATCAGCAGAGCTCTGCCAGGAGCTGGAAGAAGGAAAAGCAAAGTGGCAAGAAACAACGCAGAGCCAGGTGTGGTGGTGCACGCCTGTAATCCCAGCGCTCGGGAGGCAGAGGTAGGAGGATCGCCGTGAGTTCGAGGCCACCCTGAGACTGCATAGTGAATTCCAGGTCAGCCAGAGTGAGACCCTACCTCGAAAAACCAAAAAGAAACACAGAGAACTTTAAAAGCCTGCCACAGAAGAAAAGACTGGACTGCCTTCTTTCCTCCTCCTCCATGTCAGAGCGCATAGAGTCTGAACAACCAGACTGGCTCTGTACTACTCTAAAAAAAGAACCCACAATGGTTTGATTTCAAAGTCAGAAGTGAAGGAGTAAATCCTGTTCTGCAGTCAACCCAATGCGTGCCTTTATCAACAACGCCAGGAATAGATGGAGATGAAGTAGGAAGTTTGCGGTCATAATTGCAGTGCTGGTAATTACTATCAGATAATTGATCAAGCTCAAATCCATCAACCTGAGAGAAGTGGAGTTAATCGCTAATACATAATGAAAGGTGTGAGGGGGGATTAAAGCTACTCAACCCAGCCTGTTCTTTTTCCTTTTTTTTTTCGGGCGGAGGGGTCTGTGCAGGTTTTTTGGGTTTTTTTTGTTTTTTTTTTTTTTGAGATAGGGTTTCACTCTAGCCCAGGCTGACCTGGAATTCACTATGTAGTCTCAGGCTGGCCTCCAACTCATGGTGATCCCCCTACCTCTGCCCCCTGAGCTCTGGGATTAAAGGCGTGTGCCACCACACTTGGCTGGCTTTTCCTTTTCTTAATGAAAATTTAAATAAATCTCATACAAAAGCAGCTTGCAAAAAAAAAAATGGAATGATAAGTAACCAAATCTTGTAAGATTTTCTGCTTCCTGGTATGCTGTGTGTAAAGGCTGTAGATTGACAGAGAAGAACTGAAATATGCCTATCACCCAGGCACATATGCTCACAGGGGTGTATCAATTACAAAGAGCTGAAAGAAGATAGTCCATGTCTACCAGACTAGTGGGTTTGTCCCATCTTTTCAGGTACTTTTCCACAAACCCCTCTTTTCAGTCAAAGAGATGGATCACTATTCCAGTCACCAAGTGATGGAGTTCTGAAATCAGCTGTACTTCTTTCCCCACAACCATCCAAATGAAACAAATCAAAGTAGGCTCTTCCCTCCAAAGACAGAAGCTTCGCTTCCAGTTCTAAAATGCACAAAATTATAGGTGTGCCCATTCCTAAAGGAGTCACCACAGAGAAACACAACTCTAACCAGTTACAAACACCATCTTTTTCCCTGTCTTTTTTTTTAACCATTCACACAACTTCCATTCCCAAAGGTCCTCCCTTACCACCCCATCTTAATAAGTCATTGGGCTGGAGAGATGGCTAAGCAGTGAAAGTGCTTGCCTGCAGAGCCTAATAACTCAAGTGTGATTCCTGTACACACAAAAAGCCAGATGCACAAAGTGGCACATGCATCTGAACTTCATATTCAGTTGTGGGAGGCTCCAGCAATCTCTCTTCTCCTCTTGCAAATATGTAAACATAGTATTTTTTTTTAAAAAAGGCCAGGTGTGGTGGCATACCCCTTTAATCTCAGCATTCAGGAGGCAGAGGTAGGAGAATTGCCATGAGTTCGAGGCCACCCTGAGACTACACAATGAATTCCAGGTTAACCTAGACTAGAGTGTGACCCTACCTGGAAACCCTCGGAAGGAAGGAGGGAAGGAAGGAAGGGGAAGAGGAGAGGAGAGAAAAAGAGGAGAGAAGAAGAGGAGAAGAGGAGAGAGGAGAGATCATGAAGAGAAAGTCATCATCCGATCAAGCGTGCCTTGTTGGCACAGAGCTCTCAGATCAGCCCTCTGCCTCACCAAGCTATGTGCACAGAGGCGGGGTCACAGGGAGCAGCTGACTGTCCCCCGCAGGTCACTATGTTCACACCAGGCTTCTAGACTATGCCCAAGCAAGCCGACATCTCAGACTCCAAGAACACTGGGCCCCTCTTCCTCACAGCCTTCCTCCTCCCTACCGCGCATGCCACTCATCAAGTGCGCGCCAGGCATGACCGGAGCTGCCCGCGGCTCAGCAGTAAGTAAAATAAAGCCCTATTCAAATGCTCAAACCCAGAGAAAATAACCTCTGCTCACACCAGACCACAGAAATGTTCCCTTTAGTTTAATGTAACTTCCATCCTTCGAATTCGACACTTGGTTTTCTTTTCAAACAAGCCAGCAGGGATGGGAAGATGGCTCGGCAGCTAGAAGGTACTTCTTTACAAAGCCTGCTGGCCACGGTTCAATTTCTCAGCCAGCCACAGAAGCCGGACACAAAGTTGCACAAGTGTTTGCTTCCACTAGCAAGAGGCCCCGGAACACACACACACACACGGGGGGGGGGGGGGGGCATGTGCAAATAAATTTGTTTTAATAAATTAACAAAGCTTAATATTCTGTCCTGACCTCAGTTTAAGTCCTGCTTCTTTCCATTCAGTGTAGAATTTCATTTCCACATTAGAAACAATTTTCAGGGTTGCAGAGATGGCTTAGTGATTAAGCATTTGCCTGTGAAGCCTAAGGACCCTGGTTCGAGGCTCAATTCCCCAGGACCCACGTTAGCCAGATGCACAAGGGGGCGCACGTGTCTGGAATTCATTTGCAGTGGCTGGAGGCCCTGGAGCGCCCATTCTGTCTCTCTCTTTTTCAAGTAAATCAATAAATACTTTTTAAAAAAAATTTTCTTCAGCCAGGCACGGTGGTGTACGCCTTTAATCCCAGAGAGATAGGCAGAAATAAGAGGACCACTGTGAGTTTCTGGCCAGCCTCAGACATCCTGAATACCAGTTTAGCCTGGACTAGAGAGTGAGACCCTACCTCTAAACATCACCCACCCCCAGAAAAAAATTCACACCATGCCTATCTAAAGAGGCATATACTACACAGTATGTGCTCCATGTGACCTTTTAATTAAAAATAATTACAATTCAAAGAACATCCAGCCTTAGAAAAGAGTTTATTTTTTTGGTGGTGGGGAGTGGGGTTCGAGGTAAGGTATCACTTTAACCCAAGCAGACCCAGGCTGACCTTAAACTCACTTTGTTCCTCCTAGCTCAGCCTCCCCAGTGCTGAGGCTAAAGGCACATGTGCCACCATGCCTGGCCCAGCCTTAGAAATTTTAAAAGAACATGTGTGGACCTGCATGCCACCGCTCTTCCCATTGGACGTAAAGCTGTCATCTCACATGGTCCCACACCCTCACAATACATTTAACGAATGAGCAGAATTAGTGAATAATGGAGTCAATAACCCGATACTTAGTAAAGAGAAAATGGCAACGCAACACAGAAAAGTCCTCATTCACATGTCTATAAGATGAATGGAAATCAACGGAAAGGGCTCGAAAAGCGTAAAATTCCTGCTCACTGGTAACTTTTGCAATTTCTTGCCTTAGATTCTAACTGTTTGAGGAGCAGATATAAAACATGACAACTCCCATCTGCCTGTGACTTCTCTGCCTTCTTCCCTGTGGGGTCACCTTTAAACTCAGGTCTGCACTCAGGAAGAGCCTCCCCGTCAGCAGGGTTTAGGAGAGATCTCATGAGTTTCTTTCTGGTCTTCCTTACCCAAACCAACCAGGAACGGAAGGCAGGGGAAGGGAGAGGGAGGCTGGCCATCACACCGCCCCTGCTTCCCAACCCAGCTTAGGTGAGAAAGAAGAGGTACAAGGAAAACCTTCAGCCCTAGGTCTAAGCCATTATTTTCTGTTGTTGCTGCTATGGGCCCCCAAGACACATCTAGTCTTGCCGAGTCTCACCCTCTGCACTCCATGTCTCCAGTACAGTGGACTGCTGGTTTGTTTATCAGCCACTTCCTCTGGAATAGGCTTCCAAATGGACAGCAAGCTACATCGAACTATCCTCGTGTCCAGTTTGTACCCACCACAAAGAAAATGTTTCCACTGCAGCAGCCCATGCCCAGACTTGCCAGGATGCCTTGCACAACTATTCAAAGCCAGCAGGTGAAGTGCCCAGATGGGGACCAGAGCAAAACTGCAGAGGGACAGGGAAGAACTTCTAGGTCTGGTGTCAGCCTGTCCTAGGATGTCACAGGCGACAGCTATGACAACTCCAAGGGCAGTTCTATCGTTCTTCATGGGGACATGACTGGCAGAAGGAGCATGTCCCAGACTGGGTTCCCAGCTCCAATTGTGCCACCTGGGTCAGGATGATCCTGACTGGCTCCAAGCCCCAAACACTATGTCTGAAAGACCAAGCTTATTAAATCATATGCTTTTGGGGCTGGAGAGATGGCTTAGCAGTTAAGGCACTTGCCTCCAAAGCCTAAGGACCGAGGTTTGATTCTCCAGTAGCCAAGTAAAGCCAGAGGCACAAGATAATGCATGTGTCTGGAGTTCGTTTGCAGTGGCTAGAGGCCCTGGTGTGCCCATTCTCTTTCTCTCTCTACTTATCTGCATGCCTCCCTCTCTCTCTCAAATAAATAAATATTAGAAAACATGTTTAGTTAAATGTCTATTGAGTTTTCTGGGGACTGGACAGAGGACATGAAAAATTAAAAATGTTGGGCTGGAGAGATGGCTTAGCGGTTAAGCGCTTGCCTGTGAAGCCTAAGACCCCAGTTCGAGGCTTAATTCCCCAGGACCCACGTTAGCCAGATGCACAAGGGGGCGCACGCGTCTGGAGTTTGTTTGCAGTGGCTGGAAGCCCTGGTGCACCCATTCCCTCTCTGTCTCTCTCTCAAATAAATAAATAAAAATAAACAAAAAGATTTTTTTTAAACCTAAAAATTTGTTGGGATTTTAGTGTCCAAGACAAATCACACACTGAAGTTTGATCTGCTACCTCTGGGGGGTGTTATAGGTTCTCAACCACATGGGGCAAATCTGTTCTCAGCTGCCTCTGAGTCTGCAAAAGTTCACACAGGAGTGGCAATGGTAAGAACGCAACAATTTGGAAGACATCAATCCAAATACAGGTGAGGCCGGGCGTGGTGGCACACGCCTTTAATCCCAGCACTTGGGAGGCAGAGGTAGGTGGATCACCGTGAGTTCAAGGCCACACTGAGACTACATAGTGAATTCCAGGTCAGCCTGGGCTACAGTGATATCCTACCTCAAAACAAACAAACAAACAAACAAACAAATAAATAAATAAGCAGTCCGTGCACTGGATCTAGAGCTGGTCTATATTATCCCAAAGCCCGCCCCCAGTGACACACCTCCTCTCCAGCAAGGCTCCACCTCTCTTTGGCTGTATCAGCTGAGAATTGAGTATGAGGCATAATCCAAGACAGAGGGCTATGGGAGGAGGGGAGAGAGACGCCACATTCAAACTATCACAGCACGGGAAACAGTCAGTTGTTTCTCTTCCCTTTCCCTTGCTTCCTACAGCCAGCAAAATCATCAGTCTGTCCTGTCAAATCTCTCTTTCTTTCCGCCTTTCCTTAACTTTTTTTAAAATTTAATTTGTAACTGGCACCTAACACCAAAAACTATGTGTGCAATAGTTACTACATACATACATATGATGATATTTCAATATGCTTAGGCATATCACTTGTTTATGGTGAGAACATCTTCTGGTTACATAAGCAGCAAACTATCTTGATCCATAGCAAGGCCAGCAGAGAGGCTTCTTCCATGCATCAAGCCTCACACACAATTTACACAAGGGAAATGAAAGTGTGGTCAGCCTTGGTTGCCTGGAACTGACCAGTGCCTGACGCCACTGCTGTCTGAGCCGGAGGGACCACTGGTGGAGTGGCACAGTGGTCAAATAAAAGGCTCTTGCCACAAAACAACTTTGGCCTTGCCCCTGAGCCTCATTTCTTATTCATTAGCAAAATTTTTGTACTGGTGAAACTTGAGCACTCTAAATATCAGCGATGAGCTTGAAAATACATTTATTTCTATTTGGCTGCCCCATCCATCTAGTTTACTTTTTTATTTTCTTATTATTTAGTTTTGTGTATTTGAGAGCAACAGAGAGAGAAAGAGGCAGAGAGAGAGAGAATGGGTGCGCCAGGACCTCCAGACACATGCACCCCCTTGTGCATCTGGCTAACATGGGTCCTGCGGAATCGAGCCTTGAACCAGGGTCCTTATGCTTCACAGGCAAGCACTTAACCGCTAAGCCATCTCTCCAGCCCCATCTAGCTTACTCTAATCCTTGTTCCCAGCTTCTGTGCACTTGATGGGACCTTAGTCAGTACTCCTTGGGTCTAGGAAGGTAGAACCAGTTAACCAACTGGACTCATTCTGCTCTCTGGTACAAAAGCCACACACAGTGGCTACATTGAGGGAACATGGGTGAGCGGTTTCTCTATGTAAACTGCCATGAGGAGTACCCCAAGTTGCTCAGTGCTCCTCTGGTCTTGAATCGATATTGGAACTTATCGATAGCCTCAATTAATTATAAGTATCTCCACACAGGCAGCTTGCGTTCATGGAGCACTCAACATGTGGCAGGTCTCACTTCCACAATGACATGTTGAAGGTGATGCCACCTTGACATCCCAGAGAACAGGAAGCCAAAAAGTGGAGAGACGCATGTGCCGTATCTACAGCCTATCCTGGAATTCTGACCAGGATTGACTTGCAAGCTCATGCCCAGGGACTGTGCTTTAATGTAAAGAACAGCCCGAAATTCACTGGGATTCTTGTACCTCGACCCTACACAGCCTTAAACCACAAATGCACTCAGAGGCTAGGTTATTCATGTGATTACGTGACAAAGTCCCATCATTTTCCTTTCTTCCAATTCCATTGATTTGTGTGGTAGAGGAGGAAAGTAAATAAATCGGACAACAGAAAGACGAGGCCGCAGAACTCATGGACTAAAAACAGAGTCGTTGGATTTGAGAAAGTAACCTTGAGCCAATCCCCGCGGTACGCAGGGACTCGAGCCATTCCCTCTTATGGGAAGCGTCTGCCCCGTTGCAGTCAGCTTTGCATTGCTGCCAGAAAACACCGACCAAGAGCAGCTTGTGGGAAAAGAAAAGAAAAAAACTAAGGTTTATTTTGGCTTACAGAATCGAGGGGAAGCCACACGATGGCAGGGAAAAAATAATGACATGAGTAAAGGGTGGTCTCCTCCTGGCCAACATCAGCGGGTCAATAGCAACACAGTGCACCAAACGCTGGCAAGAGGAAGCTGGCTCTACCACCCATAAGCCCGCCCCCAACAATCCACCGCTTCCAGGAAGCTTTAATTCCCAAATTGCCATCAGCTGGAGACCTAGCATTGAGGACACCTAAGTTTCTGGGGAACACCTGAATCAAACCACCACATGCCCCCTATCCGTTTACCAGTCATTCGTTTGGAAGCTGACAGCTCTTCAAAGTTTCCTGGAAATGAAGAAAGACGTGATAGATAATTGAGACGTTGAATACTCCATCTTGTTTTGCCTGGACTCCCGATTTCAACTTTGCATGTGCAACTCTGCGGACACCACATCACTTTCCAGCTCGCTCCCACAGAAGAAAGGCGGTCTGTTTCCACCCACGCTCATCTCACACCGTCCTGACCAGGAAGAGTCAATGCGTGAGGAACGCCAGCTTACTTGTGTACACTGTTCTGAGGACAGCTGCTCTTGATTTGCCTCATTTGGCATGGAAGTTGCCCTTGATTTCAGATTAATGTGAGATGATAGGAAAACACGTTCACGGTTCACTTCGGTGCATCCCGCCCACAGCCCCCTCCTAAAGGTTACCGGTGAAGCTGTCCATTGCTATTGTCAGCCAGAACCCATCATAAGCCCCCCCCACCCCCACCCCCCACGGCAGGCCAGAGCACTCAAGCCAACATCAGGAAGGTTCTCTCCAAAAACCTCACTGCGCTGCACATGCAAAGGTAAATTATATGTGATGAATGAAGGCCAGTCACATCTTATACGTGGCTTCCTGCTTCTGACCAATGAGTTCACAGCTTGTTACAATGCTGAATTTGATAACTGACAGCTTGCCTAGACCAACATTTTAATGCCGTACTCTAGAAAATTAAAGTGAATATTCAAATTATGCACATATGGAAGATTTTTAAAGAGAATTCCATAAACAAAAGTAGCATGCAAATTTAGTTTTAAATCATAATGATGGATTTTAAAACAGCAATGCAAGGACTTTTCGGAGTTTGTTTTTTTTGAGCAGGGTCTCACTCAAGTGCAGGCTGACCTGGAACTCACTCGGTAGACCCAGACCGGCCTCAAATTCATGGTGATTCTCCTAACTCAGCCTCCTGAGTACTGGTATTAAACGTGTGTGCCACCAGGCCTGGCATAACAAGCATTTTTAAGCAAAAGAATCTTACTGGTTTTGCTCACTTTATAGTGCATACACCTCAAAATCACATGTCATACAGGCTCAGAAGAAGACATTATAATGGACAGGGTTCCTTTTTAAAAAGAGGGAGCGATTTACTTCAGGAAATTATGTAATTATACTTCAAGCTCTGAAAACCTGAGCATCTCTCATCTATCTCTACGTCTAATAGGTTACCCATCACTCATAAAAGTGTTGGCATAAGTTCACAACATGATAAACAAATCTTACGTGTGTTATATGACAGTGCTAATTTCAACTACATATAGAAGAAATTCTTCCAGTAATTTTAGAAACTGTAGCTCTGTTGGATTGCCAATATGACATTTTGGGTCAAGCCTCTGAGGGTCTAGGTCAAGGCAAGCGCTATGGAGTGCTTACTACGTGTGCCAAGCACTGACTGCTGAGACATGAGACTTTGCACACGAAGGATACACAGGGCATCTTCTTGCAAGTAAACACTACAGTCCCAGAAACAAAATAACTACACGAGGTATAATGAACAAAGAGGCAATACCGCCACTAAGTGCAGAATGTATTTTTCTGAATTTTAAAGCAAACAAACAAAAAAAAATGTCAATGTGAGGGAAGATTGCACCCTGGGACTACGGGAAGCCAGTGAGAGGGACTGAACTCGAACTGAACGAGTGAGACCATCATGAGCACTTCCTTCTTTTGTTTTAATATAGTTTATTTGAGAGAGAGAAATAGGCAGGGAGGAGGGAGAGGGAGAGAATGGGCGCGCCAGGGCCTCCAGCCACTGCAAATGAACCCCAGACAAGTGCGCCCCCTTGTGCATCTGGCTTACATGGATCCTGAGCAATCAACGAGGTCCTTTGGCCTCGCAGGCAAGCACCTTAACCACTGAGCCATCTCTCCAGCCCAGTCATCGGCACCTCTGAGATCTCCTACACAGCACTTAACATTTCAGCCCCCTTTGGCTTGGCACACTGACACACGGCCACCGTTAGCCGTGCTGTGACCTATCCTCTCACCCTTCACATGTAGAGCAGATGACCTCCTCTACATCTAGATGCCGTCTCCTATAACACCCCCCGCAAAACAAAACTCCATTTGGATCCATCAACCAGGCCTTCATCAACTCTGCTCTCAGGCAATCTCCCTTGGCTTCTTCTACATCATAAAAGCAGATTAAAATAACCCTCGTGCCACATGGCTGCTTTATTCCTACTGGGTCTCTCCGAGTCTAAAACAGATGCCCAGCCAATAACAATGGCACTTAATAGTCCGATTGAACCCAGGAATCCACGTTTACAAAAAGCAGCTCTGGTGATTTCAGAGCTACGTCATCATGACTGCCCTCAACACCCGCGGGTCCTTGACTGTCACCGTTTCCCAAACTAATCCCTCCAAATACAACCCCAGCATAACTGTGACCACACTCCAGTGAAGCCCCCGGGACCACAGATCAGCAATGCTATCTACGCCGCTGCCAAGCCCACCGTCTGAATCAGCTACAGCCCTCAGGGCACACTCCACCCTTGGCACAATTCTGCCCACTGCACACAAGGCAACCGATTGGAGTTTTCGCACTAACCCTTTGATGCCTCCAACTTTGCTCTTTGGCGCCCTTTAGCACGGACCCTGACTTTCACTGTTAAGTGCAAATGCTGGGCGATGGGCTCTGGCTTCCTGTTTCCTTTCCAACCAAGTTTGGCTAGTCTCCGCTGCACTCTGTCTCTCCATGTTTGCTGAAGTTTCTCAGGATGTCATCCTCTCAGTCCCCATGATCTGAACCTTAAAGAAGCCTATTCCTAAAGCACAGACTTCCGTCAGTACCATCTTCTCCGATCCGTCAACCACACTCAGGTTTTCTTAATCTGTACAAACTTGCCACATTTTCTTTTATCACCTGGATTAATTCAATTGGTTACAAATCTTTCGGTTCTACCCACTATTACTGGATCCAAGATTGCCTGACAGCAGTCTTGACATTCATCAAGGCTATGCACACACTGAGATTGATCAATAAATACTAGTTAACCGACCGGCTTCTGACTAGAATGGGAGCTAAACCATGATAGGTCATCTGTCACTGAGAGAAGGAAAAGAACATTGAGCTATTTTCTTTAAAATTTCTCTGTTCTGTTTGCTAGGGTTAAGTCAGATTATTTGTCAAGGAAGTGAAGGGAAAAGATCCCCACATAGCAAGGCTCGATCAAGGCTGAAGGCGGCAGCCGGGTGTCCTCTCTCTTCGCAACACTTACTTTTACTACGACAATGGTTTCCAGACTTCGCGACTAGAGATCAGAATCACGAGAGGAACCTTGAAAACATCTATAAGCCATCACATAAAGCTAGCTATGAGAGCCCCGCTTAGCATATTTCTAAAGGTTTCACGTGACTAAGGCACGGTTTTGTGAAGCTCTTCAACTGGGTCTGCAAGGGCCATAATTTCCTAATGGAAGTAAATTCATGAAAGGACTTGAGTCCCACATGTAGTATAAGTTCATAAGCAAGTAATTGTATAAATGGGAGAGTGTGATATGATGGATTCTGAGATGGCAACAAAATGGGATTTGTTTTCATCTCATAAACGAGCAGAGCAACTACTAAATAGCCCCACTGAGACCAAGATATGTTAGTATCTACATTGTTTATTTTATTATCGGAATCATGTATGTTATACATATAAAAATCCAAGGTACGTTAGTAGACTACTACAAAGAAAATGTTATTTTTTTCTTGGGATGCTAAGGTCTCATAGTCAACTTCAGACACTTCTCTCTCTGATGCTTTGATCATTTCAGTGACATTACAAACAATAATGGCAGTAAAAATACCAATTGCCACTTTTTCCAAAAGTACACAAAGGAAAAGAAAACAAATATTTAGTTGCTTTAAACAAGCCATATGAAAAAAGTTTTCAGATAAAACCGTTCATATTTAAAACACTATTAGCAATGATTAGAAATAATTCTATCTGGTATCATTAAGTGCTAAGAGAGTTGAACCCAAGTGGTGGCTGGGTCAGATTCCTCAGTGATTACCTCCCCAGAAGCCCAGCAAGTTAAACAACTATTTATGTACCCAATTACCTTCAGAGCCTATGTCGGACATGCACCTAAGATGTACACAGTAGTCACTAACATCCTATTCACCAACCCTTTAGAGCTCAGCGTTAATCTCCTCGCTCTCTTATGGTGGGGTTGTGCTTACAAGCCTCCTTGGGGTTGAGTAGGGTGGAGGGATGTCTATTATTCCACACTGATTGTGAGGAAACACACTAATTGTGAGCAAAAGTAACTCACGTCCAAGCTATAGGATTTACTGGCTAGTCCAACACCCTCCAGAACTGGGTCTCTTTGGCAAAGCCTTCCAGAACCTTCAACTTGGCTGGTGGCTCCAACAGCACAGGTAGCTAGATGATGAGCACAGCCTTCAACTTGACCAGTCTGGCAGTTGAGACATGGAGACTGGGAGGTTTCTTGTTACTGGACACAAACTGGTTTCTAGCTTGACAGGAAAAAAAAAAAAAGAAACTAGACTCACACCATAAATAAAAAGATCAAGAGCCCAGAGAGCTGATTTGGGGAAAAACTGTTAAGAACATTATTCCCTGAAGGAACTTCCAAATTTAGGATAAAAGCCTAAGAGACTTTACGATGTCCCTTGTCATTTAAAAGTAATCTGACTGCTGATGTTTTTAAATTGCAGTTTTAGTCTATCACAATGCTTGAAAGCAAAAGGTTTCAGTATTGGAAGGCCTGTGGGAATAAGATTTAGGAAAAATATGCTCTGGGGCTCTTTTTAAATGGGAAATATAAAAAATAAAGACCCATTCACTGCTTTTAAAAATAAACAATTCATAATGCATGCATATTCTAATATGTTTGTCCCATTCAATGTACATACCATTCCATAAAACCATACATCCCAATCAGAAAGCCTTCAGGTGGAAGCAAATGTGCATTAAAAAAAAAAATGCTGGGCATGGTGGTGCACGCCTTTAATCCCAGAGGTAGGAGGATCGCTGAGCATTCGAGGCCACCCTGAGCCTACATAACCAATTCCAGGTCAGCCGGGGCTAGAGTGAGACCCTGCCTCAGAAAACCAAAAAACAAAACAAAACAAACAAACAAACAAAAAAACACCACTCTCTGAAGAAAGAATTCATCAGCATTAATAAGCATGCAAATAATATGATTCTAAGTTAAGGACCTCAGGGGGGGAAGCAGCATGAAGTGTTGGGAGAGAAAAATCCAAAGTACAACAATTTCTCAAGCACCTATCACAGCAGAATGTCAGCACAGGCTGAAATGAACACAACCACTGTCAGTCTAAAGCAGTTGTGAGTGGGTGCGGGAGGCCGAGAGAGACAGCCTTGAGAGAAGGGAGGAGAGAGGCCGCGAGTGTGCGCAGTGGACGCTGTGGACTGGGCAGGATGCGGCTTCCTGTGGCTTGAGTGGTCACTGACGGGAGAGCACCCAGCTCATACCCAGCACTCCCATTCCACAAGCGACAATCCGGCTTCATACCAAAGACCTGTTTTGACAGAACACGAGGACGCAGCGCTTCGTCCTAACCTATTCGTTCAGATGAGGACAGGAACACACAATACAAAGGGCTGGTTGGAATGCTCCCCTTTTCCCGACTTCACAAGAACTCTAGAGGAAAACAGCCTGTCTTGTCATGGTCAGGAACTTCTTCCAAGCCTGCAAAGGTCAACGGTCTGGTTCCCATCCCACAGAGTTATTTCTTTCAAGGCCATTGGACCTTTTTTTTTAAGGTTCTTTTTTTCTTTTAGTTTTACTTATTTATTTGCAAGCACAGAGAGATAGGAGAGAGAAAATGGGCATGCCAGGGACTCTAGCCACTGCAAACGAACTCCTGAGGTATGTGCCCCTTATGCATTTGGCTTATGTGGGTCCTGGGGAATTGAACCTGAGTCCTTTGGCTTTGCAGGCAAACATCTTAACTGCTAAGCCATCTCTCTATCCCCAGAGGGATTTTTTGATCAGTGGATGGATTAGCTTTTCTTTTTTATTTATAATCTTATTTATTCTTCTATTATGTATTGCTTACTTTTTGGGGGGGGAGGATAAAAGGGAGGAAGGGGCAGATAGAATGGGTCAATCAGGGCCTCTATCCACTAAAAATGAACTCCCAATCAGGGCCTCTATCCACTAAAAATGAACTCCCAATCAGGGCCTCTATCCACTAAAAATGAACTCCAGGTGCATACACCACCTAGTGCATCTGGTTTTCCATGGATACTGAGGAACTGAACCTGGCTCCTTAGGCTTTGCAGGCAAGTGCCTTAATGGCTAAGCCATTCCTCCAGCCCCAGCTTTTCAATTCAAAATGGAAATGCCCCCAGTAGTTATCAGCAGATGAGTGGATGAACAATTTCTAGTATATCCATGCCCTGCAACACAACCTGCCATGTTAAAACAGGACACACTTGGGAACAGGGCTCTGAAAACCATTCTGCTAAATAAAGCAACAGTCAAAAGGTGATAAACTGCATGACACTGCTGCATAAATGTCTAATCATTTTCCTATGGCAGAGCTAAAAAAGAAAAGTGAGAATAAGTGGATGGGCAGAAGGGAAGCCAGGAGAAAGCAGACCTTTTCTATGATTATGGTACCAGCTCAACAATTACACATCATGCTTGTGAGTCATTGGTTTGGATCATTAACACACATGACATTTACTATATACAAATTTTACCTCAAGGATTTATTTCTGTGTGTGCATGCGCACGAGTGTGCACATGTGTGTGCGCATACATTTATGGGGTGCCAGGGATTACACTACACTCTTCCACCAAGCACATCAGCTTGAAAGACCAAGTTCGCAGGGAGCCCTGGACGATATGGAGGAGAAAGGTCTTCAAGTGCCTGAACAACAGTGATTAACACTCTTTTTTTTTTTTTTGCTTTTCGAGGTAGGGTCTCACTCTGGTACAGGCTGACCTGGAATTAACTATGTAGTCTCAGGGTGGCCTCGAACTCTCGGCGATCCTCCTACCTCTGCCTCCCAAGTGCTGGGATTAAAGGCGTGCGCCACCACGCCCAGCTCAATTAACACTCATTTTCCATGGAGCTAATTTTTCTGGTGATTCCTATGGTCTGAATGTGTCCCTGTAAATTTCACATGGAGCCCCACAGTCATGCCTCAGTTTCTCAGAATGTGACTGTTTACTGGGAGGGAACCTTCATGGAGGTTGATGAGGCTAAAATGAGGTCATGAGCAACATGATCCTGATCCAATATTACTTGAATCCTTACAAAACAGTCTACCCACATAGAAGAGACACCAGGTATGTACGTTTGTGCACGCTACGTAAGTACAGAGAAGACAGGCAGCCATCTGTAAACCAAAGACACAGGTCTCAAAAGAAGCGAAGTCCCCTGCCCTTGGCCCTTGGACTTCAGCGTCCTGAGCCGAGAGGGCAGATTTCCACTGTCTTAGCCATTTAGTCTCACGTACCTTGTCATGACAGATCTAAAACATACATACAATTCCACATGAACAACGGCATGTTTTTGGCATGTGTATCTTGTGTGCTGTGCATGCGTACTTGCATGTGTGTGTCAAGGTCAGAGGTTAAGGTGCTTCTTGACTGGTGTCCCCTTCATTTTCTGAGGCAGGTCTCTCCCTTGAGCGCAGAGCTTGCTCTGCAGGCCAGTCCAACAAAGGCAGCTTGCCCTGGTGTGCCCATCTCTGCCGCTGAGCAATGGGCTCACAGGCAGCCCCATCCCATCCACCCGGCGCTGACGCGTCTGCTGGGGACCAGAAGCCAGCTCTTCGTGCCCACGTGCCAAGCGCTGCATCCGCTGAACCAGCCCCTCGGGTGTTCATGTAGAGGAGAAATATGTCAAGTTCTCTTCTGTTTCCATGGAAAAAGAAATTTCTCACAGGGTCATAATAAAGGAACAACTAATACCAAGAACGAACATTGTGCATTAACGCACTCCACGCCGTAACCATGTGGTGAGTGTGTCAGATGACTCTCAGGTGTTGCACTATAGACCTTCATGAATGAAATGACCCAAGGAACGTGAGGGTTACCTCGTGTTTCCACGGCACTGATGCATTTTCTGAGAATGGTGAATCCCATCTTATCCAACTGTGCACCTAAAACAAACAGATGCCAATTAGTGAGGGTACAGAGACTTATATTCCTCTTCCTCGAAAAAAAGGGAAACAATTTCAAGGCAACCTAAGTCATTTCACTATCTCAAAAATTCCTGAAAACTATACACTGCCAATGCAGACAACATATGTAGGAAATGTATATATTTACAGAGGAGCTTGCTGGAAAACCAAGATTATCTATTTCCAGTTGATAAACCAACATATAATGTAAAATAAATTTAAGTTAATAGATACAACTTTTTGTTTTGTTTTGTTTTTGTTTTTCCGAGGTAGGGTCTCACTCTAGGCCAGGCTGACCTGGAATTCACTGTCGTCTCAGGGTGGCCTCAAATTCACGGTGATCCACCTACCTCTGCCTCCCAAGTGCTGGGATTAAAGGCGTGCACCCCCACGTCCGGCTAGGTACAACTTATTTTAAGCAGCCAAAAACAAGCAATACTAATCGTTTTGTGTGTGATTTTTTTTTTTCTTATTGCTTTCCCTCTTTCCAGCCCACTGCCGCTGCGATTAGTCAGCTCTTCAGGCTATTACAGCAGTAATCTCCTCAGTGATCCCCTAGTTTCTTGCCAATTTAACTCTGTGCACACGCTGATGACTAATTTTTCCACAAGTGTATGTAAGGTAATACCAATCTTTAAGGAAAGCTAGCTAGAAATAATCTGTACATTTTGTCAAGACTTCCAGCCATAGCTCATTTAAAGACAAGGGAAAATATTAATAAAGGTTCTCAAGTTAGCTATGGCTCTAAGAATGTAACTTTTCACTTAACATAAGAGAAAAAGTTTTAAGGGAAGTTTTGAATTTTTTGTGTATATGCATACATGTAGGTGTGGGGGCCAGAGGCTGACATGAGACGTTATCCATCAGCCTCCTCTTTTGAGACAGGGTGTCTCATTGGCCGAACCTCACCATTAGGCTAGAATGACCAGTGAGTCCCAGAGTTCCTCCTGTCCCCACATTCTTATAGGCATGTGCCACCACATCCAGTGTTTCTATGTAGATTCTATGTGGGGATCAAATCCAGGTCCCATGCTTGTGAAGCATGCACCTTAGTCACTGAGCAACCGACCAAGTCCCAAGAAATTACCTTTTAACTAATATTTGGGCCATAAGGTTAAGTTAAAATTTTGATATTTTGTGCCATGCTCTACACATTTAAAATGATAATATTTTCATAGCTAAAAACAGAAGGTTCATGTGGCAGAGCGGGTCACTAAAAAAATAATAATAATAATTTTATATAGTTTTCAACTACAGATAGCCACATATGACTGGGCTGGCACATTCATATCTCAAAAGCTAAATAAGGGCTGGAAAGATGGCTTAGCAGTTAAGGCATTTGCCTGCAAGGCCAAGGAACCCCTGGTTCAATTCCCCAGCACCCACGTTAGACAGATGCACAAAGGGGCGCATGTGTCTGGAGTTCGTTTGCACTGGCTGGAGGCTCTGGGATGCCCATTCTCTCTCCCTCTCTATCTCTCAAAATAAATAAATTTAAAAAAAAAAAAAAAAAAGCTAAATGAAGGAAAGTAGCACCGCCTTTAGGACCAAGGGAACTGCCACGCTCACTCAGGGCAGGGAGACTCCCAGTCTTTTTCTTACTCCACAGTATAATGCTCATGGGGGATTTTCACAATGGAAGCTGAACGGTGGTGCTCAGGAATCCACTATTCTCAAGATTTTGTACAAGTCAAGTTATTCTTTCTATTTTGAAAACTTGTTCTCCAAAAAGACAGCGCTTTAACTTCTCTACATAACAAACAGTAAGCGGGCTGGAGAGATGGCTCAGGGATTGAGGACACTAGCTTGCAAAGCCTGCCAGCCTGTGTTGACCAGAGTTTGAGTCCCCAGTACCCATGGCAAGTGAGATGCACAAAGTGACACGTGAGTCTCAAGTTTGTATGGAGTGACAAGAGCCATGGCGTGCCCATTCATACTTACTTCCTCCCCTTCCCCCCTCACAAATACATACAGAATACTTTAAAAGGAGAAGGAAGTAATGAGAAGTGAGCTGGGGAGCTGGCTCAAGGGATAAGGTGTTTGCTATTCAAGCAGAGTACCACAGTTCAATCTTTCCCAGACCCCCAAATTTAAAAAAAAGTAATAGGGAAAGGGGAAAAGGGGGACAGGGGAGAAGTGGGTAAGGGGGGAGGGGAAGAAAGAAGAGAATACAGGAGGAAATCAACAAAGGAGAAAGGAAGGGGAGCTAAGAAGGCGTTTCTATGGATGCATACCCCTTCAAGGGCAACCCGTCAATGTCCAGAGGCAGGCTAGATATCCCTAGCTTTTGATTCAAGAATTTGCACAAATGGGGTGGGAGAGATTGCTCAGTGGTTAAAGGCATTTGCCTGCAAAGCCTGGAGGCCTGGGTTCGATTCCCCAATGTGGTGGTTTGAATAGATGGCCCCCAATATATTCAGTTTTTTATTTGGTTGTACTTTGCATCTTCAGCCACCTGGCTGGAGGCAGTGTCACTGGGTGGATCTTAAGGTGTGGTGATGGGTTTGAGATTTCAATCTAAAGATATGCAAAGTATGCCTAGTTGGAGCTCCTTAAGTGTGCTGTGTGGCTTGTGGCTTTTGGCTTGTGCTTCTCTCTCTCTCACTGCTTGGTCCTGTGAAGGCAGGCCAGCTTCTTCTGCCATTTATGGAACTTTCCCTGGATCTGTAAGCTTCAGTAAATATCCCTTCCTCCATAACTGTGCCTGGTCTGGAAGTTCATTTCAGTGATCCTGACGCCGTCTGCTACACCCAGTAACCATGTAAAGTCAGATGCACAATGTGGCACGTGCGTCTGGAGTTCGTCTGCAGTGGCAGGAGGCTCTGCCAAACCCATTCTCTTTCTCTCTCTCAAACACGGAAAAAAAAAATCTGGCCCAAATGATCACAATTATTTTGTAATCATATGTCCTATAACAGTACTTCCAAAATGGACATCTGATCAACATAACCTTGATTTTTCCAAACATATCAAAAAGAAGTCTTTGAGGCTAATGAATCCATTTCAGCGCCACAGTGCAGGAGGCAGCAGTGCTTTCGTCTAGCACACAGGGCACGTGAAGACCCCGGCCTTAAAATGTGCAAATGTGTTGAGTTACTCGTTGCTCTCGCCCATAATATAACACTATTCTACTTGCATGACCCGTATTCCAGAGGCGGTAAATCTAGAGGATACAGACGTGTAAAAGGAGTGCATAGGTTATCAAAATGAAGATGGATGCATTTGTGTAAAGCTAACCAACACAAGGAGGTAAGGCCATGGAGTTATGAAGGAAAGCTTCTCATATACACAAACCTGACAGTAGCTCTCACAAAAGACTACAGAACCACAAGCCTGCACCAAGGCCAGCGAAAGCTCGTATAAAAAGAGCTTCCACAAAGGTATCTGCCCAGCTCCGATCTGTCCAACACTGGGCTGGGACCTCTCTTATTATTAACCATTCTGGCCAAAACTGAGTACTTTACTATATCTGATGTGGGCCAGAGAGATGGCTCAGAGGTTTAAGGGGCTTGCTTGCAAGGCTTCATGAATTGAGTTCAATTCCCCAGTGCCCACATAAACCCAGGTGTACAAAGTGGCTCGTGCCTCTGGAGTTTGTTTGCAGTGGCAGCAGATCCTGGCTTGCTCATTCTCTCTTTCTCTTAAATGAATAAAAACAGCTGCAATTTCAATTATATATGTTTATGTGTGTGTGTGTGTGTATAGATAGATAAGTATATAGATAGATAGATAAGATGCAATGCTGCTGGCTTTCCCCTGTAAAATTGTCGTCTCAGAGCCAGGCATGGTGGTGCACATCTTTAATCCCAGCACTCTGGGAGGCAGAGGTAGGAGGATCTCCATGAGTTTGAGGCCACCCTGAGACTCCATAGTGAATTCCAGGTCAGCCTGAGCAGCTAGAATGAGACCCTACCTCAAAAACCCAAAAGTAAAATAACTAATAAAAAAACAATAAAATAGATAAATTTAAAAAATAAAGTAGTCTCCTCACCTCAATCTCTTATAGCATGTCCACAGTTGACTAGGGGTGTGTTCCCTCTGGAGCAATCTTATTGCCCCCCCCCCCAAATAAGCATCATTAAGCTTTAGAGTCTGTTTTATTTTATTTTATTTTTTGGAGAATGAGAAAGGGGTGGAAGGAGGGCTGCAAACAAGGACTTAAGAAACGGCTCCTACCCCCAGGATCACGGCAACCCAGGATGAAGGTCAAAGTGCAAACCCAAACCTCCCTGGGATGGTGTTTCTGGCTGTAGCGATCAACAGCCAAGAGCCTGCAGAGAAAACCTCATAGAAAAGCTCAGCTGAGGAAGAGCAGTGAGGCTACAGCAGACCAGAGCAGGCTGACAAGGTCCCAACAGATAAGAAGGTAGGTAAGATATGCTGCAGAGGAGCAGTGCAAGGGGGGTGCAGAGTGAGCCCCGGCTCCAGCCCGCCATCAGACACGAACATGCAAGAAGAGACCTATGAAAAAGCAGGCTGCCACGCTCTTATCTTAGCACTTACCTCCTTCTGGTCTTGGGAGGATTGCTTTATTAAAGCTTTGGAACAGCTGGTAAAAAGAGAAGGGAGAGAAACAGTATTTTTTTAACACATTAACAAAAGGCAATCGTGTAAGAACACGCAAAAGTGTATTTTCGAAAAGTTAAGTGTTGGATAATGCAGCGCAAGAAATGAACTCAGCCTGTCTCTGCTTTGCGGCGGAGAGCTCCGGCACCCCTGAAATCTCCTGACTGGGAAGTCTGGCTGCTCTGAAGGAGCCTCTCCTTGGACAGCCCCCGAATTTAGGCTGAGGATGCCTCGGGCCCAGAACTTGAGATAGCAGCAGGACAGGGCTGACGCTCGGAGTGACTGACGAGTTCAGACTTCCTCCAGGCACACCCGCTGCCCTCTTGCGGACTGAGCGTAACCTCTATCAAAACTGAACAAGATTTCACCCAGCTGCCCTCAGGTGAACACATCAAATGCAGGGAGGGTGGCATTCCCACAGGAGGCATAGGAGGTCCGCACGTCCAGCTCACTGCATAGCTCCCCCTGCCCTATGCCACCCCACAGACACACCCAGCTCTTTGAGAAGGATGCTCCTGGGCTGTACAATCTACTGGTGACCATAACATTCCCTGAGGGCCCTTCCAGCCAACTGCTGAAACCAAGAAAGGGGTCATGTGAACCCCCAATCCAAACCAAACCCCAGCCAAGGAGACCAACATTTGTGACTGACAGCTGAAGCTGGAGCGGATCATCTTGATATGAAGCTGCCAACGACCACTTTGTGGTCTGAGTATATCAAGTCTCCCATAGGCTCATGTGTTGTAGCACTTGGTCCCCAGCAGGTGGCACTGTTTGGGAAGGCTGTGGAACCTTTAGAAGGTGGAAACTTCCTGGACAAAGCAGGTCACTGAGGGTCCCTGTGTCGTCCCTGCTTCCTGGCTGAAATGGGAGGAGCCACCGCTCATACGCAAAGATGAATGGGGGCTTGGACTCTTTTCTACTTGAAGGTACCCCCAAAGCAGTATAAAGGAGATGGCAGGATTGCATCACATAATGAAGCAACGAAGAACTGTAAACTGCATCTGTGTAAATTTGAAATGCTCAGCCTCACAGCAACAGGTTGGGAAAGGTCTGCACCCTGACCCATCGACGAGTGCACATCGTTTCACTACTATCTCAAACATCTAGTATTTGGGACTGGAGAGATGGCTTAGCAGTTAAGGCGTTTGCCTGCAAAGCCAAAGGACCCAGGTTCAATGCCTCAGGACCCACGTTAGCCAGATTCACCGGGCTGAGCACTCCAAAGGGACCGTCCCACTGCAAAGGTGTTCAACGGCACAGCACGTGAGACACAGGCCTATCATGACCTAGAAGTCAAGTGTTCAAGAGTGCAGCACATGAGAAGTAGGCTCATTTCACAACGACTTAGGCAAGGGCTTTTCATTGCTTTATGACCTCTGTTTTTTTATTTGGATTTTCAAGGAAGTTCTTTCTCCAGCCCAGGCTGACCTAGAATTCACTATATAGTCTCACGGTGGCTTTGAACTCATCGTGATCCTCCTACCCCAGCCTCCCACCAATTTCTAAATAAGTAAATAAATGGACAGATGGCTTAGTGGTTAAGGCATTTGCCTGCAAAGCCAAAGGACCTCAGTTCAATGCCCCAGGACCCACATAAGCCTGATACACAAGGTGGTACATGTATCTGGAGTTCATTTGCAATGGCTGGAGGCCCTGGTGTGCCCATATTCATTCATTCATTCATTCATTCATTTTCTCTCTCTCTCTCTAATAAGTAAAAAATAAATATTTTAAAAATAAAATAAAGCATGTCTAGACTCAGGAGACGGATACTGGTTGTTGGTGGTGAACTGCCTTTACTAACAGCATCAGCACACAACACTTTGGATCTCGGCTGTCAACCAGACCCTGACTTCCAGCTTAAAGTTTTAAGAACCAATTAAACATCAACAGAAACCGGGGGTGGGAATATATTGTCTCGGTGAAAGAGTACTTACTTCCCTAGCATACGGGAGGGCCTGGGTTCCATTGCTAGCACCAGAAAAGGACAGAAAGAGAAGGATAGATTCTAAATACAATTAATTCAGCAGACAACACCCGAACCTAATCACTTCTTACTTTCTTACTCTCTTACCTAGCATCAGGGTTTAAAGTATATTAAAATTGGGCTGGAGAAATGACTTAGCAGTTAAGCGCTTGCCTGTGAAGCCTAAAGACCCCGGTTTGAGGCTCGGTTCCCCAGGTCCCACGTTAGCCAGATGCACAAGGGGGCGCACGCGTCTGGAGTTCCTTTGCAGTGGCTGGAGGCCCAGGCGTGCCCATGTTCTCTCTCTCTGTCTCTCTGCCTCTTTCCCTGTCTGTCCCTCTCAAATAAAATAAAAATAAACAAATACATATAGATAAATAAATGGGGTTTCATTTTCCAAACACTACATCACAATGGGCACATGCACTGCTAGCTGGCCTCTTTGCCCAGTATGCTCTCAATTAGCATTAAGTAGCATTATCTTTTTTTTTTTTTAAATTTTATTCATTTGAGAGAAAAAGTGTGAGTTACAGAGACAGATGATGGGAATGCCAAGGCCTGCAGCCACTGCAAACCACCTTGTGCATCTGGCTTTACGTGAATACTGAGGAACTGAACCTCTGTTCTTAGGCTTCGCATGCAAGTGCCTTAACCACTAAGCCATCTCTCCAGCCTGACTAGCGTTATTGTAATTCCAGGCCATGAGCTTCATCTGTGCAGGGCTCCTCTCCCACTTTTCAAATCACCCTTTGCTCTTTCTTCTAAACCTCAAGAACAGCCAGTGCTTTCCGGGGGAGCACTTGCTCCCGCAGTTTATTTAGTCATTACACTTAACACAGTGGAGTCAAACTGCCTCTATGCTGTTTTCTAAATCACCTTCACTAGATCCCAACAAGGGACAGGACTTGCCAAATTCTCAACTCCCAGCGGCCAGCAGCGCAGAGACGGGGAAGCAGCGTCTGAACACAGCAGCAGCAGACTGAACGCAGGTTGCCCCTGGGATCTGTCAGGACTGTCACCTCCTTCCAGGAGCAACGGGAATCCAGACGCGACTCTCTATGGCTACACAGCACCACCCTCTGAAAACTAGTCCGCTGAAGCCTGCGCCACGAGACCAAGCCAAGTACGGGCGGGTGGCAGTTACTGACAAGGTCGCCTCGTATTCAGTCTCCTATCTCCAGAAATCCAAAGTCATCACAAACATGTGACGTGCTCATCACTGCCCCCTCCCCCCCCCAAAAAAAAATCCTGAAGGTTTATTAGAAGCTGAATGCTTCTAAGAGGAGTTCCCAGGCTGATTCCAGCAAGGATCTTTTTAATTTTAACTTTTATTTATTTATTTGAGAGTGACAGAGATAGAGGGAGAGAGAGAGAGAGAGAATGGGCACACCAGGGCCTCCAGCCACTGCAAACGAACTCTAGATGCATGCGCCCCCTTGTGCATCTGGCTAACATGGGTCCTGGGGAATCGAGCCTCAAACCGGGGTCCTTAGGCTTCACTCACATGCAAGTGCTTAACTGCTAAGCCATCTCTCCAGCCCTGTTTTTTTAATATTTTATTTTTTATTTATTTACTTGGACAGACTGAAAGAGGGAGGGAAAGTGAGACAATAGGAGCACCAGGGCCTCCAGCCACAGCAAACGAACTCCAGAAGCATGCACCTTCTGTGCAGCTGGCTAACAGGGGTCCTGAGGAATCGAACCTAGGTACTTTGGCTTTCCAGGCAAATGCCTTAACCACTAAGCTATCCCTCCAGCACCCAGCAAGGATCTTTTCCCAAATACTACAGAATACAGACAATGTGCTTATAAAGCAAGCTCAACCACAGTGGATCTTACCGCTTCTTTTCCGCCCAGCGCTTCCAACCACTGCTTCCTTTCCTCTTCCGAGAATGCCTGCACGGTCAGGGAAACACCAGGCCTGAAAGAAAGCAGAGTGTCAGGTGGCCCTCCGGTGCCAGCACGACCTGCTCTGTCTCCAGGGGCTTGCCCAGAGGATTACATTTTTAATTGTGAACTGCACTAAAACACACGTGAGGAAAAGTTTACCGCTGAAACCATTTTTTTGTTTATTTTTATTTATTTATTTGAGAGTGACAGACACAGAGAGAAAGACAGATAGAGGGAGAGAGAGAGAATGGGTGCACCAGGGCCTCCAGCCACTGCAAACGAACTCCAGACGCATGTGCCCCCTTGTGCATCTGGCTAACGTGGGTCCTGGGGAACCGAGCCTCAAACCGGGTCCTTAGGCTTCACAGGCAAGCGCTTAACCGCTAAGCCATCTCTCCAGCCCGCTTAAACCACTTTTAGTCATATAGTTCCTGGGCATTTGATCATAGCCACGTTGCTGTGCAACCATTACTACCAACTATGTCTGGAGTTGGCGGTGCGTGGGCCAGGCTGCCCTTGAACTCGCTGCTCTCCTGTCTCAGCCTCCTGAGTAGAGATGACAGGAGCACAACACCATGCCTGGCTCCAGGAAGTTTTTCATCCTGCTATCCTAAACCTCTATGCACTGTTAAACACCATTACGTAGTAACTCACCACAGCTCCTCTCCCCAGCCCCTGGCAGCTTCTATTATATACATATTTTTTTATGTACAGCCTGTTATTTATTGATTGATTGATTGATTGATTGATTAGAAAGAGAAAGAGGCAAGTAGAAAAGAGATCGTGTACAACCAGAGCCCAAACTCCAGCTACATTGCCACTTTGTGCATCTGGCTTTATGTGCATACTGGGGATTCAAATTCGGGTCCTTGGGCTCTTCAGGCAAGCGGCTTAACCACTGAGCAATCTCTCTAGCCCCCCATTTTGTTTCTATGAGCCTGACCACTCACAGTACCACATGAAGTGAACCCACGCAGCGTTCATATTGCGTGACCAGCTGTTTCACTCAGCAGAATTATTCATTCATTCAAGTTCATCCAGGTTGGTGAATGTGTCAGAATTTTCTGCCTTTTTCAAGTTGAGTAAGTACGACAACGTGTTCATCGGCTCACACGTCCGGACACTCGGGTACTAGTTCCCACATTTGGTTACTGGAGTTAATGCTATGGGCATGGGTTCACAGACACCTCTTCAAATCTCTGCTGGGGTGGGGGAGGAGAGGACCCTGCTCCCACATGACCTCTACCACCGTCCACAGGACAGAGTTCAATGCATTTCCTTTTCTTCACCTAATAAAGTCTCTCTAAACCTCACCATCTGGTCTGTGGATTTTAATTCTTTAAATTGTTAAGACAAGGATCGGGGAGACCTCTAATTTATTGCTGTTATTGGTGAGGAACCCCAAGATTCCCATTACAATACCTGAGGCTGACAGTGATGGCCTGTAAGACCAGCTATGTAGGACACTGAGCATAGGCGTCGTAAGTTCAAGGTATACTTGCGCTACAAAGATAGTTCCAGACCATCCTGGGAACCATATCAATGTACAATCTCAAAAATGTTTGCCTTGCAAGCATGGGGACCCGAGTTCACTCCACGGTACCCACGTAAGCTGTTTGACAAGGCAGTGTACTTGTAATTTGAACACAGGATAGGCAGAGGCAAGAAGATCCCTGGTGTTCCTGGTTAGCCAGTCTAGCTTATCTGGTGAGCTGCAAGCCAATGAAAGAATCTTGCCTCAAAAAGAGATGGGCAGAGTTGCTGAGGAATAACATCTGAGGTTGTCCTCTGGCCTCCAATCCCCTTTTCCCTTCCTCCCTTCCTCTCCCTCACACACACACACTTGAATGAATGTGCATGAACATGTCCAGAGTACACACAAAGTAAGAATTTGTCTGTGGGGGCTAGAGAGATAGCTTAGTGATTAAGGCATTTGCCTGTAAAGCCAAAGGACCCATATAAGCCAGATGCACAAGGTGGTGCATATGTCTAGAGTTCATTTGCAGCAGCTGGAGGCACTGGCATGCCCATTCTCTCTCTTTTCTCTATGTGCCTCTTTCTCTTTGTCTCTCTCAAATGAATTTAAAAAAAAAAATTTTTGTCTGTGGATATAGCTCAGTGATAAAGCACTAACCTAGCATGTGAAAGATCTGTAAATTCAACTCCAGTACCACAAAAGTAAGATAGATGATGGATGGTTGATAGAGAGAAGATTCAGATAGACAGATGACATAGACAAAAGGTATAAAAAAAGCAATCTTTCAAACATAACAAGAGAAAAATGCAAAATAAAACTTAAAAGAAAATAGAAATAGAAAAAGGAGCTAACAGCCCAGTGTGGTGGCGCACGCCTTTAATCCCAGCACTCGGGAGGCAGAGGTAGGAGGATCGCCATGAGTTCGAGGCCACCCTGAGACTACATAGTGAATTCTAGGTCAGCCTGGGCTAGAGTGAGACCCTACCTCAAAAAAAAAAAAAAAAACCAAAGAAAAATAAAATAGAAGAGAAAGAAAAGAGAAAAGGGATCCAATGAATTGTAAAATGGATGAGTTCTCTAAAAACTTAAAAATTGAAAAATGTTTAGACTCATTAAGAAAAAAAAAAAAAAAAAAAAACAAGAAAAATCTACACTAACCATGAAACAAGAATAGTACAGAATACACAGATATGAAAAGGACTCAACATTATGAGGCAATTTATGTAAATAAAGTAATTAACGTAAAACTGTCAAACATTTTTCCAATGCCGCTTCACTCTGATGAGGGCTCCAGAGGTTCCACAGCCCCCCACTTTCATCTTCACTCGACTTCCACAGACATCCTAGCAGGTATGAAGTAGCATCTCACCGTGGTTTCTCGTCTGCATTTCCCTAATAACTGATCATGTTAAACATTTTTCATGTGCTAATTTGCTACATGTAGCTTTTCCAAGAAGAAATGTCCAACTGCTGTGTTTTCTGGAAATAAGATCATTATCAGACATGATTTTCAAGTATTTCCTCCTATTCTATATGTTATCTTTTCACTCTTTTTTAAATTTTATTTATTTGTTTACTTGACAGAGAAAGAGGGAGGAAGGGAGAGAGAGAGAGAGAGAGAGAGAGAGAGAGAGAGAGAGAGAGAGAGAGAATGGGCATGCCAGGGCCTCCAGCCACTGCAGATGAACTCCAGATGCCTGTGCCCCCTTGTACAGCCAGCTAACGTGGGTCCTGGGGGATCAAACCTGGGTCCTTTGGCTTTGCAAGAAAACACCTTAACTGCTAAGCCATCTCTCTAGCCCTGCTTTAAAAAAAAAATTATGTATTTATTTGCAAGAGAGAAGAGGAGTACAAAAGAGGCATGCCAGGGCCTCTAGCCACTGCAAACGAATTCCAGAGTCATGTGCTACTTTGAGCATCTGGCTTTACTTTGATACTAGGAAAGCGAACCTGAGTCATTTCACTTTGCAGGCAAGCCCTTAAATGGCTAAACCATCTCTCCAGCCCTCTTTTTACTTGTTTGTTTTTGTTTTTCGAGGTAAGGTCTCACTCTAGCTCAGGATGACGTGAAATTCACTCTATAGTCTCAGGGTGGCCTCAAACTCATGTTAATCCTCCTACCTCTGCTTCCTGAGTGCTGGGATTAAAGGTGTGTGTCACCACACCCGGCTCTTTTTACTTTTTTGATGCCATCTTCTCCCTTGTTCTTAATGCTTCCCCCTAGCTAAGAAAATATTCAAAGTAGCCTTAGTTAAAGCACAAACCCCTGGTGCAACTGATGAGAAGGGGACAGATGATCTCCGGCTGAACCCCCATCAGTCATGACCCCCTTTGCTCTCAAGAGCAGACTGCCTAGGCACTGGAGCAGCACGCGGGTACTGGGACAAAAGTAGCCAAGTTCTCAGCTAAGGGTGCTAACACCTCTCTGGGAGCTATCTGGAGCCAGGTGACTCCACGCAGGACCGCGTGTGAGCAGATGCAGAGCGTGTCACCTGTGGGAAGTGTCCAACAGAGCACTGTGAACCCAGGCTACCTGAGCAAAGGAACCAAGCCCAGGAGAAAGCAAGGTATGACGTTAACATGCTTACATCCTCTCTGCCCCTAGCTTAACCACCCAAGAACACACAGATCACCCTTACCACTGTGCACGCCATGTGGACTTTCTGTGATGCACTGAAACCAAACCAGACCTGAACTGAATGCCACAACTAAATGATTCTTTTTTTGTTTGTTTGTTTGTTTGTTTGTTTATTTGAGATAGGGTCTCACTCTAGCTCAGGCTGACCTGGAATTCACTATGGAGGCTCAGGGTGGCCTGGAACTCATGGCAATCCTACCTCTGCCTCCCGAGTGGTGGGATTAAAGGCGTGTGCCACCACGCCCGGCCTAAATGAATCTCTTGATCTGTATGTGCATAGAACAGTGGCAACCCCGGGGGCTCACCAAGTAACTCCTACCGACACATGCTACCTTGCTACTCTTGACATAAGAAATACAAAGTAGCAAAAATAGATCCTCACAAAGGAAGCAAATTTCATGTATATTAAATGTAGCAATCAACGGTGAAATTGCTATTCATCGGATCCCAGCAGGATTTCGCACCAACCCCTCGAGATGCCCATTCACACCGCCCACACACCCCGACCCGGGCGGGATGCGTTCTCCTTTCAGCAGAATTCAGACTCTGGGGCTCGCGCGGCGGCAGTGCAGTGGTGGAGAGAAGACTGACAGGTGCTTGATGGAGTCCAATCCCAGTCCTGTCGCTTCTGAGCAACAATTCAATTTCTTTGAATCCAGCCCAAATCTGGTGGCTGCCCACCACCTATAGAGCTCTTCGTTTGGTATCGCAGAGCCATGTGATGCTAAGTAAAGCAGCACCTACTCCTGTGGGGTGCACGAGCTAACGGAGGAGGAAGAAACTGCCTGTAATTCCGACTTCTCCGCTGGGCCAGGAGCCAGGTGAAGAGAGCAGACAGAGCAGACGACACTCAGACCTACAGTCAAGGCCCGCAGAGCACCGCAGCTATAGAAGCCTCGGGGTGGCGCCCTCAGCACCCGCCCACTAGTTTTCACTTCACAAACGAGCAACAGTGAGGGGAGAACCCTGACCACCCCCCCCAAACCACTCATAATAGCACACACCATAAATGTTGCCCTGCTGAGAAATGAAGAAACGAATCAAACACAACATTATAATATATATATTATATAATATATATGTGTGTGTGTGTGTGTGTGTGTGTGTGTGTGCGTGTGTGTGTGTTTACACACACACATATATTAGCTTCCTTCTGAAAAATCAAGAAAATATGTGAGGATTATCAATAATGTCCAAGGTTAACCAGAGTTTTAGAGAACAGGAATGCTTAAAATAGGTGTGTCTTACTTTATTAAAAATACTGTATATTGGTATCATATAAGATTGAATGCATATATTTATATGAAATGCCATCTACTTTCCCCTTTAAAAAATTGGGGAGGGAAGACCTGAGAGAATATAACTCAATGGTACAAGACTTGTCTAGTATGCATGAAGCCCTAGGTTGAAAGCACAGGGGAGAAACAGAGAGAGAGAGTGTGTGTACACAATACACATACATATATACACACACATATCTATCTCTACATCTCTCTATATATCTATATACACATATGTATATGTATTTTTTTAATCTTAAAAATATACTGGGGCTGGAGAGATGGCTTAGCAGTTAAGCGCTTGTCTGTGAAGCCTAAGGACCCCGGTTCGAGGCTCGGTTCCCCAGGTCCCACGTTAGCCAGATACACAAGGGGGCGCATGCATCTGGAGTTCATTTGCAGTGGCTGGAGGCCCTGGCGCACCCGTTCTCTCTCTCACCCTCTATCTGTCTTTCTCTCTGTGTCTGTCGCTCTCAAATAAATAAAAAATGAACAACAACAGAAAAAAATACTCTAGACTGGGGAGATGGCTTAGCAGTTAAGGCACTTGCCTGTAAAGCCTAAGAATCCAAATTCAATTCCCCAGTATCCACGTAAGCAAGAGGCACATGGTGGTGGATGTGCCTGGAGTTTGTTTGCAGTGGTTAGAGGCCCTGACACACCTATTCTCTCCCTCCCTGCTTTTCTCCTCCCCCCACTTCTCTTTCCCTCATAAATAAAAATATTTTTTAAAAATATTTTCAGAGCTAGGCGTAGTGGTGCACACCTTTAATCCCAGCACTCAAGAGGCAGAGGTAGGTGGATTGCCATGAGTTCAAGGCCACCCTGAGACTACAGAGTGAATGCCAGGTCAGCCTGAGCTAGAGTGAGACCCTACCTCAAAAAACCTTGCATGCACTGCCTATGCACTATGCTGTAAGCAACACAAAAGAGGGAGCCAGGTAGAAGAGCCTGGAGTTTGGGGAAGGGATAATTAATGTTACCAACGTATCTAAGGCACTTCCAAGTACAAATTGGGCGAGTTCCTAAGGGAATGCAGAACAAGAGACGAGAAGTGAGGGCTGATCCCTCGAGGACGCCACCAGGAGCGCCTGGGAATCAAGGAACCGGAGGAGGAATGTCAGTAAGCTGAAAAGGCCAGCGAGGTGGCCTTGAAGCAACTGTATTGCGCAGGAGAGCAAGAGCGAGCGCTGGGCACCACCGTGACACAGAGCCCGAGAGAACTACAGCGGAGAGGCGGGTACCTAAGTGACAGAAGAGGAGAAAGAGCATTGAGACGGTCGACACATGACCGCTTTCTGAAACAGCTGTCTTTGCAGGGGAAAAGAAATGGGCAGTAGGCAAAGGGGAAGGGCTCAGTGATGGTGCTGGTAATGTTTTTGTTAAGACGGATGAAATACCAGCTTCTAGGGTGTTTCTGAAGGCAAGCCCAAGGTTAACCGTGACTGGCTATGCAACTGCAAAGTCAGGGAAGGAAATGGAAGGCATGGTAGGAGCACCTGAATCTGGTCTTCACTACAGATCTGGGGGCATTTAATATGAGCGCAGGCGCGGGCAGGAGAGAAGTGGGTACCGGGAAGAGAAAGGCGGGCAATGGAAGCCAGAGAAGGAAGAAGGCTCACCCTCCCCCGTCACGAGGGATGGGAAGGAACAGCACGACGGCTGAGGTCAGCAAAGGACAAGAGCACAGAGGAAGAGGGAACATGGGCTGGAGAGATGGCTCAGTGGTTAAGGCACCTGCCTGCAAACCCTAGCAACCAGGTTCGATTCCCCAGGACCCACGTAAAGCCAGATGCACAAAGTGGCACGTGCATCTGGAGTTCGTTTGCAGTGACAGGATGCCTGGTAGGCCCATTCTCATTCTCTCTCTCTTTCTCTTTGTCTCTCAAATATTTACAAAAACAAAACAGAAGAGGAACTCAAGAAGAGAGTCATCCATGGTGATAATGACATGCCCCCCAAAAAAAAAAATCACCTAAGGAGGACCATGTGTTACCCATCAGGAGCCAGAGATTCGAAAGGCAGTTCCAAACACAGAAAGCTTTAAGAAAATAAAGACAATACAGAAAGTTTGAGGGTGAAACCATGAGACTGGATAGATTCAAAAAGAACTGAAGGCCATAGGAATTCTAATGTTTAAAGAGCAATATAGCTCAAAAAAGCAGTTTGTGTTCCTGTGAGCCAGGGAGGGCCAGAGTCAGGGGCAGCGGGCGCATGCCCCTCTGTCACCGTCAGGCAGTGTGCCACTTCAGGGACCCCAGGGAGCAGCAGCACCGCGCCACACACCTCAGTTCTTCCTCCGTTCCCGTGTTAGCAAATGGCACCATCTAGTCAGCAGAAACCGCTCTCTCTCCCCTGTACCAACGCAGCATCCGGGTCCCCTCTAAAAAGCCCCTCACCGATCCCTCGGCCTCGGCCTCCACGCCCATTGCCGCCACAGAAACTTGCCCTTCTCACTCTGGCCATCTTTATACCTGTCTACCCTCTCAGAGGGGGTATTAAGCAGTAGAACTCTATCTTGCACACCATTTACTGGATTAAGCTTGAAAACTTAAAATTCAGGCCCTTGAGCCATGTCATACAGCTCTCTGCTCCAATGGTGCTATTGTATTTTTAAAAATTATCAGGTGTGGGCTGGAGAGATGGCTTAGCAGTTAAGCGCTTGCCTGTGAAGCCTAAGGACCCCAGTTCGAGGTTCAATTCCCCAGGACCCACGTTAGCCAGATGCACAAGGGGGCGCACGCGTCTGAAGTTTGTTTGCAGTGGCTGGAGGCCCTGGCGCACCCATTCTCTTCTCTATCTCTCTCTGCCTTTTCTCTCTCTATCACTCTCAAATAAATAAAAATTTTTTAAATTTTTTTAAAAAATCATAAAGTGATTCTTTTGGCGTGTCCATAATCCCACCAACTTACCGGTCAGCAGCTTCAATGTCAAAACAAAACCTTCTGTCGATGGAGTCAGTGTGCCTCTTGGTGCATTCTTTCAAAAAGAATGCCTCTCCATCCCCCTGCAAATAAACACAATACTCTCAAAGCTGGTATCAGCACCACACCCTGAGCCCTCAGCCCTGGGCAACTATGGTTAAACACTACTCATAATTGAACACTTTTGTCACTCTGTTTTTCTTTTTTTAATACTTATTTGCAAGGCAAGAGAGAATGAGCAAAGAATGAGAATGAATACCAGGGCCTCCCAGCTGCTGCATGCAAACACCAGGTGCATGCACTGCTTCGTGCATCTGACTTTACATGGGTATTGGGGAATCAAACCGACGTCATTAGGCTTTGCAGGCAAGTGCCTTAACCGCTGCTCCATCCCTCCAGCCCACTCTCCTGCTTCTGAAGGTCCGTAGATCTTGCTCTGATATACAGCAACATTAAACCAGACTTCACCAATATTGTTTACAAGGTATCTTAACTCAGTTTCCAGGTGCTAGAATAATTCCTACTCTGTTAAAGTCCCCTTCTGTAAAGTCAGAATTTGTTCAAATTTTGCATTATATTACACAGTATGTCATAATCGGCATAATCACCACCACTGATCTCTAAAAATTTCACCTTCATAAGATGGACCAACCTCAGAGCACAGTACGGGGCTGAGATCGGGAACGGTGTCAAAGAACACTGCACCCCTCACCCCAGGCAGAGTTCCTTTTCTCTAAGTGAATGAGCCTCAATCTTTTATGACTTTCTCCTGTACTGAAACACTGTCTTGTCTCACTATGCCAATCCTTTCTGACAAGATCAAAAAGAGGACAGAGGAGTTGGAAGATGGTTCCGAGATTAAGGGCATTTGCTTGCAAATCCTGCCAACCCAAATTCTAGCCTCCAATCACTCACATAAAGCAATGGGGCATACACAGACACCCGGAGGTTGCCCTCTGCCCTGCACACAAATAAATAACAAATATCGGTGCTTACCAAAGAACCACGTTAAGCAATCCAAGTACTTGTTCATTCGTTCGAGAGGGAAGGGAGGAAGGATGGGCGTGCGAGGCCCTACCACCTCTGCCAACAAACTCCAGATGCATGCACCACTCCGTGCATCTGGATTTACATGGGTACGGGAAATTAAACCGAGGCCATTAGGCTTTGCAAGCAAGTGCCTTAACCATGGAGCCATCTCTCCAGCCCAGAGTACACACTTTTGAAACACTGACTATTTTCTAAACTGGGATTTTTTTATTTTGCTAAGCAGTCAAATATTCAAAATATCACAACTAAATTCTTTCATCATTTGCAGCCTGAAATAGAAATCACTCAGTCACTAAGAAGGAATAACTAAGGGTGTGAGTTCCTTCAGATGGCACTCTGCGGCTCAGAGCTGAAGTCACAGCCATCCCCTCCATGACTCTGCTGTTCCATGCGCATTGCATCATTGCAGAAACGTGTGCTTTGGGGATGAAGAGACGACTCAGCAGATAAGGCACTTGCCTGTAAAGTCTAATGACCTGAGTTCAATTCTTCAGTACTCACAAAAGCCAGATGCACAAAGTGGCACATGCACCTGGAGTCCCTTCACAGTGTCTACAGGCCTTGACATGCCCATTCTCTGTCTCACCTCTATTTCTCTGTGCTTGAAAATAAAAATATTGGGCTGGAGAGACAGCTTAGCGGTTAAGCATTTGCCTATGAAGCCTAAAGACGCCGGTTCAAGGCTCAATTCCCCAGGGCCCATGTTAGTCAGATGCACAAGGGGGTACACGCGGTTGGAGTTTGCAGTGGCTGGAGGCCCTGGCATGCCCATTGTCTCTCTCTATCTGCCTCTTTCTCTCTCTGTCAATCTCAAATAAATAAATAAAAATGAACCAAAAGAATGTAAAAGAAATGAAAACCTTTATGTTTTAGGTATGATTTTGAAGAACACTGACTTATGGGATTCCTTTTGTGCATCAAGCATCATCATCATGCATGAGCTCAGGTCCTTGGTATTTGAATGTGCATTAAATGCTTCTAAGAAAATAAAGATGAGTTTTTATGCTATGGTCTAGAACAACAGGTTGCAAACATAAGAAGCTACCTAGGCACCTGAATGCTGGGCAACTGTAAAGGTGGAGACTCAAGATGGCAGCAAGTGATGGTCTCTAAACACTGCTCAGATCAGACACATCTGACACATTTCCTCCCTCTCTCTCGACTAAACATGACAGAAGAGCTGTAGCTCAGTATCATCATGTCTTCTGTTTCCAGTGTGCATGGGTCTAAGGTCTGTGTAAAATGTGTGCTGCATTCTGCAGTTTATGTGTTGCTGTTTGACCAAGTAAAGATAAAGAAAAAAAATATCTGACTAAAGATCCATGGACGCAATTTAGAAACAAAAACAAAGACATTTAATCGTAAAAATAAATTTACCCAAAGGCAATATAAGCTATTAAAATTATCCCCCCCCCCACCCAGTAAGTACTTATATAAAGTATAAAAAGTCGGGCTGAGCTGGGTGTGGTGGTGCATGCCTTTAATCCCAGCACTTGGGAAGCAGAGGTAGGATGATCGCCGTGAGTTCGATACCACCCTGAGACTACATAGTGCATTCCAGGTCAGCCTGAGCTAGAGTGAAACTCTATCTCGGGGAAAAAAAAAAAAAGTGGGCTGGAGAAAGGTGGCTTAGCAGTTTAGGCGCTTGTCTGCTAAGCCTAAGGACCCCTGTTCAACTCCCCAAATCCCACAGAAGCCAAATGAACAATGTCGCTCATATATACAAGGTGGCACATGCATCTGGAGTTCAATGGCAGTGGCTAGAAGCCCAGGGTGCACCAATTCTCTCCATCATAAGATATATATAGAGAGAAAGTAAAATCAAATACTTACGAGTTTCCCTCCAGATCTGTGCTCAAACGGGATCATGTTGAACTTCTTGGCTGCTTTCCGATACATGCAGTAGTGTTTGACCCAACTGGACCCAAATGGAGCAGGCCCTTCAACAAAACAGAGTTTCATATTTCTTCGTGTAAGGAGACAGACACACCGCAATCACATTGCTGCATGGACAAATCCCAGAGGCAGTGGCTGGTACAGAAAAATGCGGAAGAACTATGATGCTAACAAGGAGAAACTGGGGGAAACCGGGGGAGACCGGAGTGTAAGACAACACGGATAATTTAAATCCATGTGTGTGTTGCATACAATTTCCTCCTACGTGAAATATTCCCCTACGGAGGGAGAAGGTTAGTTGGGGGTACTCAGCTTGAAGTTATTAAAAGCTCATGGGTGGGAGAGGGACTGGAGAGATGCCTCAGCAGCTAAAGACACTTATTTGAGGGCCCAGGTTCAAGTCTCAGCAGCCACGTACAGCCAAGATGCACAAAGTGGTGCACGTGTCTCGAGTTCACTGGCAGATGTGGGAGGCCCAATGCGCCCAAACTCTGCCTGCCTCTCCCCCCCAAAAAAAATAACTAAAAATATTTTATTTTAAAAAGGCTCACAGGGCTGGAGAGATGACTTAGTGGTTAAGCGCTTGCCTGTGAACCCTGAGAACCCTGGTTCGAGGCTCGATTCCCCAGGACCCACGTTAGCCACATGCACAAGGGGGTGCACGTGTCTGGAATTTGTTTGCAGTGGCTGGAGGCCCTGGCATGCCCATTCTCTCTATCGGCCTCTTTCTCTCTCTGTTGCTCTCAAATAAATAAATAAAAATAAACAAAAAAAAATTTTTTTAAGGCTCACAGAAGCTGGGTGTGGTGGCGCATGCCTTTAATCCCAGCACTCAGGAGGCAGAGGTATCGGGAGGCAGAGGTAGGAGGATCGCTATGAATTCAAGGCCACCCTGAGACTACAGAGTGAATTCCAGATCAGCCTGGGCCAGAATGAGACCCTACCCCAAAAAAATCCAAATAAAAATAAAAAAAGGGGGCTCACAGATGCTTCAAAAGTTCCATGAAATATGTCTTCACTGTTTTGAACTAAGTCCTTGCCTCTAAAAGTGATAGAATTGCAAAGTCACAGCATTGAGAAAAAGCATCTAGTTGGGGTGGGGGGGTGGGGAAGGAGATACTCCTAGGTACCAGGATAACCTGAGTCCCTTTTCACACTCGTTAATGAGTTAGCGATCCCCCCCATTCTGCACTTGCCCAGGACAACGGCCCATACCAGAGATGCCAAGCACCTGGAATTTCATGTGCCAGTACTACCGTAACCCCAGGGCTGGGGAGGCAGCTTAGTGAGGAATACCTTGAGGACCCAAGCTCGATCCCCAGAAGTGCCGGGCGTGGTGGCGCACACCTTTAATCCCAGCACTCAGGAGGCTAAGGTAGGAGGATCACCCTGAGTTAGAGGCCACCCTGAGACTACATAGTGGATTTCATGTCAGTCTGGCCTAGAGTGAAACCCTACCTCCCAAAAAAAAAAAAAAGTGTGTGTGTGTGTGTGTGTGTGTGTGTGTGTGTGTGTGTGTGTGTGAGAGAGAGAGAGAGAGAGAGAGAGAGAGAGAGAAGTGTTAGCACACACCCATCACCCCAGCACTGAAGCGGTTGGAGACAAGATTGCTGGAGCTACCTGGTCTGCCAGTCTAACCAAAAAGCTCAAGGTTCAGCAACAGACTGACTTAGGGAGTGAGTGGAAGGGTAAAACACAAGCCACCTGACACCTCCCTGCGGCCTACACTAACGGATGCATCCACCTGCACACACACATTTGCACGCACGCATCAATTCATAAGGCCTGGAAGCACAGATCTGTAACATGTGCAAAGGCCCAAGTTCAATCCCTAGCACCACAAAAAAAAAAAAAAAAATTCAAGTCCAATCATCTTGAATCAATGGTAGGGCTCAAAAGAGGATGACAAATTTCCTTAGAAGACTTAAAAAAAAAAAAAAAAAGCAATAATAGGCTGGAGAGATGACTTAGCAGTTAAGGCACTTGCCTGCAAAGCCAAAAGACCTAGGTTCAATTCCCTACTTCCTACATAAAGCCAGATACACAAGATGGCATATGGGTCTGGAGTTTGTTTGTAAGGACTGGATGGTGCACGACTGTAAATTTCAAGAAACCTAAACTTAGACCAAATGCCCGAGAATTGACAAAACCCAATTGCAGCGTGTCTGGCCCGAACCACCGAGGTCTTCCCAGGAAGGCAGGCTCTTGCACACAGGCTCCCGGCAGCTTAGTGGACCGGCGGCCACGGCCGACCCTGGTCTCAGCTTCCAGCAGGGGAATGGTCTCGGGGTCAGCACAACCTCTCGTGCCGCCCTTCCTCGCTGACAAGCGGGTAAGGACTTTATGCTTCCCAAAACCGTTTCGTGAAAGACATGATGTATGCAGTGTTTAGCACTAAGCCTGACAAATATAGACACCATTGGTTTTGGTGTCTCCCCACCCCATCCCACATGAAGCCCAATTTCGAGCAAAGCCAGCAAATTAATTAAGAGCTGAAGTTTTCTGTGATTTTCCACTCGGGCTTATCATGCAAAGAACTCTAATGGGGCTGGAGAGATGGATTAGTGGTTAAGGCACTTGCATGCAAAGCCAAAGGATCCAGGTTTGATTCCCCGGAACCCACATAAGCCAGATACACAAGGTGGCGCACGCATCTGGAGTTCGTTTGCAACAGCTGGAGATCCTGGTGCACCCTCTCTCTCATTCTATCTGCCACTTTCTCTCTCAAATAAATAAAAGTGAAATTTTAAAAAAATCTCTAAAGCGCCGGGTGTGGTGGTGCACGCCTTTAATCCCAGCACTCAGGAGGCAGAGGTAGGAGGATCACCATGAGTTCGAGGCCACCCTGAGACTACATAGTGAATTCCAGGTCAGCCTGAGCCAGAGTGAGACCATACCTCAAAAAACCAAAAAAAAAAAAAATCTCTAAAGCCTCCATGATTTCTGTTCTAAATTTTAATGTCTTTCTTTCAAATTCGATTTGAAAATTTATGATTAAGGTGATAGCATGCCTTTAATCCCAGCACTCAAGAGGTTGAGGTAGAAGGATTGGTGTGAGTTCAAGGCCATCCTAAGAGTACGTAGTGAATTCCAAGTCAGCCTGAGTTACAGCAAGACCCTACCTTAAAAAAAAAAAAAGAGGGCTGGGAGGGGAAGGTGGGGAATCAGAGTCCTTCCTGGCCTTCTCCATGAGAACAGAGGACATTCCAAATTGAATGGGAAGATGCGACTATTGTGCCACAGGCCTCAGCTCAAAATATGGCCCGAGTTATCTGCTTCAGGGACTCTGAGACCTGGTAAGCTGGCCACACTTCATGAGTGGAATGACCACTGGAATACACCCCAAGCACCCTGGAGCGTGACAGTGGAGGAAACAGCAAAGAGACCCCGCAATCTCCTTTCTGCTCGCTAGCAACTGGGTTCTGCAGCTGGAGAATTAAACTTGAAGAGCTCAGCCGTTCAAATGAGACAATTTCTAGATAGTGATTTTGGTTCTTGTGAAGTTTTCCAAACAAGGATGCCCTCAGGGTTGTATCTTCAAGGAAAGGAAAAAAAGGTGATGGCTCTGAGTTAACATGGGATTTTTCTCCTGAAGATTCACGTCCTAAAAGCTTAGTTCCAAGCGCAAATACACTGAAGTTGGGGGCCTGTAACAGTTGAGGAGGTGACGGGGCATCATCGCCCTCAAAACGGGTTGACAGAGTTCTCCCAGGACTAAGTTCTTGTGATGATAGGCTGCTTTAAAGCGAGGCCATCATTTCTGTTCACCTCTCACTTCTGTCATGCTTGGGGTAGCTGAGGCAGGGAAGGCTTTCCAGCCACCTCCATCGTGAGTCAAATCAACCTCTTTTCTCTGTGAAGTGTCCAGCTTCAATAGCAATACAAAAATGGACTAGGACAACAATACTAAAAATCCATGTCAAATAACGCCAACTAGTCATCTGTAGCCTTCCTGATCATTTTAATGAGAACACTACCTCACAATTATAGGCAAAGGGGCTGGAGAGAGGGCTCAGCAGTTAAGGCACTTGCCTGCAAAGCCTGACAACCTGGGGTTCGATTCCCCACGACCCACATACAGCCAGATGCACAAAGTGGTGCACGCATCTGGAGTTTGTTTACAGCAGCTGGAGGCCCTGGCATGCCCATTCCCCCCCTCCCTCCCCCTCCCCCACCCTAGTCTTTATATGAGCAGGACAGAGCTGTGAGGAGGTGATGGGAGTGTGTGTGTGTGTCCGTCCATCCGTCTGTCCATCCGTCCATCCAAATATGCACATGAGTACTGAGATTAAAGAACACCTAGCATAGAACAGGAGGAAAAGATAGCACTAACCTGGGCTGGCCGGCTGGCCAGCTGGCTCAGTGGTTAAGAACACTTCCTGGGCACGCATGAGAGAACCCAAGGAGGCCCAAGAAAGTAGTTCAGTTCCATCCCCGGGACCCATACAAACACTCGGGCCAAGTGCCTCTGTTACCCCAGTGCTGCAGAATAACAGACTCGAGATGTGCTGGAGCTCATGGGAGTGGGGAGGTGGAATAGTAAGCTCCAGGTTAAGGGGCTCCAGCCCATGTAACAGCAGACTGCAAACCAGCGGAAACGTACGAGGACATTTGGCACCAGCCGGCTCCCGCCACCTTCGTAGAGAGCCCCCTGCCAGAAGCCAGGGCAGCGGCCCTGCAAGGCTGTGTCCATACACGTACCTGCCACACACACAGTCCTGACTGCCGTGCTTCCAACCTCAGCTTTGTAGGGCACAGTAGGGAATGGGGTGTGGTGTGACCGAGTGGGGTGGGGTGGCAAGGGAGCTAGAATGTGTTTGCTCCAAGCATGTAGACTGTGCCTTTGGGATCAGAGCAGGCAAAGTGGCAGTGGATCAGTTCCCAGCTCCATGAGAAAAGCAACAAACGGAGAGGCCAGCAGCTTCCAATGCAGAGGGCTCCTGAAACCCCTCGCAGATACGAAGATGCAAGGCTTCGCAAGTCTCTCATAAAAGGGCACCTTCTCACACACTTTAAATCCTCTCTGGAGTGCTTCCAGTGACACACTGTGAATGCTAAGGGGTAGTTGGAGACTATTAGTCAGGGAACAGAAAAGAAAGAAAGAATAGAAAACTGATGAATTGGGTGTGGGGGTATACACCTATAATCCCACAACTCAAGGAGGCTGGGGGGCTTAGGGTCTCAAGGCAAGCTCTCACTGTGTAGAAAGACCTTATTGCTCTCTCCATGTATGTGTGCATGTGTGTGTACATATATGTATGTATGTATATATATCAATATCAATATGAGGTAGGGTCTTGCTGGAATTCAGGCTGATCTGGAATTCATTATGTAGTCTCAGGGTGGCCTCGAACTCACAGTGATCCTCCTACCTCTGCCTCCCAAGTGCTGGGATTAAAGGTGTGTGCCACCACGCCCGGTCAGACCTTTATCTCAAAACACAACTAGTCTGGGCATGAGCAGCACAGAAGCGCTGGCTTGTGCTGTCCTTTCGCTCAAGGGCTCTCTGCCATCAGCTGTCTCCACATTCACATTGCCAGCCAGGGTCTCGAGGCCTCTCACTTTTCTCCTGGATATACAGGTAGCCTTCCGCGGTAAACTGACTGGCTCGCTTGTGGTCCTTGGGATTCTGTCTAATCTTGTTCATCAGTTCTTCCACTTCGGACCTGGTTCCCTCAAACCGGTTCCGTGTCTAAAACAGAAAAAAAAGCACAAATGATAAATCAGAGGTTCTAATCTGTCTTAAAAACAATTATTTTCTTTATTTGAGAGGAAGAGGTAGGGAGAGAATGGGAGTGCCAGGGCCTTCAGCCACTGGAAACAAATTCCAGACGCATGTGGCACCTTGTGCATCTGGCTTATGTGAGTGCTGGGGAATCGAAGCTGGGTCCTTTGGCTTTGCAGACAAGCGCCTTAACCATTAAACCAACTCTCTAGCCCTTTTTTTCTTTTCCTTCTTTTTTTGTATCCATTTTAATGTCTCTGTAAAACTAAAAATTAAATTTATAGAAAATTTTTGTACTTTTTTTTTTTCAAATTATCCCTGATCTTTCCAGGGTGTCTCCTTATTGAGATCCATGCTTACAGACAAGAAAATTGAATGGGAAAATATTTAACGAAGGGAACCAGCCAAGTGGTTGTTTATATTTGAAGAATTCTAAAACCAGAAATAACTCTGGGAGCCAACATTTAAATTCCCACTTTCAGGTTTCCCATTATTCTTTAGATCAAAAAACAATTAGGAAGCAGGGTGTGGTAGCACATGACTTTAATCCCAACACCCAGGAGGCAGAGGTAGGAGGATCGCCATGAGTTCCAGGCCACCCTAAGACTCCATAGAGAATTCCCAGTTAGCCTGTGTTAGAGCAAGACCCTACCTTTAAAAACAAAACAAAAAAGCAACAATCATCTTTATCCAAGTTATAGCCACAATCTGAGTCCTTAGAGTCTAGAAACAATTATTCTTTATTAACTACTAAAAATACATGTCCAGGTCTTACTAAGTGCACTTGAAAATGGCATTTCTTCCCTGGGAGGTGGGGGGAGATCTCCTCTGCAAATAATGTCTCTGATATCTAAAGAGGCAAATCACATTTCTGAAACCCAGGGGACATGGGCTGCTGCTAAGCAGACACTCTGAAGTCATTATGCAAGGCAAGGTGACAAAATCCCTGGGCTGTCAGCTGATGAGTCAGCACCGGCGAGTTTATGAACACTCCTTCCATCCAGACTCAAAAAATAATTGCATTCATACCAAAAAAAACCTGCTGATGTCAAACTGTGCAGGAGCCAAGATAGAAAAATATTGAAATTGCTCCTCTCTTCCCTACAGTGAAAAAAGAGTTGCCAAGGGTCATAAGAGTGGGGAAAAAAATGGTAGAATGGTAATTTTTTTTCCTAGGGGGATGGGGAGTCTGATTAATGTAAACTGTGAAAGGAAAAGCCATCCGCAAAGTTACTTTAAACACACACTAAGAGGGAGGGGGAGAGCAGGGCTAGAGATAGCCCAGTCAGTGAAGTGCTTGCCTTGCAAGTATTAGAACCCAAGTTCAAACTCCGCAACCCACCTAAAAAATGCCAGCTGTGGAGCTGGAGAAATGGCTTAGCGGTTAAGCACATGCCTGCGAAGCCTAAGGATCTAGGTTCCATTCTCTAGCCCCCACGTAAGCCAGATACACAAGGTGGCACATGCATCTGGGGTTTGTTTGCAGTGGCTAGAGGCCCTGGTGTGCCCATTCATTCTCTCTCTAATAAATAAATTTGGTTTTTAAGTGACAGGTGTAGAAATCCCAGGAGCGCGGAGGGAGATCCCTGGCCAGTCAGTCTAGCCTGCTTGACAAGGTCCAGGCCAGTGAGACCACAGAGTTTCTAAGGAACACCCAAGGTGGGCCTGTGGCTTCCTACACAAACACACAGACATGCACACACACATGCACCCATACAACACACGCATACACTCACATAAAATCTATTTTATGGGACTGGAGGGATAGCTTAGTGGTTAAGGCATTTGCCTGTGAAGCCAAAGGACCCAGGTTCAATTCCCCAGGACCCATGTAAGCCAGATGCTTTCCATTTTATTTAATTATAGAAAATGGATGAAGAATGAATCCCTCAAAAATATCTAATCATTTTACCAAGAGAAAAGATGGCAACCATATTTGAGGGCGGAATGGAATAGGTTGCTTACACTTTTAAATGATTTTCACTTTTACTGATCATAAAGTAGTGTTTTACTCTATTTACCATTTTGGCTCTTAGTTTATAGTAATATACTTACTATATTGTTTTACTATAGTAAAATCCCAAATAACTGATAGAAACTGTAATTTTGTAGGTAGAAATAGCTAGTGGTATTACCATTTAGGTGCATTTTATATATCACATTAAAAAAAAAAAAACTAGAATTTTCTTCTAGCGCCCTGGACCATTACATACTCGGCACGTCTCCCTCTTTCTACTACAATCACAAGGGACTAAGATCAAAAGCCATAAACTCATCAATAACAAAACCTGAGATGCAGCAGGGAGTAAGGAATGGATGCATGTATTTCTATGGTGCTGGGATTTGGGAACAGAAAAGTAACTACAAGCAAGAATGAAGCCGGGTGTGGTAGCGCACGCCTTTAATCCCAGCACTCGGGAGGCAGAGGTAGGAGGATTGTGTGAGTTCAAGGCCACCCTGAGACTCCACAGTGAATTCCAGGTCAGCCTGGGCTAGAGTGAGACCCTACCTCAAAAATCAGTAAATAGGGCTGGAGAGATGGCTTAGCGGTTAAGCACTTGCCTGTGAAGCCTAAGGACCCCAGTTCGAGGCTCGATTCCCCAGGACCCATGTTAGCCAGATGCATAAGGGGGCACACGCATCTGGAGTTTGTTTGCAGAGGCTGGAAGCCCTAGTGTGCCCATTCTCTCTCTACCTGCCTCTTTCTCTGTCACTCTCAAATAAATAAATAACAATCTTTTTTTACAAAATCCGCAAATAAGGGCTGGAGAGGTGGCTTAAGTGGTTAAGCGCTTGCCTGTGAAGTCTAAGGACCCCAGTTCAAGGCTCAATGCCCTAGGACCCACTTAAGCCAGATGCACAACATGGAGTTTGTTTGCAGCGGCTGGAGGCCCTGGCACACCCATCATTCATTCTCTGTCCCTCCCTCTTTCTGTCAAATAAATAAACAAATAAAAATACAGTAAATAAATAACTTAAATGTAAAAGCAAAGTTTACTTCAAAGGGCTGGCTTAGTGGCAGAACACTTGGCCAGCATGTGCAAAGTCCTAGGTTCCATCCTCAGCACAGGGAGGAGAGAACCAAGGAGAGAAAAGGGGGAAAGGTATGCAGAATGAGTATTCTCCCCCCACCCCTCCCACCCCGAGACAGGGTCTCTCTCACTAGCCCAGGCTGACCTGGAACTCACTATGTATTTGCAGAGTGACCTTGAGCACACAGTGATCCTCCTACCTCTGCCTCCCAAGTGCTGGGACCAAAGGTGTGAGGGCGCCAACACACCCAGCCTCTGCACTTGTTTTTAAAAATATTTTATTTATTTGCACAGAGAGAGAGAGAGAACTGGCATGCCAGGGCCACTAGCCACTGCAAATAAATTCCAGATGCATATACCAACCTGTGCATCTGGCTTTACGTGGATACTAGGGAATCAAAGGTGAGTCGTTAGGCCTGGCAGGCAACCATCTTAACTGCTAAGCCATCTCTCCAGGCCCAGAATGTGTAGCTCTGATGGGACATGTGACATAGAAAATGCAAGCTCTACATGAGAGGTACACATGACTCAAACTCCCAGAATGAAACCCAGAGAGAAATAGTTATGGAGAAGTCTGGAATATTTAGAAAAAAAAGTTGAAGACTTAGGGCAAGTCACTGATGGATAGCCTTGATTCCAAAAGATATAGAAAGAGATTCCCCACACTGAGTAAGTTATTTGCCCAGTCTCTATATAGGTAATGAATGTTGGTGTCAAATGTCTAAGTTCTTAATTTATCAAAAATGTTTAAAAAAAAGAAAGAGGAGGAGGAAGAGTATGTTAACAAAGCCATTTTGTGAAGTCCTTTTTGTTAATAAAAGCCTATCTAATGGGCTGAGGGATGGCTAAGCAGTTAAGGCACTTGCCTGCAAAGCCCAACAATCCAGGTTCGATTCTCCAGTACCTATAGACAGCCAGATGCACAAGATGGCACATGCATTTGCAGTTCGTTTGCAGTGGCTGGAGACCCTGGAATGCCCATCTTCTCTCCCTCTCTGTCTCATGTTTGTGTCTGCCTCTCTCTACTCACAAATAAGTAATTTAAAAACAACAACAACAAAGCCTATGTGATTTTTCTCATAATACGCCCTGACTCAGTGTGGTTCAGTCCCATACATGCCGAGTCTCTGTATTTTGGTGGACATGAGCTCACCAGATCCCCTCCTTCCTGAGGGTGGGTCCTGAATGTCCTTCACGCATAAGCAAGCAAAGCCCCAGGGGACTTATGTGTCCCACTGTCACCCCAGAGGCTGGGGTGCAGCTGGCTTCACAGACAGATGGCCTGTGCGATTATATATGGCCTCAGTTTGGATGGCCTCGTGCCGGCTCTGGTGTAGTCTTGTTGTTTTGTACTTCTTTGGGATTTCTGGGGCAGTCCCACGTGACCCAGGTTGCCCTTAAACTATTATGTAGCTGAGGCTGGCCCAAAATTCCTGTTCTTCCTGTCTCCCCTTCCCAATGGTAAGGATTACTGGTGCGCGCCTCCACACTTGGCTTACAGCTCTGCTGTGTTGGCAATGTTCATCGTGGTTGAATACAGGGCCCTATGTGTACCACAAATCACACACCTTCCTGCCTGGAGGTTCTCAGCCAAGTCAGCCCTGAACTTGGCAGATGTGTCTGGACAGAGAAAGTTGACCCTACAAGTTATACGACCAGCAGGTGGAGGCAGGACATGGGGGTGTATCACCTCATCACTTCAAGGTCCTCCTACAAACTAAGTTCTGCAACCTGCCCAGTACTTTTTTTTTGGGGGGGGAGTTATCTCATGAAATATTCTACTGACAGGTGCAGTTTTGAGGTGAACAGGATCCACTTGTAAAATGAAGTGGTTTTTTTGTTGTTGTTTTTCGAGTTGGGGTCTCAGGGTGGCCTCAAACTCAAAGCAATCCTCCTGTTTCTACCCCAAGTGCTGGGATTAAAGATGTGCACCACCATGCCTGGCATAATCTATAAATTTATTAAAATATATATTTATTTACTTGAGAGAGAGAGAGAGAATATGAATGGGTATGGGTGTGCCAGGGCCTCCTGCCACTGCAAATGCATTCAAGACACATGCGCCACTTTGTATAAGATGTGGTTTAACAGCAGTGCATTCTGCATAGCTCTATGCCTGGCAAGCCAAGCCAAATGCTCCAGTTGGCACAATGGTATCATGTCTGTTACGGGGGAAGCCAGTTGTTCTCTGAGTGGATTTGTGGCCCAATGCAAGGGAGGGAATTCAGGCATGGTACTGAAAACCTACTCAAAAGCCTATGTCTGGGGAAGTCATAAAGCCCTGAAGGGAAAGCTAACACTGTTATCTGGCTAAATGGGTATGTTATGCCCACCAAACTGTTCTCTAATTGCTTATGCTTATGCCCACGTATTCATGCTGCTCTCACTTTTGGTCAAGGAAGTGTCTCCTTTTACATGGTGATGACCACTGGGGACACGAAACTCTCAGTGCTGAGAAATGACAGTGGAGTGCTCAACACGGACTCATCTCCATCCCACCCTCCAAGGCTCAGGGACCAGTGCCATGGCAGAAGAGGTGGCGGGAAGAACGTAAGCGCCAAAGAATGGGGAGGAGAGCTTACAACACTGTCTTTCTGACAAAGTGCTCATGGTATTCATGGCCTTGCAATGGCTTATGCGTCCTACACGAGGTCTGCAAAATGCGGGGAGGATGACGGCATCAACATAGAAGAGAGAAGAGTTGGAAAAAAGAAGGGATTCAGTGGAAGGGGGTTATAATCATCGTCTATTGTCTATATGTATAGAAGTTGTCAATGAGAAGCTTTTTTTAGCTGGGCGGCATGGTGGTGCATGCATTTAATCCCAGCATTCGGGAGGCAGAGGTAGGAGGATTGCCGTGAGTTCAAGGCCACCATGAGACTCCATAGTGAATTCCAGGTCAGCCTGGGCTAGAGTGAGACCCTACCTCAGAAAACCAAAATTAAAAAAATAAATAAATAAATAAATTTTTTTTTTAATTTTTTATTTATTTATTTGAGAGTGACAGACACAGAGAGAAAGACAGATAGGAGAGAGAGGGAATGGCGAATTCCAGATGTGTGCACCCCCTTGTGCATCTGGCTAACATGGGACCTGGGGAACCGAGCCTCGAACCGGGGTCCTTAGGCTTCACAGGCAAGCGCTTAACCGCCAAGCCATCTCTCCAGCCCAAAATTTTTTTTTTTTTTGTTTGTTTTTTAATCTGGTTAAAAGCACATTCCCCAAAGGCAGGCAGGAAATATCCACTGTGAACACAGACACATCAGAGGATGCCTAAAGTTCAGGGAAGAAATTCCACAAAAAAAGCAGTGACAAGAGGATGTTTGACTCTTTATAATTCCAAAGCCTTAAGTCAGAAGTGGCATGCTGGGCTGAAGAGACGGCTCAGCAGTTAGGACGTTTGCCCACAAAGCCTAACAACCAGGGTTCGATTCCCCAATATCCACAGAGTCAAATGCACGAAGTGTCACATGCATCTGGAGTTTGTTTGCTGTGGCTAGAGGCCCTAGCATGCCCATTCTTTCCATATGTCTCTCTCTTTCTTCCTTCCCTCCCTCTGCTTGCAAATGAGTGTTTTTAACCGGCATAATTCCTTGAGCCTCAACTACCTATAGAGCAGTTATGCCCAGAGTTGACCACTAGGTGGCAACAGAGCCCTGCCTTCCCAGTACTGACAGATTTGGACTGTGGTTTAAGCTTTTCACACAGCATTGACCATTAAAAAAAAGTGGCGGGGGGGGGGGGGGGGCTCATTTCATTCTGGACACCATCTTTACAACAGGAAGCTTTCGTTTTCTTACATTCTGAATGTTGATCTGGAGTTCCATCTTGTAGTGATTGAAATCTTTGGAAAGTTCGTGGCCTTGATGGTAGAACGTAAACATTCCCTGAAAGAACGACAGCATCTAAGACAAAGGAGAGGGGGGGGGGCATTAGTACACGCGCCAAAACCCCGCACAGCAGAGCCGGAATCCCATCACACCCCGCCCTGCGCCTGTCGTCTATCCCACTGGAGGGCAGCAGTCACTCAGAAGTCACTAGGAGTTAATTAGCTGTTAAGTGACTATTATTTATTAATTGGTTGGTCTTCATGGAAAAGTGAAGAACGTGCCAGGTGTGGTGGTGCATGCCTCTAATCCCAGCACTCGGGAGGCAGAGGTAGGAGGATCACTGTGAGTTCAAGGCCACCCTGAGACTACACAGGGAATTCCAGGTCAGCCTGGGCTAGAGTGAGACACCCTACCTCAAAAACCAACAACAACAAAAAGTGAAGAATGCTACTGTTCTTAAGTTTGAGCATTATTAAATAATGTTTACAGGGCGGAGAGATGGCTTAGTGGTTAAGCGCTTGCCTGTGAAGCCTAAGGACCCCGGTTCGAGGCTCAGTTCCCCAGGTCCCACGTTAGCCAGATGCACAAGGGGGCGCACGCGTCTGGAGTTCGTTTGCAGAGGCTGGAAGCCCTGGCGCGCCCATTCTCTCTCTCTCCCTCTATCTGTCTTTCTCTCTGTGTCTGTCGCTCTCAAATAAATAAATAAAAAATAAAAAAATTTAAAAAAAATTAAAATAATGTTTACAGAATGCTCTAAAAGGAAAGTGGAATTATAATTATCTATCTGTCATCATTAGCAAAGAGAATCTCGAAATTCACGTGTCACTGAAACCTTAATATTGTGGGCAAAGTCACCCTGCAGGAAAGTAGAATTGACAGTAGCCCTATTCAACAGTAAGGCCTGGTTTGTTGACACAGTGGTGGGTGACTTTTGCCCAGAGCTGTTAGCAAGGTAGTGATTAAACCCTATTTCTTTACCAGCGACCAGTCTTCCTCCACTGATCTACGGCACAGCTGCCTCCGCCTCTAAAGAGAGTAAAAGTGGTCTGGGGAAAGTTAAGAAAATCCTGGATTTATTTTCTTCAGAATATCCCATGATATAAGGAATCAGAGGCACTGACATCAAATAGCCATGGCCAATTCCCAGTCACTCGTTAGGTGACCTTGGGCAAGTCGAGGAAGCATTTCAGCTCTACTTCCTTATTTGCTAAGTGGAAAGATGTGAAGACTCCGCAGTTGCTGTGTGGTAAGAGGAGCCCGCGCAGCACTCACAACCAGGACCGAGCATTGCAAGTATCCAGTACATATGCCCCTGTTACGTCTACGTGAAAAGACAGTTTCGGGGATTCAGATCCTCCGTTTAAATTTCATTGCTCCTAACTGATTGTTTCTTCACTATTTTGTTATTCTTCTGTTTCTCAATATTATACACCTAAGGGCTGGAGAGCTTACAGGTGAAGGTGCTCGAATGCAAAACCTAAGGACCCAGGTTCAATTCCCCAGTATCCATGTAAGCCAGATGCACAAGGTGGTACATGCATCTGTAGTTCATTTGTAGTGGCTAGAGTCCTTGGTGTGCCCATTCTCTGTATCTGTCCCTTACCCTCTCCCCCAAATAAATAAATATCATTTGAATAAAATCATACACGTAAGGGGTAAACTATAGTACTGGAACTACAGGTCAATAAAGCTATATGAAAAATGCAGTCAATTACAATTAATACTCAGATTCATGTTCAAGAATTCCAATGTTTCATGATTTTTTTTTCTGCCAAAAATCTACACTATAAAACATCCTTTGTGCTTTGATTTAGAAGATATATCCCTATCAATGGAAAGTAAATATCTGAAACTATCAGCACACATCTCTGTAACCACAAAACCAGTATCTCTAGTGTATGTATGTGGAATGCTAACCACTCAGGAAACTGGTTCAAATAATCCACGTACAGCAACGATTCACTTGGGGTAGTATGAGCACTAACAGTTGTCTTAGAAATAATGGTTAACACTAAAGAGCCACGGTTTGAACAATTAAACTTTTAAAACAGAAAATATCCTGCCATAAAGAATAACACCGTATGGGCTGGAGAGATGGCTTAGCGGTGAAGCACTTGCCTGTGAAGCCTAAGGACCCCGGTTTGAGGCTCAGTTCCCCAGGACCCACAATAGGCAGATGCACAAGGGGGCACATGCACCTGGAGTTCGTTTGCAGTGGCTGGAGGCCTGGGCATGCCCATTCTCTCTGTCTCTCTCTCTCTCTCTCTCTCTCTCTCTCTCTCAAATAAAAATGAACAAAAAAAAATAAAACCTCCAAAAAAAAATAATAATAACACTGCAACTCACATTACCATAGAAGTTCTCTCAGCAGCATTTTTCCCAGTTATTTTTAGGGGGGGGTGGCTGCATCCCTGCCACGTACAGACACGACACGCGGCGGCTGGAGAACGCAGCCTCCTCTACTGCTCTCCCGCTTTACTGCCTTGAGGAGCAGTTTCTCACTCAACCTGGAGCTCTGCCTTTGTCCAGTCAGATGGGCTGATCATGGAGCCCCAGCAATTCTGTTTCTGGGTCCCTCAGCACCATCTGTAGCAAGCTCGACTACACCCAGCATTGCACATGGGTAATGGCACTGAACTCGGCACCTCATGCTGTGCCACACGCACCCTTGCCCACGAAGCCATCTCTCCAGGCCCCTCAGAGGCGCTTTTAAAGGACAATAAAAACCCCTGGCTGGGTTCAGTGCTGAGACACACGACATGAGAATAATATTCATTACGTGTGTGGAGAAAACTGAAAGCTGGGTCTGGAGAAACGGCTCAGCAGTGAAGGCAGTAGTTGCCTGCAGAGCCTAATAGCCAGAGTTCAACTCCCCAGTGCCCATGTAAAGCCAGATACACACAATGATGCATGCACCTGGAGTCCATTTGCTTGAGGCCCTGGTGTGCCTATTCAGATCTTGTCTGTCTGTCTCTCTTTGTTATCTCTCTCCATGCAAAAATAAAGTTTTGTTTTAATTTTAGTTATTTATTTGCAAGCCGACAGAGATAGGAGACACAGGGAGAGAATGGGCACACCAGGGCCTCCAGCCACTGCAGACGAACTCCAGACACATGAGCCACCTTGTGCATCTGGCTTACATGGGTCCTGGGGAATCAAACCTGGGTCCTTTGGCTTCACAGGCAAATGACTTAACCACTAAGCCATCTCTCCAACCAAACCCAGTGTTTTGTTTAAAAAAAAAAAAAAAAAATCGGACATGGTGGTGCACACCTTTAATCCCAAAACTTGGGAAGCAGAGTTAGGAGAATCGCCATGAGTTTGAGGCTACCCTGAGACTACAGAGTGAATTCCAGGTCAGTCCGAGCTAGAGTGAGACCCTACCTTGGAAAAAAAAAAAAACACCACCACACCTGAGGACAAGTGACTGTGTGCACACTTTACAAAGCGTGACGTCCTATTCAGACACCGCAGCCCGCAGCAACAATAAATTAGATGGCCGAAGAAAAATATTTCTATTAGAGCGCGCACACACACACACACACACACACACATACACACACACACTATCTTAGCAGAGCGCGCTCTCGTACTCACGGGTTCCACAAACTCAAACTTCTTCCTTTCTTGGATTTCCTGGAGCTTGCAGACATACTCAAGGGACAGCTCGTAGAAGTGCTGCCGGGCCTGCTCCACTTGCAGGTCTGCCTAGGTGAAGACGAGACCACCAAGGTGAGCAGAACTGAAGACGGGGCAAGAAAGCCAGACTCTGCGAAAGAGGCAGAGCAGCTGCGGTCCACGGCGCACCATGCCCATAAAACGCGCATGGCAACCAAAGTCACATGACTGGTCACTGGTGGGCCATCTGCTGCTCTCTCCCGAAACAGAGAGATCACGGTGAATCGGAAGCAGCTGCGCTGAGCCAGGCATGGTAGCACCCACCTTTAATCCCAGGACTAGGGAGGCCAAGACAGGAGGATCGCTGTGAGTTTGAGGCCACTTTGAGACCACATAATGAATTCCAGGGCAGCCTGTGCTACATCGAAACCCTACCTTGGGGAGTGGGGGAGGAGTTGCTCTTAAACTCTCAAAAAAAACTTGGGCTGGAGAGGTGCTTAGCGGTTAAGTGCTAGCCTGTAAAGCCTAAGGACCCCGGTTCAAGGCTTGATTCCCCAAGACCCACCTTAGCCAGATGCACAAGGGGGCGCACGCATCTGGAGTTCGTTTGCAGTGGCTGGAGGCACTAGCGTACCCATTCTCCACTCTCTCTCTCTCTCTGCCTCTTTCTCCCTCTGTCTGTCACTCTCAAATAAATAAATAAATAAATATTTTTTTAAAAAACTTGCTGAACCTTGCTCTGAATGCTAAGTTGATCCCCGAGGCGTGAGGGGGCCCAACGATTAGGCTTGTGGAACAGTCACCCCCCCACATACACCATTCAAGACTGAGCCACATTCATGGAGTCAAGACCACACCTGCTCTGTGCTACGCAGCAGGACACATCCTCTGAGAATGAGGTCAGCCTGCAGCACTGAGGGAGGGAGGGGGGAGGGAGGGAGGGGGGAGGGAGGGAGGGCAACAGCTGGGGCAGCGGCAGCCAGGCACTGACTCAAGAACCCCATCTCAAAGACAGACTAGGGCTGGAGGCCCACATGGGGGTGGGCATGCTCCTGAACCCTCGTGGTGGTGATGGTGGTGGTGGTGGATCCCCAGGAGCTCAGAAAATAAAGGAAGAATCCTCCCTACGATCAATCCAGAACTTCCTCTTTGGCATGTGCACATATATGCAAAGGAATCAAAATCAGATACTTAAAATTGGCATTTCTACACCAGTAACAATAATAGCATTAGTGACAATGGCTAGAAGGTCAAAGCAGTTAAGTTTCCCTGGACGGAAGAAAGGGTAAATGTCTTGACAATACAACAGAATACTACTAAACCTTTAAATACTACTTAACTACTACTAAAATACTACTAAAATGCTACTAAACCTTTAAAAGGAAGCAAATTAAGCCTAGTGACATGACAAGTTACTGTAATCCCAATATTCAAGGGAATAAAACAGACAGACTAGAAACTCAAGGTCAGCCTGGGCTTTATATAGCAAGACCACCGTCTCAACAACATAAAAAGGGACTGGGGGAGGGAAGGAGGTGTGAATGCTAAACACACGAATTCAACTGTTAGGATACTATGGGTAAAGTTTAAATAAATCAGACATCAAAATGGAAAAACCGTTAACTCCCAGAGTACAGACCACCTAGAGCAGCCAATGCCGACAGACAACATGCAAAGCTGTTGGCAGGGTTGGGACTGAGGGACGACAGCAGCGTATTGCTCAATGTGCACGGGGTTTCTCCTCTGCTCAGGAAGACCAGAAAGAATCTTCTGGAGATGGCCGAGGGAGACAGCGACACAGCCACAGGAAGGTAGCTAATGAGCCGGATAGCTCTCAAAAAAGGTAAAATAACTTTTTAGTTCATTTTACAACAAAAGTTGCATAAATGTCTGGAAACAAGCCTATTTCCTAATATTTGATTTAAAATCATCATCAGACGCTTAAGTCATATAACAACATTACCATTACTAAACGCAGTTTCCACTTAAAAATCTTAACTTTTTCTTTTGAGACAGGGTCGCACGTAACTCAGGATAGGCTCAAAAGCACTATGTAGCAAAGGGTGACCTTGAACTTCTGGTCCTCTGGCCTTCAAGCCTCATGTTGCGAGACCACCACATCTAATCCTTTGAGGAATTTAGGGATCAAACCCAGGGCCTTGAACATGCCAAGCAGGCATACCCCAGCCCGACTTTGATATTTTTTAAGGTTTTGTTTATTTATTTATTTGAGAGTGAGAGAGAGAGAGAGAGAGAGAGAGAGAGAGAGAGAGAGAGAGAGAGAATGGGCGCGCCAGAGCCTCCAGCCACTGCAAATGAACTCCAGACTCATGCGGCCCCTTGTGCATCGGGCTTACATGGGACCTGGGGAATTAAGCCTCCAACCGGGGTCTGAAGGTTTCATGGGCAAGCAACTTAACCACTGAGCCATCTCTCTAGCCCAACTTTGATATTTTTTTGTCTCCACTAACCAGGGATCGATTACTCACATACAGTAGTATAATCCTCAGCTAAAACCCTGATTATGCTGAGTATTTGATGGTTTAGCAGTTAAGGTGCTTGCCTACAAGGCCCAAGGACCCAGGTTCAATTCCCCAGGAACCACAGAAGCTAGATATATAAGGTGGCACATGTGTCTGGACTTTGTTTGCAGTGGCTGGAGGCCGTGGCCTCTTTCTGTTATCGGCCTCTTTCTCTCTCTCTCACTCTCAAATAAATATACACACGTGGACATGCCAAGTGGTCACATTATGAGGATAAGCTGGAGCCAAAGATGAAACCTGCTGATGGCCGGGAGGTGTGGTAGAAAGAGCCGAGGTTCACTCCCTGGTCAACACTGGCAACAAGTCAGCTAATTAGAAAGCAAAGTGGACATGGAAACTTACTCGAGGCGTAAAAATTCTCTTCCATATCATTGAAAGAAGACATAATGGAAAAGAATGGTGGAAGCTGCCAATTGCACACTCCTAAAAATCAACAGCTGCCATCACAAAACAGGGGGGGGGGGGGGACAAAAGCAGCCGGGGTGTGGCTTTCCACAGGAGGGAACGAGGAGAGAATGGAACCCTATCTCACACTCTGTAGTGGGGATTAAGTGGTACAAAAGCTCTTTTCCCTTTACAAACTGTCAAGCGCTAGCCAAATGTCAGAAGTATTAGAGAGGCAAGAGAAAACACTACACGTAGATATCAAGCAACTGCATATGCACACGCATATGCACACAAGCGTGCAACTATATATCTGCCATTCAAGTACATTCTGGGTCTATCTTAGGTCATTTGGATTATACTTAAGTACACATCTACTGATACATTCAGCCCAGATTCATATGCACTTAAAACCAAAGGGGAGAAAAGTACACCTCCGATGGCAAGTCAAAATCCCAAACTGCGAACCTGCTCACATCATTGCTAATAGAAGCCTAACTTAATAAAGTTTCTCTTCAAGCCTGTGAGGAGAAGAAAAAAAAAAAATGTCAAGGGACTTAGAAAGAAGTTATTTAAAAAAAGAGAGAGAGAGAGAGAGAGATAAGATAGAAATTCCTTTCTGCTTACATACATTTCCCTTCAGAAAAGAAAAATGAGTCCATTAACCCAAGTAGGACAAATGCTCTCTTCCCAGTGAGGCTGAGCACCCCAAATTCTCAGCATTAAATAAGATCAATGCTTCTTTCACGTGAAAGTAAAATAGTATGGTAGGTTATTCAACACATTTCCTCAGGATTCTGAAATTAACAGATTCAGCCCTGTTCAGTGACACTGGCTGAAATTACTGATTCTGTGAAAAAAAAAATATAGCCAAAATTTTACTGCCAGGAATCCATGCTGAATCCTTCACACCAAGATATATTCATTTTGCATCATTCCAGGCTGCTAAATTCACTGCAAAACCTGTTCTTTTTCTCTAGCTATATAATCCCAGATGAAAAGTTTTTAAAAGCTTAACACATTTTACATAAAAAAAATGACACCTACTGTCCATTTTTTTTAATTTGGAAACAAATTAACAAACATAATAGAATACCTCTTGTAAATGTGAGTCTTTCTTCTTGGCAGAGAGATTCAAGTGTTTGTCAATTAGACTATAATTCTTTTCTGTTTCCTTGTCAAACTTCTTTTTTTCTTCCTACAAAATGTAAACACAGATGACTATGATTAAGCACAAACAAAAAAAAATCACATGCATATTAATCGACTTGGATGCTCATAACATGAAAACTATCTGAAAATCTGCCAGGAAAGTCTATCTGCGGTACCCAAACCACTTCTTTCATCAAACAGCTCTAGATGGTAAAGACACTTTGAGATTGTTTTAAGTGAGCTTTTTTCCAGCCCTGTGTAATTTTTCCAAGTCTTCATTCACACCAGCATCAAGAATTAATGTTACATCATTCATCATTCACAAACAGAAAAAATAAGAGGCTGGAGTGATAGCTTAATGGCTAAGGTGCTTGCCTGTAAAGCCAAAGGACCCAGGTTCAATCCCCTAGGTCCCATGTAGGCCAGATGCATAAAGTGGCTCATGCAGCTGGAGTTCATTTGCAGTGGCTGAAGGCCCTGGGGCATCCATTCTCTTCCCCCCCAACACCACCACAAAATAAATAAAAACAAAAAAACATATTTAAAAAAAAAAAGAAAAAATACTTAAGACCAAAAAGCTTAAGAAGGCAAACTTGCTCCAGATTTTGGCTTAGAAATGGAAGTCACCTTATACTAAGTGTTGATCAAATTTTTTGCGCGTGCGTGTATGCACGCACGCAGGTCCAAGTGTGCAACCAGGCATGTGTAGAACCCACAGGCAGACATCACGAGAGTTCCTCAATCATCTTCCACCTTATTTTTTTGTTGACACAGGGTCACTCTCTGAACCTGAAGCTTGGCGATTCAGCTACACGAGCCAGCCAGCCACCCCCAGCGAAGACCCATCTCTGCCTCCCCTGCACAATGGTGACACCCGGCTCTTAGGGGGACTCTGAGGATCTGAACCCCGGTCCTCAAGCTTGGGCAGCAAGCACTTTACCAACTGAGCCATCTCCCCAGCCCATATTCTAAACTACCCAAGTCAGCCAAAAAATCCCTGTTAGAAACAACATCTTGGGAAAGACTTTCCCTGGCAGTCCAGTATGAATATAAGAGACCCTCTGTACAGAAATGTTTGACACTCGGGAGGCAGAGGTAGGAGGATCACCTTGAGTTCAAGGCCACCCTGAGACTCCATAGTGAATTCCAGGTCAGTCTGGGCTAGAGTGAGACCCTACCTCGAAAAACCAAGAAAAAAAAAAAGTTTTTGAGTTTCCTAAGCCTTAGTAATGACTTTTTTTTTTCTTTCAAGCAATGATTCTTTTAACACTACTAAAGTACCCATCAACAGGTTAACCTGCCCTACAATGAGTGACATGACAGCTCAGAGCTGGTTTGGTTGGCATGACAGACATTTCTCAGGTACTTCCTAGAACTAGAATTTACCTTCCCGCTGTTACCAAAACCTTTTGAGAAGACAAGTCAGTTTTTCAGTGCAGAGAAGACAGACTATCTTATCAAATGACACTGGCCAACTTGATAGGTTTTTCCATAAACATTTTTAAACCTCAATAAGAGTGTAATATGACCTCATGGTGTCAAAATGTGTCCATCAACTCCAAACAGCCCCCTTTTCTCTTCTCCACTACCCCCTTTTCTAATTTCTAAAGCAAAAATGGTAAGCTATTCGAGCCTTCCTAGCCCGACTTTCCCTTTTTAGGCAGTGAACAGACAAAGAATGTGAACTCTGCTTCTTGGAATCCATCTCCCCTCACTGCATGAAGTCGTCCTTGGTATAGCCTCCACCATGTCATCTGAGGACCATGAATAAGTCCCTACACTGGCTAAGGACAGACTCACAACTGGATATTTCTGCTCTACTTTATTCCAAATTACCAATTTATAGAACTTAAAAAAAAAAAACTAATCTGACAATGTAGCACCAAAGTTTCCTTTTCAAAAAGATCAGGGATTGTTTTATATGGACTCTTTCTTCATCTGTTTCAGAGGAAGAAATCAACAGGTTCATTTTAATCTTTGTCACACTCAGTGAAAAAGAATTGCTGTATTTGTCTACATGCCCTAAGGAGTTTTCAGTAACTTACAACTTTTCTTTCTATATACAAGGTATTTGTGGTGGCTTGAATAGAAAAATCCTGAGGAATATTTGATTACACTTCCTACTTAGGTTTCAGCCGGTGGAGCCCGGCTGAAGGTGGTGTGTCACTTGGGGGGAGGGGCAGACCCTGTAGCCCAGGCCAACTAAGTATGTGGAGAGCCAGCCTGAGTTCTGGCTGTTCGTGCAGGCTGGTGGTGGACTTTTTGTCTGTCTGCTCTGGGTGGATGGAAGCGAACTAACTTCTACCATGATGGGACATCCACTGGATGCTGAAAGCCTGAAACATCCTCCCATAAGCTGCTTCTGGTCAGATATTAGTCCCAGCAACGAGACGGTCACAGCAGCAGTATTGTACAGTCACTGTCCTCATGCTTCTCGTGCTCTTCATCAAGGGTTTTATTTAGCAGCAAATAAAGTTAAAACAAACACATTATTACCTCCAAATCTGCCCTGGTTTAAAAGGGAGACGGTTAACCAGGCGTGGTGGCGCATGCCTTTAATCCCAGCCCTCGGGAGGCAGGGGTAGGAGAATCACAGTGAGTTGAAGGCCACTCTGAGACTACATAGGGAATTCCAGATCAGCCTGAGCTAAAGTGAGACCCTACCTAGATAAAGAAAAAAAAAGGGAGGGGGAGGCAGTGCCAGTGGGGATACAGAAAAGACTCAGCAGTTAAGGTGCTTGCCTGCAAAGTCTAAGGACCAGGGTTCAATTCCCCAGTACCCAGATGCACAAGGAGGCACATACATCTAGAGGCCCTGGAACACCCATTCTCTATGTGCCTTCTTTCTCTCTGACACTCAAATAAATATTTTGTTTGAAAAAATAAAAATGGCTGGAGAGGTGGCTTAGCAGTTAAGCACTTGCTTGTGAAGCCTAAGGACCCCAGTTTGAGCCTCAATTCCCCAGGACCCACGTAAGCCAGATACACAAAGCGTCTGGAGTTCGTATGCAGTGGCTGGAGGCCCTGGCGCACCCATTCTGCATCTGCCTCTTTCTTCTGTCGCACTCAGATAAATATGAATAAACAAAAAATATTTTTTTTAAAAATTAAGTCAAGATTGTCAGAATGGCGTCCACATCGTGAGGTGGATTCATGATGGCCACTTTGTGCTGTGTGCCCTTGCAGGAGCGCCACCTCATTCTCTGGGCATCTGCCACTCGGCTTGACACAGTACAGGAATGGAAGTCACACCCCTGGCGGTTACAAGATTTCTTGCCACGAAGCATGGCCCCACAGTGAGGGGCGTTTGCCATCTTTACACACTAGTGCTCACAAGGAATGTGGAACACAGTTTTGCTCACTTATGTGACTCTGTCAGAATCGCAGAGAGACTAAAGGGCTAAAACTGAGCCTAACAGACAAAGTCCTGAGCACACTCAGCCAGCGCTGGGCTTGTAAATTCACGTGTGGGTGAAGTCGGAATCAGAGAAAATGGTAGCATGCAGGCTTTGGGGAGAAAGGATTTGGACAAGAGCCACCATGACACCCGCCACGTACAACAGAAACACGCACTCGCAGAAGCTGCATCACACCAATGCTGTGTGTGGGCTTTGCACTGCCATCTCGGGACTTGGATAAGTATACTTTTTTTCCTGCATTTATTTTGAATGTCACTATGGAATGTTTGTTCTGTTTCTTTTTGCACGTGTGACTTCTTGGGCTGAAATTACACCCATTTTAGAGAGACTTCAGCAATAGCTATCAATAAAGAGTGGAGGGTTTCCTTTCCAATACAATATAAACTAGTCTGTATAATCCAAGAAGTTCAAATTAACTACGAAGTAAAATTGTTTCATTTAAAAGCAGACATTAGGGGCTGGAGAGATGGCTCGACAGTTAAGACACTTGCCTGGAAAGCCAAGGACCCAGGTTCAATTCCCCAGGACCCATGTAAAGCCAGATATACAAATTGGTGCTTGCATCTGGAGTTCATCTGCGGTGGCTAGAGGCCCTGACATACCCATTCTCTCTCTGAAATCAAATAAATAAATAAAACTACTTTTAAAAATAATCATTTGCCGGGCGTGGTGGCGCACGCCTTTAATCCCAGCACTTGGGAGGCAGAGGTAGGAGGATTGCCGTGAGTTCGAGACCACCCTGAGACACCATAGTGAATTCCAGGTCAGCCTGGGCTCGAGTGAGACCCTACCTCAAAAAAACAAAAAATAAAATAATCATCATCATCATCATTTAAAAAACAGACATTAGGGGCTAGATTACAAACTTAAGAAAGTTTGAGCCAGGCATTAATGTACTAAAGTTAGCTGAGAAAGGAACACATTCAGGACAATGACTCGATGTCAAACCAGCCAACCTCTCAACTCTACACGGAAGGCAAGTGTAGCCACGTGGGGGCAGAATTCTGTCAAACAGCCACCTCTTGTGATACTCAGCTAACAGCTGGAGGATGAAACAGTGACTTACATGGTAACAACAAGACATTTAATAAAATGAACTGAATATTTGTTTAGAATTTAACTACAACTCACAGGGAGTTAGCTTTTAATGTTACAAGATTATATATACCAGAAAAATATATAGTAGAAATAACTAGTTAGAAAAATAAAGGTCTGGAGAGATGGTTTGGCAGTTAAGCACTTGCCTGTGAAACCTAAGGACCCTGGTTCAAGGCTTGATTCCCCAGGACCCACGTTAGCCAGATGCACAAGAGGACACACACATCTGGAGTTTGTCTGCAGTGACTGGAAGCCTTGGAATGCCCATTCTCTCTCTCTGCCTCTTTCTCTTGGTCACTCTCAAATATAAAAAACGAACAAAAACCAAAAAAATGAAAGAAAGAAAAGAAAAATAGTCAAGTAAAACCAGTATAAATATAAAAGTGGAATTAAAATTTCGGAAATCCGGCACCATGGCTCAAATAACTGGTTTTACAAGCCCATACAACAGAGACAAACAGCTCTCTATCACTGGGTGTTTAAGGAGCAGTTTCCTTCAACTAGTGGTGCTGTTATAACTGTTTTAACTGGGGAGTAAAAAGAGAACCCCACCTCTTGTCAGAATTCATTCCAGATGGACTGTAACAGTCATAAGTAAAAAATGAAGGCACAATAAGGAGATTTCCATCAGCCCTGGAAATGAAACAATAACCTTCTATGCAAAACAAATGGTAGGAGCTGTAACAGTGTCTAGATATCAAAAAAAAAAAAAAAATGCATAATAACCAAAGTAAAGGAATAAACAACCTGAGAGGAACTTGTGGCCAAACTGTCAGAAAAGTCAGCATTCTCAACACAGAAAACACTAAATTTTTACCAACTAACTTTCATCAAAAAAGAAAAAAATGCACTTGTCTGCAAAGCCAAAGGACCCAGGTTCGATTCCCCAGGAACCACATAAGCCAGATGCACAGGGTGATGCATGTGTCTGGAGTTTGTTTGCAGTGGCTGAAGGCCCTAGCATGCCCATTCTCTCTTCTCCTCTTTCTCTGTCTCTTTCAAATAAATAATAAAATATTTAAGAAAAAGAAAAAAAAAAACATAATATTGTTTCTATGAAAAAGAAAAAATCCTAAACCAGGCGTGGTGGTGCACCCCTTTAATCCCAGCACTCAGGAGGCAGAGGTAGGAGGATCCCCATGACTTCAAAGCCACTCTGAGAATACAGAGTGAATTCCCCGAAAAACCAAGAAAAGAATAAACAAATTCCTAAAAGTTTGCACATACCAAACTATTCTCTAGAGTATATCTGAACTTTTTTGTTTGGTTTTGGAAGGTATCAGCCTTTTATTTTGGAAAGGTCAGGAATTTTGGAAGATGAGTTTTTATGAGCCACATTTTACAAATTTTCTAGAAAGAGGCTATGAAAAGGCTTAACTTCTGGCTACAAACATTAAATAGTTCTCCATGTTTGAGTCATCTGGCCAAGAATTTAGGGGATGCTGGTGCCTCGCTTCTTATTTTATTTTATTCTTATTATTATATGCCCAACATGGAGACTCGAAGGACAAGCAAAGATCATCCCAGGCTTGCTTCAGCCCTTCCCAGTCCTTCCCAGGTCATCAGAGTAGTGCGCCATCTCTCTTCCACCTACCAGGACTGACTGACTTCTGAGACACTGCCTTCTCACTCCAGTGGAGGGCACACCTCCCTTAACCTCATTCTGTTTCTGATTGGCAAAGCAATTCCATCCATCCACTCCTCTCGCTGCCTTTGGCCTGTCTAAGGAGAAGAGCATTCCACTTTTCTTCTCACACAACCCAATACTTGACTCCACACAATCGCCACAGCAGCATCAGAGGACAGGGAAGAAACCAACAGGGATGCACAGTGCCCGGTGCCCCGGTGTGCCCAGAAGGACCACAGCCACAGTGCTCTGGCATGACACCCTGAATCCAGAATATACCGTGAACAAAAAAACACAGGTAATGCTTGTTTGGCCATGTGATGCAGGAAGGACACAAATGTGATGGAAAAAAAAAAACACAGTTTGGCTGGAGAGATGACTTAGCAGTTAAGACACTTGCCTGCAAGGCCAAAGGACCCATGTTCAATTCCCCAAAACCCACATTAGCCAAATGTACAAGGTGGCGCATGTGTCTGGAGCTCATTTGCACTGGCTGGAGGCCCTGGCACACCCATTCTTTATCTGCTTACCCCTCAAATAAATAAAATATTTAAAAAAAAAAAAAAATAGTAACTGCAGTGATGCAGGGGAGACCAGACTAGACCCCTGGAGAATGGTACCACGTTCATTTCTTCTCATAGTACCTCCTGAGACACACCAAGGGACTGAGGCACAGAGGCCCTAAGTAACTTGCTCCAAGGAGCTGGAGAGATGAGTCAGTGGTTAAGGCAATTGCCTGCAAAACCTAACAACCTTATTTCACTTTCCCAGTACTCATGTGAAGCCAGATGCACAAGGTGGTACATGCATCTGGAGTTCGTTTGCAGTGGCTGGAGGTCCTGGAGTGTCCATATATATATATATACTCATTCTTTCTTTCTTTCTGTGTGTGTCTTTGCTTGCAAATATATATATATATATATATTTTGTTGTTGTTGTTGTTGTTGTTGTTTTTGTTTTTCAAGGTAGGGTCTCACTCTGGTCCAGGCTGACCTGGAATTAACTCTGTAGTCTTAGGGTGGCCTTGAACTCTCGGCGATCCTCCTACCTCTGCCTCCCGAGTGCTGGGATTAAAGGCGTGCGCCACCACGCCCGGCAAATATATTTTTTTAAATAATAGTAATAACTTGCCCCAAATCTCACAGCTCATCTCAGGCACTGGAAGAGGATTTGAACCAGGAAGGAAGAGGTTGTACTGACAGGTTTGCAAGTATTCCAAAGCCGGGGTGGCAGATACGTTCCACCTCTGCTTAACCCCCATGCCACCACGGGTTCATGTTCACTGCTTTTCCATTTCACCAGGGCTGCTACCACCTGAAGGCCAACCATGGTTTCAACTCACTGATAGTCCCAGAGCCTCTCCAATGATGCCACGTGATGGCAATATGACAGCTACAGAACTAAAGCCACATTTCTGCTGTATCAAACTATTAAATGTAAGAAAATAGTCATGGGCTGGAGAGATGGCTTAGTGGTTAAGCATTTGCCTGCAAAGCCAAAGGATCCCAGTTTTATCCCCAGGACCCACATAA